>NW_006160218.1:28197-38133 GCF_000334495.1 Tupaia belangeri chinensis
TGTCTCCACACTTCACAGCAGGTCCCAGCAAAGTAAGCTCCACACACCACCAAGAGAGACCCACAAGTCCTGCAGCAGGACCGCGCTTCTCCCCCAGACATGGGCCTCTGCTTTGTCTGTCTCCACACTTCACAGCAGGTCCCAGCAGAGTAAGCTCCACACACCACCCAGAGAGAGACCCAGGAGTCCTGCAGCAGGACCACGCTTCTCCCCCAGACACGGGCCTCTGCTTTGCCTGCAGAAGGGAGGCCACGAGAGGCAATGGGGCATTTATTTTCTGAAGGATAAATGAGGACCTATTTGCAGTGAGACTGATTCCCTAGAAATGTGCTTTCGTGTCACTGACTGGCTTCCGGGGCCAATCCTGGTTTGCAGAGCACCATGTGGGAACCTTCTCTACCTGCGGTGTCAGAGCTCACATCATCCCTACAAGGCACCAAAGGCCGGACCCCGTAACATAACCTGAGGTTCTGACAGCCCCACTTAGACGCAGGCTAAATTTAAAGGTCACCATTGCCCGGAGGTAGTGGCAAGAGAATGAAAGAGCCTTTAAACATGGATTTCACACACATTTCCTCATTTTGAAATTCTTACACTATAGAATAGAGACAAAATTGCCTGTGAGATTAAAAAAAATACAAGCGGAGAATCCACTTCTTGAGAACAAGGTAGCTTCAGGAAAACGTGTAAAATAAGCAGACACAAGCGTGACTTGGCCAAGGTTTGTCTTCGATTTTCTGTGACATGGGGCTCGTTCCCCTGTACTTAGGCACCTACTCCAGACCGAATGGTACAGGCGACAGGTGATCCCTGTAGTCAGAGCTCACAGCTGAGCAGGTAGGGAAGGCATGGGCACAGTTACAGTAGAATGAGAGAGGGTGACAACAGGAAATACAGGGGACTTCATTTAGTCTGTGAAAAAAATCAAAGTACAAGTTTAATGCAAATGAATTTTGAAATCCATGCATAGTTTTTTTTCCCCCATAATACACATTTTCCATTAAGTTTTTTAAGACCACTTCATACATTTGGAGCATATAGTGGTGGGTGGGTGGGGGTGGTACCCATGACAGCTGAGGACAGAATTCTCACTACTTTATCCTATTCCAAAGCTGTTTCCCAGGGGCCTACAAGGGCCACACCTGAGAACATGAACAGATGAGACCACTTTGGTCTCTTGGCGGAGGCCCACCCTGTCCCAGGCAGGGTGTTTTCATGAGGTGCAGTAAGCCTTCTTACCTCTGAGAGCAAAGCACATATATCCTTTTAAATTTATTTATTCCCCTTCTCAGATCAGTGGAAGATGCACAACTATGAGCTGTTGGTGATGCCTGCTCCTCCTTTTCTCCAGGGTGATTATGGCTGAGCGAATGCGAAGGAAAGGAAAACCTCCGTGTAAATCCCACTCAAAACCACCATCACTGTCTCACACAAAGCTATGCATGCTGTAAGGGGCGCACTCACTCATTTTTCTTTAAAATGTTCAAAGTTATTCCCCCTTTTATAGCAGAAATGGCAAACAGGTCTTGTCTTTTATACCATCCGAGAGACTGTAACTGGCATTTTGGGTTAGAATGGCTTCAGAGACTGAACCCTGGCTCAGGAGGGCCTGCACATCCCACTGGCCACATCTGCCATCACTCAGGAAGACCAAGGGGAAGGCCAGCTACAGGGGTCACCCATCGCCTGGGGAAGATAACCTCCAGCTCTGCATTCGAGACCTGCCTTCGACACTCTGATCTTTTCTGCTGCCTTCTCCCATCATAAACCATGGAACATACTTGAAGAAGTCTTGGCGCACAGAACTCTTAGGAGTCAGAGACCCCACAAAGATCAATGCTCTCTTCTTGACCTGAACATGCAATTCTACTTCCCAAAGCTGTGGGTCAGCACAGCCTGTCCCGTGTTGCTGGCCCACGACCACAGAGAGTATACCATGTTTGATTGGCTTGTCAATCAAGGTCCCACTCTCCCATCCCATGTCATCAATGTATAAGCTTCTGGGCATCTTCAGTGACAAGCTGATCGTGACCTAGCACTTGGCTCATTCTAGCTTCAGGTAGTCCTAATGACTAGAGAGGACTCCCAGTATGAGTCGAAAGCTTCCTCATACTTTTCTCACTCACTGACTATTGGCTTGCACGTTGGTCACAGCAGATGTCACCCTTCTGCCTAATACCTCATCAGAGCCATCGAGCACTTCCCAGTCAATTCTAAAGCAATGAGCAGGTGTTCCCTTGTAGCGCACTGAGCAGGTATCAGAAATACACAGGCTGCTTTCTCAAAGCGTCACAGCAGCACTTGTGAGCCTCGGGCTCAGGTACCTGCCCCACAGAGCCTGGAGCTGTGTGTGTTTGGAGAAGGAACGGCTTTAAAGCCATTCTGTTCACAAGCTTGCTTGCCCAAGGACCTGCACAGTCTGATTTCCTCCAAACCCTTCCAGAAGCTCTATTTCCGATGATCAGTGGTAAAATCCCCTCAGCAGGATTGGGCGTGTGAAATTTCACATTTTATGCAAGTTCACAGCTAGAATGCAGGCACAATTACTGCTAAGAGTCTGATTTTGTCACTGTGAAAGCCCTGTGGATTAGGCCTTTTAGAAGAAAGAAAAAAGCTGCTTCTGAATTTTTAGCCTCCAGTTGGATACTCCAGGATAGAATAGTCTTCATACTGCCAGTGCATTTACAATGTAAACGTTTTCTTTTCAAGGTCAGGTTTTAGAGCCCAAGGCTACTATTAAACTGCAGGGCAGAGCCGGAACAATTCTGTTGGCAGCCTAAAGTAAGAAGCTTTATTTGCAGACTGCAGGATGTAGTTTAAAAGACAGAGTCTCAACAATTTACTTTCCTGACTGCCACTTGTATCTTTTCTCATCAATTTGGCCTTGGAGGAAGAGGCTGCCTCTGTGCCAAGGGCCAAGGGGGTGCAAATTTCTGAGACTTGCATAAGATTAACCCTCTTGGTCCTGGTCCTTCCCCTCCTTTTACAGTCCAGGTGATGAATCCTTACAGTCATGGTAGAGGAACCCTAAGCATGCTCAAGCCTCCAACAGACACATCAGCAGAGAGAAAATTCCCAGAGTTCAAAGCTAAAGCAGTTGAGAGTTGGAGTGCCAAGACCTTAAAGAAAAGCTCTCCATTGCTATCTCTGAGGGTAAAATGAGGGAGTGAGGTCCGCTGGGATTCTGGGTCCTCTTTATCCCTTCTTTCCAGCTCTCATCCAGAGTGAAGGAGAACGTGTCTTTCAGCATAAAGATGCATCTAAAGTATTTAATAAGAAGGATGATATATAGATGCTCCTCTATTTACAATGAGGTTATGTCTTTACAAACCCACTGTAAGTAGAAAATGAGTAAGTTGAGTTAGAGTTAAGCTATGATGTTTGGTAGGTTAACTCTTAAACATGCCAGCAAGGGCCACTCTGTGATGCTGGGCCATGGCCATGCAGAGAATCAGTATGATCACCTTGTCAATCAAGGAGGCCTCTTCCCACCCCAACCTTGAGAAGCTTACAGCAGCATACAGCTGGGCAAAGTCATCTAACAGAAGCCCATTTTATAACAAAATGCAGAGGCTCTCATGTAACTTACTGATCACAGTATGCTGTAAAATATCACCCTTCAAAATGGTGTGGCTGACTGGGGTCAGAGGCTTGCTGCTGGTACCGCCCCACAGAGCAAAGATATAGTAAGACAGGGGTCCCTACGGTGCTGGCGCATGGCCTGTCAGACACTGGGCTGCACAGAGGAGATGAGCAGTGGACAGCCTTCACCTGTATTTACAGCCACTCCCATTGCTCACATTACTACGTGAGCTCTGCCTCCTGTAAGATCAGTGGCGGCATCAGATTCTGGAGCCCAGTCCTATTATGAGCTGAGCCCTGTGGTGAACCATACATAGGGTACTCTCATAAATCAGCTCTCCCCCACAACCAACACATGGAAAAATTGTCTTCCACAAAATCAATCCCAGGTGCCAAAAAGGCTGGGGACCCCTGCTGGACAGCATGCCACTAGCAAGGGGACACCAAACCCAGTCAATTCACAACTCAAAGTACGGTTTCTATAGAATGCATATCACTTTAGCACTGTCACTAAGTTGAACCATCATTATTTCAGGGACTCTCCGTATTAAGACACAATACATTTGTCTTGAAGATGCTCTTCTACAAAGACATAGAAGATAATAGCAGGAGCTCTCTCTGCTCTCTCTGGAGGGTGGGGCTTTCCTTGACCATACTGGACTCAGGAGTAAAAAGCTGGGGCTCTAAAAAATGAGTTTATTATATGAGAAGAGGCGACAGAGGAAGGTCAGAAAGCTTAGAAAGGAAAAGGGTCCAAAGGTGAAGGGCAATGACTAGTGAGGATCTGGGTCTCAGGTATGGATGGAAAACAGACCCAATGGCAATAGGGAGCATATGTTCAGTCTTCTCAGTGAGTTGTCAGTGAAATGGTGTACTTCCTGCTAATGGACCGGGCAAACAGCCCCATCCAGGCTTTCCGAGACAGAACAACAACATTTCCTCTGTGTGTGTGTGTGGGTGTGTGTTTTGGGTGAGCTTATTTTCATAGTTTTGTCCTCAGGGATACAGAGTTTTGTACTGTGTACAAAATCAGGTGTGAAATGGTTCCTTGTCCTGAGATGAACTCAAATTTAGTATTATTCATACAACTGGACTGTAATCTACCATCTTGCTACTTATTTTCTATTTGTTCCATCTATTCTTTTTTTTCTTTATCTTTAAATTTGGAGCAAGCCTCAGCCTTAGTCATGTGTCTGTAGATCTTGGGGGTATAGCTTTTCTAGTTTTCTTCCCTTGCTCTACATATTCCAGAGAAAGTAGGTGCTCCCCCCGTGAACACCACCACAAACACTTTCCTTTCCCCAGCTGTGATGAATTTTATCAAAGTCCTAAGGCTTGTTGTCCCCTTCCCCTCCACCCCATCCAGTTGTTCACAGATGATGCTTTTGTTCTACAGTGAACAGATAGCAGAAGGCACTGGCATTGCTATTTCCCAACCACGCTCCTTCCCAACCATGATGCAAACTTTTGGGGGCTCTTTCCTATCTGCCATCTCATGAAGTTTTTTTGTTTGTTTAGTTTTGCTATAGGGCATATGGACTCATGGAGAGAGGAAGAGAGGGAGACAGACCCCCCCAAGGGCAATGGCCACACCACAATCCCTTCTACTCTATTCTCTATTCAGGATTTGGCGCACACAAGCACATGTGCCCGGAGTATTTTTTTTTTTTTTGGAGAGGTTTTCGCTATAGGGCACGTGAGCTCCCCAGACAGACAGAGAAAGTCATAGAGACAGAAAGTGAGAAATCACCCCCCAGGAGGGATGGTCACGCCGTCCCCCCCTCTCCTCTCGGGATCTTGGGCGCGCGCACACACACACACACACACACACACACACACACCCGGTATGAGTTTTAAGCCACAGGGTCCGGGATGCAAAACACAGTCGACTACATGGGAGTCCAGCAACATAGCCATTATGCTAACTGCTGGTTCCCTCCATTAACTTTTTGAAGGCCCACTTAGGTATTTTTTTCCCCCAACACTATTTTATCTATAAGATCTCCCTTGAAATCTTACCAATTTAACAACCATTTCTAAAAGTAATTTTGCCAGAGGGCATGTGCACTTGCCAGAGAGAGAAATAGACAGACAGACAGAAAATACCTCTCATGGGAAACAATCACACTGAAATCCCTTCTCCTCTCTTTCTCCCTCCTTTCAGGGTTTCAGGCACAATGCACACTTTTCCAGCCTGTTTCTCAAGTCACAGTGTCAAGAATTTGAATTATGACGTCAGCCATGCAGGATCCAGCCATCTTAACCACTATGCCACAGTCTAGCCCAATTAAAAAAAAAATTATCCAAGGGCATGGACAGTGGTTCTTGCCAGGGAGAGTCAGAGACAGAGAAGTAGAGGGAGAAAGCATCCAACTGGGTGTGGTCACTGCAGTCCCCCCTCCTCCATTCTCCATTTCCATCATGCCAGGATTTGGGGCATATATGCACAGATGTTCAGTGTGCTTTTCAATCCACCAGTGCTGGGATGCAAACTGTGTGGTTGGTCATGTGCAATCCAGCTACCTTAACCACTAGGCCACAGAACTGGCCCAAAGCAACCATGTTACAGTCATCATATATTAGTCATCATGTCTTTTAAGACAGATTTTGAGATTTTTGAATTATACATTTTTTTTAAGTATCATTTAGAATTACTTTTATGGTGCTTGAGAATTTTGAAGGGATAGTTCTCTGAAGTGATGGTTTTAATGAGCTTTTGAATGCTTCTGTGTTCATAGTTGTATGATGGAATAGTGAAAATGGCTGAAAACAGTGGTAATTTATATTTATCTTATATGTATATATTTATACATAAGTGCATACATATAAATTTGAAATATATATATATATGTGTGTGTATGTGTGTGTATATGCACACACATATATATGTCTTTCTTTCTGTCACCCCACTGGCACTGGGATCTTGTGTGTCTTGTCCACTGTTGGAGTATGTAACTTTGAAGAGAACCTGGTGGAGGCCGGCAGGTAGCATGGTGGTTAAAGGCGCTAGGTTCCCACGAGGCCGACTGCAGTTCCTGGTGGCATGCTTTCTTACTTTCCCTTTCTCTCTGTCTCTGTCTGGTCAAATTAAAAAATGATAATAGCAAATGGAATTGAAAACTAAATAATTATTTTTTAAAAAGCACCTGGTTCAACACATATGTTAAAGCAATGAATAGCAAGCTTTTTTTCTGTAAATTAACCTTCTTTCATGCATACTTTGGCATTATAGAGTTTAATTTTTTTCTTTTAAGCCATTTTTAAAAGTTACTATTTTTTTAATTGAGATGGACAGAAATCTCTATCAGGGTCTTCACGCTGTGACCATCCCACAGCCTTAGCCAGTGTGGATCGTGGGTGTGCTTGTATGAGCCCGCTGCATGGTACTACCAGAACAGAGGGACCTCAGGAAGCAAACCTACGATCTGCCCATGTGGCTTCAGCATTGCAGAGTAATTTTTTTAAATTATTTTTATTTAACTTTATTTATTTTAATTTGACCAGAGAGGGGGAGAGAGCGAGAGAACAGAAAAAAAGTGAGAAAGCAAGTCGCCAGGTCCGGGACTCGAACCACTGTTGGCCATGAGGGAGTCCAGCGCCCTTAACTATCACGCCACTTGCTGGCTGCAGCATTGCAGGGTTTTTATTACCACTGCATCACTGTAGCTAACCTAGCTTTTAAGTGCTTACCTGCACCAACTTTACAAATGTGAGGGATGGGAAGAATGTGATGGCTTTTGTTTCTTAGTAATCTGGCATGACCTTCTGATCCAGGCCATGGTGGAAGCCCCGGAATCCAGGAGCAGAGCTGAGTGTGATGCGCAGGCAGTGTGTCGGCTGTCCCCTCGTTGTAGTGAGGCACTTGGCATGAGGGACCCATTAGCCATCTCTGGCGGATTCACTGGAAAAGGTTGCGTGGTCCATGAAATGATTCGGTGTCCACCCCATACTTGTTTAAAGGGAAGAAGGAAGCTAGGATTGTCCACATACTAGTATCATACTGGAGTCTGAAGGAAGAGAATAGCTACTTTCTTCATTTTCTGAGAGACAGTTCTTTCCTCTTCGAAGCCAGCTCTGCCTTGTGCAGGAGACAGGCATGTCTCCTATCTCCCAGTGACCCATGGGGAGGTCCTGGCTTCACATCTGAACACCTGATTTTGTCAGGCTTCAGTCTGACCCCTATCTGGGCTGGCTGAAACTGGGTGGGTTGAGGCATCATGACACCATTGAGGTGCTGTCCCCACGCCCTCTGTCTGTGTCTCTCTGTCTCTCTCACTCATGGAAGAGAGAAATAAATACACTTTAAAAAAGAAACTGGAGGGTGATGCCCCCCTCAGAGCCAGCAGCTCCTCTTTCTCAGGAGGGTACTTCTACTTTTCCCTGCCTGGCACTTTCATTTTACCTTGCTTAAGGCTTTGTTGTCCATTATTTTTAAAAAAAGAAAAGAAAGAAAGAAAAGAAAAAGAAAGAGAGAAACTATACTATGCACAGCTAACTGTATCAATCAGTAAACGTTTTTGCTCACTCACCGTATGAGATGCTATGACGACTGAAAATTTATTATCATGACTTCTTTCAACTTAAAAGACCCAGGAATGCTCTTCACGAATGCACTTTACGTGGATTAAATATGGCCCTAAGCCTGGGGTTATGTAAGGGTTGGGTTTGTCTGAAGCATCACCATTCTTAGATGGCATTACAAAGGAGTCAGCTTATACTTTTCGTTTTTCAAATCAGCTTCCAAACAAGTTGGTTCACATCTGAAAAAAAAATTGACTCCTGATCAATACTCCGTGGGTGGTAGCTTTTCTAAGGCCATATGGTCTAAGAATCATGGCAGAAATCACAGGCAGGCTTGTCTGAGATAAGAGTTCAGTTTCCTTACGCTTTAAGGGGAAAAAAAAAGAGCCGTAATTACAGAAAGAGAGAAGCCCATGCCAACCTCAAGGAAATCTTATCAAATTCACATTTGTTAAAAAAAAAATTTAGACAAACCAAAATTTAACAGTGTATTTAAATTGGGCATTCTTCCAAAAGACGGGTTCTGAGAGACTCTGGCTAGCTACACGCTCACAGGGAACGTGACTTTGTGGAAAGGGAAGGCATTGAACAGAGAAGCAAATGAAGGACTGAGGTAGAGAGCTCATTGGATTGCTTACAGCTGGAGGGCAAGCTGCAAGGGCAGCCTGAGCAGTGGGCTTTCTGTGACTGGCTCTAGAGTGGCTGGTGTAATTGGCCGAAACTTGGTCACCAGCTCAGGAAAACTGCCTACTGTGTACGATTTCGGCTCATCCGTAGGACTCCGAGTGTGGAAGTACAGTGCCATTTTAGGCCAAAACAGTTTAGTTTAACACATTTCAAAGCAAATAATTTATTGAAGCAAATTTTATTTTTTTATAAAGAAAAAAACAGTGCAACACACACCTGGGTACCTTGTAGTTCTATAAGAATAAAATTAGACTATCCTGTCTTACAAAAATAAAGTCTAACCTTTGCCTCTTTCACTTCTGTACTAAAGCAGATGCTGCTTAAGTTGTGGAAACCTGGGGTAATTCGTTAACACCTTGCAGAAAGCCCGGAGCCATTTGCAAACTAGACTGGCAAGCTAGTTTAGCACCTTGCAGGAAGCCCGGACCCTTGTATTGTAAAACTCCCCCCTTCTGCTAGCCCCGGAAACCCAGATCAAATGCTCCTGCAAACCTGACCAAATGGCTACAACTGTAAAGAAAAACGTTTTTGTCTTGCCTGAGCAAGCAACTTCAGGGTCGCCATAAAATTACCCTTGATACCCCTTATCTTGCTTCCTCACTCTCTCCTCCCCTCACCCCACGGACTCATGTCTATATAACCTGAATACTCCTTTGTTCGGGGCTTCCCTCTTAGCCATGCCTTGTATGACTGAGAGTGGAGTCCTAGCGCGCTAGCAATAAAGCCTCTTGTATTTTACATCAAGAACTGACTTTTGTGGTTGATTGAGGTCGCCATTGCCGTACCACTCCCTGGACAAGGAGGTTCAGCGAGTTGCCGGCAAAAACCTTTCAGTTCTACTATCCGGCATAACTATTAGTAGGAATTGCAAGACCCTGAGCTCCACCCAGTGATAACCCAGTCTGGGCAATGGCTCACCCAACTGTGTACCTTTGTGCAGAGAGAAGTGCTAAAGAAGACACTAAGCAACTTCAGAAGCACAGCACAAATCAGAAGGAATGTTTGCGACGAGAACCTGGACAAATGACCGACTAGAAATGGTAAGAGAAAGATGCAGGATCAAAAGACACATGGGTAATAGATGTGGACAGAGAAAAAAAGACATAAAACATAGAAAGATAACTACAAATTCAAACTACACAGGAA
>NW_006160218.1:38390-59871 GCF_000334495.1 Tupaia belangeri chinensis
CACATGAATGCCATTATTCATCTACTGTATTAGGGAAATCCTGTTTCGATATTGTTGGGGCCACAGGAAAACACACAGCAGTGGAAATTTACAAACTCTGCAAAGGACATTTTGGAAGCAGCTATCAAATTACAAACACATGTATTCTTTGAACTGGTTCTGCTACTTCTAGAAATTTATCAAAGTATTCTCCCATTACATTAGAAATAATGTATGCACAAAGTTCTTTTTTTTGGAATTGCTCTAATTGCAGAACAGAAACAATAGAAATGTCTAGCAGGAAGGGATTGTAAAATAATTTTTTTTCATCAACACAGTGAGGAATTTCTTCATGTATATTTATGGAAAAGTTGCTAAGATGAGTTAAGTGAAAACCCGCAAAGTTCAGAGCAGCATTGTATGGAGGAGGACAGGTATTTGCTTACTGTGTAGGTGTTCTTCAGAGAAACCGAGACAACCGGAGATGGATAGTAGGAAAAGCTGTTTTGAAAGAGTGACTCACGTGATCACGGAGGCTGAGGAGTCCAGTGGTCTGTGGTTGGCAGGGACAAGAAGGCAGGACGCTGAAGGACTGAGAACCAGGCAAGTCCATAATGGAGAGTCTGGTGTGAGTCAGAGGGCAGGAGAGCCAAGAGTGGAGAAGGGTCAGGGTGGGCAAGCGGTGATGGTTCCTCAGTTCTGAGGGCAATGAACTTGCCCTTCTCCCTCCCCTCCTTTCTGTTCAGGGCTCACTCAGTCACTGATTCAAATGCTAATCTCTTCTTTGTTCCCGGCTCCTTTCAGCCCTAGGCCAGGTATTGCCCTCGAGCGGTGGAGGGGGTGCAGCTTCGTGAAGGGGTGACTGAATCAGTCCTTTCTTCAGGAAACAGCCACACACAGAAGTGATATTTGACCAGTTACTTGGGCACCCCTAACCCTGGTCAGGTTGATGTGGGAAAGCAACCATCACACATGCATATCCATGGAACTCTGGGTATAAATAATGAAATTTAGAAAAAGGGGAGGAGTGATCTAGTAACAGGTAAAATGTGATAGCAGAGAGAAAACTTCCATAGCAAGCTTGGGAAGAGGAACTCTTTCTAGAAGTTAGCAAAGAGATAAATCTTGATCCATAAAGGGTGGTTCTTCAGATAAAGAAGAAAAGAGAGGACCAGCAGTTAGTGTAATGGCTATGTCACTGGACTCCCATGTAGTCGACCATGGTTCAAGTCCCCGACCAGGTGACTTAAACTCATGCCGGCCACGTGTGCATGCGTGCCCAAGATCCTGAGAGGAGAACAGAGGAGAAGGGATTGAGGTGTGGCCGTCCCCCCTGGGGGGGGGGGGCGACTTCTCGCTTTCTGTCTCTGTCTCTCTCTTTCTGGCAAAAACCTCTCAAAAAAAAAAAAGACACTCCGGGCAAACCAAAAAATGCACAAGGACTTTAACAAGTCAGAGGTGACCCTTGGGCTCAGTAAGCAGTGCAGGCTGGCCAGTCCAAGGTGACCTGGAATGCAGTGGCAGGAGTCAGCCCTCTTAAGACTGGATTCCAAGCCAAAGGAGCAAGACAGGTGCGGATGCTGGGCTGGAGCTGGGGCACGGGAGAGGGGTGGTGTCACCAGCTGTGACTGACAGCAGCTGGCCATGGTGGAACTGTCAGTTTGAACCGTCAGGGACAACTGGAGCAAGGAGGAGCTTCTCAAAAGCTGAGTGCCTCCTGATGACCCCTTCCCAAAGAACCTGATTCCTAGCCCTGCCTCAGCCAGTCCTCTCTCCAGTTGGCTGGCTGTGATTCCCAAAGCCCAGCTCAAACAGCGTCGACCTGTGGGCTTTAAGGCTTGCATGCTCTAAGAACCAAGCCCACCTTGCCTAGCGAGGCTTATAAGACCCCGGCTCTTCTCTCCTAGCTGTGCCGCTCTGAACTTGGTCTTCAATGCACGCTGTTCAAGTGTGGGACTAAAGCCGCTACTGTTCCTTGCTCAGGTTTTCCCAGGGTGCCCCATCTCCCCTTCTTTCTGCGATCAACATTTAAGATGTAGTTCAGTCTTCTTCAAAACCCCACTCTCCCCTCCCTCTACCCAGACTGACTCTGGTCCACTCCTCTATCCTTCCAAACTACACCATCTCCAGCCTTGCGACAAGGAGGGATAAATTTTGATTTGAGGACAAAGAGAGTTTTTCTCATTCTGCCACACTGTATCTGGATAATTTTCAGACATCTATTTAACTTGTTCCTCTATTTTCTCTTCTACAAAATGAGGTCATAATCTTACTCTGCATGGTTGGTCCATGGATAAAGGGGCTGCTGTATGTAAAGCACGATCCACAGTGTCTGGCCGCCAGAGGGACCCATCACTGCCAGGACTAGTGCACAGCCCTCCAAGGGGGCAACTACCGGACTTGCTCTCTCTTTTTTTTTTTTCTTTTGAGAGGTTTTTGCTACAGGGCAGAGAACAACAGAGAGACAGAAAGCGATAAATCACCCCCTCCCCAGGGGGAATGGCCACTCTGTAATGCCTTCTCCATTCTCTTCTCAGGATCTTGGGCACATACACATGCGCCCTGCGTGAGTTTAAGCCACCGAGTCTGGGACTCAAACCATGATAGACCACATGGGAGCCCAACAACATAGCTGTTACGCCAACTGCTGGTCCAACTACCAGACTTTCTCTGTTTTCACGCTGGAATAATGTGCTCACATGCTTTGTGTCTGCTTTTTCTCTGTGTGGAAAGACTAGCTTCTGCTGTCTCCAGATCCTTGTGCCTGGCTCAGTGTGCGCCTTTTACTGGGAACCCAAAACACACTTATGGACACAGCTGCAACATATTTAAGAATGTTATATGATATCTAACATCTACATGTGGCCATCATAATGGTGCACGGCTTTATGGCATGACAAGGAGATTTGACATGCTTTGAAGATATGTTCCTTTAGTTTTCTTTACCAAAGAGCATCATTATTTACCAAAGCTCCTACTTAAAAAAAAGAATGTGTTACTTACTGCATTCGTCTAAATGTTCATAAGAAATATACCTGCATGCCATTCCTTTGATGAATTTGACCTATAATTTGATTATCTATGAAAACATCTCTGCAGGGGCTCCCTGAAGAAGCAGAGCAGGTCCTGGAGATGAGGAACAAACACAGCGAGAGCACGGTGCCCAGCAGGGAGCAGGGGGGCAGTGTTGTTAATACAAAGAGAGGAAAGGAGATTCTCATGTAAAATGAGGAAAGAGAAGAGAGAAAAACCGTTGCATGTATACTAGATGGTAAGATTTGCTTCCATTTATGGGCATAATGGGAAAAAAATAACTTTGGGGTTAAAATTGGGTTGAATTGAGAAGAAATCCAGCTGATAAGATACAGATCAGAACTGAAATATAAGGTGTTCTTGAAACAGCATTAAGAATGAGGGTGGGTGACTGTTCGTGACCGGGAGGAGCCTGGGGTGCTCGTTCACTTCAACTTCCCCAGGCCCAGGCTGTTACAGCTCACAGAGGCCTCGCCTCACGGGGCTCATTCTGTAGTGGGTGAGTGTGGGGCTTAGCCGGCTCCTGGGTGCTCTGTGGGAAGACTCCTGAGCTTTGGCAAGGCACTCACGAGGGAGTGTCCTACCACAGAAGTGGGCAACAATGAACCCTACCTGGCATCCAATAAAAAATAATCACACATTTAAAGAGGCAGGAAATATGACCCATGATTAGGAGAAGCATCAATCAATTGAAACGGACCCAGAAATAACCCAGATGACAGGATTCGGACACAAAAAATTACTGCAGGGAGACTGGGTACCTGGCAACTGGGAATCTTACGGAATGTGCTTAAAGGGGCAGGTTTGCAAACTGGTGGATGTCGTCAGACAAAATCTTTTCCAGGAGACTGAGGAATTCCTTTACAGATTATTGCCACAGAAAATCATAAAAAAATCGTACCTAAAGCAGCTTTTTTTTCTTTTTTAGAGTTTTTTTTTTTTTTCTATAGGGCACATGTGCTTGCAGAGAGACAGAGTGAGACAGAGAGACACAAAGAGAGAAATCACCCTCCATAGGAGATAGCTGTGCTGAAATCCCTTCTCCTCCATCCTCCTCTTGAGATTTTGGGAACACACGTGCACACACCTGGCATGTTTCAAGCCACTAGGTTCAGGACTCAAATAGCAGTCAGCCATGTAGGAGTCTAGCACCTTAACCATTATGCCACCTTCTGGCCCCTAAACCAGTTATTACAAGGGGAGTCCCTCAATTTAGCTGCCATGGCCTTCCTCCCCACTGGACATCCTCGTCTGAGACTCTACACCAAGGGTGATCAAATGGCAAGAGACAACAGGAGACAGACAGCAGAAGCGTGGCTTTCTCCCCGGGGAAGAGGAGACCCTGACCTGCTGGCCTTGGCCAAACCCGGTCTCACTCTCGAAGGGAACTGACAGGGATTCAGCACTGATACCCAGGTAGAGGATGGAAAGGATTTGGGTGGCTATCCAGGAGATGGGAATGCGGAGGGCTTACACAGTCAAGACCACAGTGGAAGACTTCCAGACAGCCATTTCCAAATAACTTCTCTTTTGTTTTTTTTTTTTTTGGTTGAGAGGTTTTTGCTATAGGGTACGTGCACCCGCCAGAAAGACAGGGAGAGACAGAAAGTGAGAGATCACCCCCAGGGGGATGGCCACACCACAATTCCTTCTCCTCCATTCCCCTCTCAGGATCTTGGACACGCACACACACATGCCCAGCGTGAGTTTAAGCCACCGGGTCCGGGACTCAAACCACAGTTGACTACATGGGAGTCCAGTGACATAGCCATTACGCCAACTACTGGTCCCACATTTCCAAATAACTTCTAAGAACGTGGGATGCTGCAGTAGCCATGGTCGCCAAAGAGACCACGTTCTGGATTACCAGGCCTTGGGGCAAGAGCGAGATGAGGCAGCCTGTGGGAGCATCAGGCCATGGGTGAACCCTGCCTGTGCTGTGCTTCCTCATCTGTCTGCAGCAGCCTGAGCACAGGGCAGAGAGGAGCGTCTGCACTCAGCTCAGGGAGAGAAGAAAATAAATGACTTACATTTTCAAAAAGTTTTTACATCTGTATCCATGTTTGTGAAGCTAAGTGGAAGGCTGGACATGTTAAGTAGAAACACAGAAGACATATTAGGAAGACTCCAATCAGAATTCTAGAGATGAAAATTACAATGTCTGAGATTTTAAAAAATGCACTGAGTAGACATTGTACATACCTTACCAAATGATTACCTTGATTATGTAATAGTTAAAAAGTGCTTTTAAAATCCCGGAGGAAGCAGTTCTCCAACTTTAATTCTCATTTATAATCAACACTGGACTTTTCTACTGTCAGTACCTGTGAGTTAATTAAGAAATCACTTGGCATTGCTGTTCCAAAAATACCTGGCACATCCTTCATCAAAATGCTCTTGTCAGGCCCTTGGAGTAAATGCTCCGTTCTTAGCGATACTAAGTGGCTGCCTCCTTGGCTTGTCGTGAACCCGTCCCAATATGTGCACGCTTGTTTTTAACACTATGCGCTACAGCTGTGTGTCAAGGAGGAAAAGCTTGGGATTCGGAGGCCTGGTTTCAATACTGAGATTCAAGGAATATTAATGGAATGTTCCAGTATGGTTTGAGATGCCGAGGACTCCATGGCAGATAAGACAGTATCTGTCGTCATACTGCTCGAAATCTAATGGCAGGAGACAAACGAGGAAGCTTCAATTGTGAAGCTACAGGTAGGCAAGAGGAGCACTGCCTAGTGTTATAGAACGCAATGGAATGGATGCAGTTAACAACTTATCGCCACTCTCTGAGTACCCAGGAGAGTGTCTGAATGTTCCCTGCACAGAGTGAAGATGAGTGGGTGTGAGAGGGCTGTGCTAGTAGCCCTGCCTTGGGCTGCACATTGTGTTCATGAACTGAAAAGTCACATTCTATCCCACGAGCATGTACAAAACTGGGCAGGTGCAGGAGTTTGTCAAATGTACAATGAAGACTGTGTTACATCACTGGGTTGTTGATCAGACCAAATGAGCTGATGCATCTGAATTCTCTGCTGTGGAACCCAGATGTCTCAACCCAGGCGCACATCCCACTCTGCAGCTGGCCAGCAAAACGGAATGAAGTGTGAGATAGTTCCTTAGGTAAGAAGGGCCGGCTCTTGGTATGAACTTCCGTGCTGTTGCCTTGGTGTTAGGTTTTCTTTAGGGAGACGGGACCGATAGGATCCACGTAGATATATGAGAGGACCTTTCTGGGGTCACTGGGTCTACGATTATAGAGGCTGAGAAGTTCCACGTGGTCCGTCTTCGAGCCGTGGTCCTGAGATTTTGAAAGTGTGACTTGGTCCACATTGCCAGGGCTCAGCAGCAGTGCCACTGGTGTCAACCCTAGAGACCGAGGCAGGTGAGCAAAGGCAGCAGAAGAAACTCACCCACCTTCTGTGTTTCTTTTTTTTTTTTAATTATTTATTTATTTATCCACTCATTTATTTTTTAATTTGACAGAGAGAGGGAAAGTGAGAAAGCAAGTCACCAGGTCCGGGACTCGAACCATGGTTGGCCATGTGGTAGTGTCTAGCTCCTTAACCCCCACGCCACCTGCTGGCCCCCCCTTCTGTGTTTCTTTTCTCCCGGCCCTGTGTTAGTCGGATGGTGCCAACCACACTGAGGGCAGACCTTCCACATTTGGTCTGCTCAGATTCAAAAGTTTGTCTTTTCTGGAAACACCCAGAATAATGCTTTATCGTGTGTCTAGGAATTCCTTAGTCCAATCCAGTTAAGTCAGTCCCAACACTGACCATCACAGACCCTCTTTCAGTTGACTGCTAGCCAAATTCTTTCACTATTTTTTTTTTTTTTGTAGAGGTTTTTGCTGTAGGACATGTGCGCTCACCAGACAGACAGAGAGAGACAGAGAGATAGAAAGCGAGAAATCACCCCCCAGGGGGGATGGCCATGCCTCAATTCCTTCTTCTCCATTCTCCTCTTGGGATCTTGGGCACGCATGCAAACGTGTCTGGCGTGAGTTTAAGCCACCGGGTCCAGGACGCGAACCGCAGTCGACTACATGGGAGTCTAGTGACATAGCCATTACGCTAACTGTTGGTCCCTATGATTTTGACATTTATAGTTTCTCCTCTTAGATCTTGTCTTTACATTTATTTATTTATTTATTAATGTGTTTGTGATGGGGTTTGTATGCTCACCAGAGACAGACAGAGAGAGGGAAAGTGAGAAATTACCTCCCAGGGGTGGGTGATGGCCATGCCATAATCCCCTCTCCTTTCATTCTCTTCCTGGGATTCTGGGCATGTACTCACATGTGCCTGGGGTGATTTTCAAGCTCCTGGGTCTGGGATTTGAACTGCAGTCAACCATGTGGGAGTCCAGAGTCCCAACCACTAAACAATCTGCTAGCCCCTGCATTTATTTTTGTAACTGTAAAAATGTTTGGTCAAATATAGGCACTCATAGAAGACAGAAAAGGAGCTCAGCACTTGTTCTCCTGGGCTTTACTTCCTGAACCCAGGTCTCTCCTGCAAGGGCTCCTCCCAGACGGGGTGCTCTAGGGAACAAGCATCCTATTTAGCAAAGCTTCCAGCAGGCTCTTACTCCTTATTTTCAGAGATAGGGTGTGTGGGTCTGAAGTCCTGCCCCAGCAAATCTATTGATACAGCAACATCTCCCAAAGCCCTACTCCCTTCCCCAATATTTTGAAGCTTACAAACTCTATAATGAATAGCGCCTTCAGAGTGAACAATCACTCAACAGCCGAAGTTATTTTAATGGGCCCATCACTTGAAACTAAACTCCCACCATCTGTTCTACCCTTTAACTGCAAATGCAAAAAGAACACCATTCCCAGTGGCATCATAAAAAGTTAGATATAAGTGATTTAAATGCATGTTTTGGTTCTGTATTCAGTGCAATATACAACTGAAGGAAGGCTTATATTGGATTTTTTTTTTCCTATGGCAAAATCGAAATTCAGAGTGGGAGAATTTCTGTTTTAACAAAAAAGTAGCTTTGCAGTTGGCATGGGATATGTTCTTCCATGTCATTCATTCATTCACTGATTTCATTTAGCCAGTCTTTTTTACACAAGTTATTACAGAATGCCACCATGTACCTGGTATTGTACTAGACACTTGGGATATAGAAGCTAATGGTGATAATTGGCAAGACCCCTGGGACCCCTGAAAGAAAATAAAGCAGACTATTCATATAAATACACATAAAAGTCACATAAAAACCCAAACATAAATTCATGTTATGCTCCAGAATGCTAATGTAAAAGAGAAGGAAGAAGTTCTACAGTCAGCAAGACCCTGGTTTTAAATCCCCAACTGCTTCACAACGTGACCTCTCCTTACTTGACAATTGCTTGTGTATCTGACTCTGCTTCCTCCTTATGGAGGGAGAGCAGTACTGTCCCTCCATGGAGCGTTGTGATCGATTGCCCTCCCAGAGCCTGGTGCACAGTGCTATGTGTTAGTTCTCCTATTTTCAAATGTGCATTTTTTAGTTGAATTTTGGGGAAATTACTTTTCAGATGTAGAATGATAGGCTTGCTCATAAAACACCAGAGTAGAAAAGAATCTAAGAAATATTCAGCTTAAATTCTGCTCCTTATTATGTACACAGATTTCATCCCAGAGACAATTAGCAACCAGTTCAAAGTCTTGTACTTTGCAGTGGTTTCTAAAACATTTTTATTTTGCGCGTATCAATAAAGTAATGTAGGCATGTAATTCTAATATATATTTGAATTAATACACATGAACTACTGCGTTAGCATGTTATGCACATTACAGAAGATATATGATAGAACTTTTAAAAGAATGTGATGATCGATTTATTGTTTGTAGCTGGATTGCCTTTATTTACTTAATTTCAGGTTGGCACTTACTTGTACATTGTGGGGCACAGTGGAGAATTGAAAAGCTGTGCTTAGGGCATGGAGCCTAGTCTCCAAAGGCAGCTGAATGGTCAAGGGGAGTTTACTGCTAACATGAACACATAATGCCACAGTCCAACAGTTTTAAAAATGTTATGTGAGGTTGGGGCTGGCTGGCAGGGGGATGGTTGAGGCACTAGACTCCCACATGGCCCAGTGATGGTTGAGGCGCTAGACTCCCACATGGCCAACTGAGGTTGAGTTCCAGATGTGGCGGTTTGCTTTCTCACTTTCCCACTTTCCCTTTCTCTTTCTCTCTGTCTCTCTCTCACCAAATTAAAAACACTAATAATAAATACAATTAAATAATTATTTTAAAGAATGTATTTACCAAAAAAAAAATGTATTTGAGGGGAGCTAGGAGGTGGGATAATGGTTACATTGTGCTGGACTAAGACATGGCCAACTGAGGTTCAAGTCCCAGAACTAGAAGCTTAAAAGTGAGATCAGATATGTATGTGTGTGTGTGTGTGTGTGCCTAAAATACCAGACGGAGAATGGAGGAGAAGGGATTCTGGTGTGGCCATCCCAAAGGGGATGATTTCTTACTTCCCCCTCATGATCTCTATGGCAGAAACTTAAAAAAAAAAAAAAAAGGAAAAAGCGGATGAGAGCATCAATATGTATATCAAATATTACTACAGCTCTTATTATCTAGCAAACTAGATCACACAGGAAATTTAATCTCAGATGTAGAAGACAGAATCCCTGGACTAGTAAAATCCACCATGAAGACTGAGAAAATAGCCCCCCAAAATGAGGGAGATATGCAAGAAATACTAGATACCATTAAACGTCGGAACATCGGTGTCCCAGAAGGCAAACGGCACATGCACAGGCAACCCCTTGCTGCTGGAGTGAAGTCAGGAACCACTGCTCCATTCTGTAAAGCGGACGTGGGCCAACTCCGGCTTTTGGACCCCACCTCTGACCTCTTTATTTCCTCGAGAGACTTCATCCTTAGCGGGAGTGTGTTCCCGTGAACTGGGGAGCACCCTCCAGTCCCGGCATTTCCCCCGATGCGTCCATTTGCAGACGCAACCTAGGTCTTTCTCCACAGGCTTCGTGCTCCCAGAGGATGCAGTCTCCTCCGTGGGTCATTCTGTCCTTCCAGCTGATTCTGGTGCTGCACAGGGCCTGTTAGTGCCCTTCCCACCCTTCTGGAAACTCACTTCGAGGGAGTTCAGTGCCATGCTGTTTAGTTACAAATTGCATTTTCAGGGCATTGTAAACAATGTTAACACAATGTCTTGGCATTCTTGTCTCTTTGTCCTTTAAGCACAGATTATAGTCATCAACAACTCACCATTGACAGGGTACATGATTCCAATTCTTCTTTTTGAAAAAATTACTGTCCTGTTTCTGGACAAAACTCCCAAAATGGGAGGTAAACAACTAAATCAATGTGATTTAACGTACCTACAGAGAGAGAGAAAATGATATATGTGGTAATAACTAGAAAGTTATTGTAGTGGCTAATTACCTTTTTAAAACAATTTATCGTTTTGGGAAAATAATAAATGAATTGAAGGGAGAACAGTGAAATTATGGCATGCTGCATAAGTATAGCTCTTGACGGCACTTGCTGTGTAAACCTCTTTGTAAAACCAGGGCTTGAGCTCAGCTGCTGCTGTGTGTGCTACTGAAACTCCTCCTCTGCAGGCTGGGACCACATGGGAGGCCTGGGTTTGAATCCTGGCCAAGCTTATGGGCAGGGTGCGGTGGCGCATTCTGGAAGTCCTGTGACTCAGTGGGTCAACACGAGGATGTGAGCTGAAGGCCAACCTGGTCAACGCAGCGAGACTCTGTCTCAGTAAAGGAGCTGGGTGTGACAGCATGAGCCTCCAGTGCAGCTGGGAGGCCAGGGCAGATTCTCAGATACGGTGAGATCTTCTTAAAGAAAAAAGAGGGTCATGCTCTTGAATACTCTTGACATTCCGTGTCAGTCCCAGGTTAACAGTGATAATGCAGTACTCCTGAGGGGTCATGCTCTTGAATACTCTTGACATTCCGTGTCAGTCCCAGGTTAACAGTGATAATGCAGTACTCCTGAGGGGTCATGCTCTTGAATACTCTTGACATTCCGTGTCAGGCCCAGGTTAACAGTGGTAAACCTTGTTACGTCATGTTTATTCCCAATCTGTGCTGGTTTCTAGTCATCTAATGCAGTATTCACTTTTTCCTAATTTTTGGAGTAGATTCTGTAGTACTGGTGGAGGAAATTACACCCTTAGTTCACAGATATGTTCTTACTGAAGGGCTCTGTCTCCCAGGAGAGAGCAGTTATGGGGAATTTCAGGTGCTTGGCTCCTCCTCTGCCACATTCCGTGCCAGTCAGGCCCAAGTTGACAGTGATAATGCAGTACTCCTGAGGGGTCATGCTCTTGAATACTCTTGACATTCCGTGTCAGACCCAGGTTAACAGTGGTAATGCAGTACTCCTGAGGGGTCATGCTCTTGAATACTCTTGACATTCCGTGTCAGGCCCAGGTTAACAGTCAGTGGTAATGCACTATTCCTGAGGGGTCATGCTCTTGAATACTCTTGACATTCCGTGCCAGGCCCAGGTTAACAGTCAGTGGTAATGCAGTACTCCTGAGGGGTCGTGATCTTGAATACTCTTGACATTCCGTGTCAGTCCCAGGTTAACAGTGGTAATGCAGTACTCCTGAGGGGTCATGATCTTCGTATTAGAAATAGACTATTTCGTTTCACATTAACATGTTTTGAATGCAACACCAGTGATGACAATTTAAATTTAACATCTTATCTCTCGAAATCCTTATTATTCAAAATGTGCCACTCCTGGGAATATCAAGGTGACAGTAGCTATTTCACACAGGTAGCACATTCGAAACAAGGCTATGTCTCTATCATCCACCCACCGATCCACCCACTGGTCCACCCACCCATCCATTTCCCATCCATTCAACTACCTACTTGTCTGTCATCCACCCATCCACGCACCCATCCATCTCTTAACTATCTTGGAATTATAATCCAAAAATGAAATGTTTGTTAGGACTTCACAGTAACTTGATAAATTAAGCCAGATCGACTTTCTGGTAGAAAATACATTAGGTATGGCTAATTGGTTAGAAATAGAGACTAGTTCAGTTATGTTATATTATGGGATATTATCCCATAGACTGAATGTATCCTATCCTCACTCCTTAGGCTTAAGTGAAAACATTTTAAAAGCGAACAATAAGATAAAAAGCAAAAAAGTCAGCAAATGTATCAGCAAATTTTGATAAAAATAAACAATATTTTTGTTTTCTAATTATTTGCAAGCATTACAGGTTAATCAAGGTGATTCTAAATGAAAAAAGTTACAGTTATAAATATGATATAGTCTCTTTGCTCTATTGCCTAGAAATGGAAATAATGGATAACTACAATGATGGAAAAGGTTTTTACAAGTCAAATACTCTCCAGTTCTTTACACTTAACCAATTTGAAAGAAAACCAAATCAAGTTGTCAGCTAATAGATCATTGAAAATAAATTTTTTAAAGATACTAGATTGCTAAGTAACTTTTTCTATTAAATGTAGAGACAATTCAAAGAAAGGAGTAATTTTTTTTGAAATGAATGATTTCATTTACCAGTTAGTGGCAAATAAGTTTGTTATAACCTGTGCGGGAGATGTGACCCTGAGTGGGAGCGATGATGGATTTAGAAAACAAAACAAAACACAACACGACACAGACCTGCAACCAGAGAAAAGTGCGGCTTGGGCGGTCCAGGCACCTCTGAGGCTCTGAGTCATTTCCAAGGTAATTTTTTTTTTACAGGGCAAAAAGGGAGAGGGACAGCAACCAGGGTGCCTTCCCGGTACTCCACGAGGTCTTCATGGAGCCGGAGTCCTTGCTGCACTAAGCACCACGTGTCCACTCTTCCCTGGGGAAAGTCCTGATGTGGAAGTATGTTTGTAAAGGTCTGTGAACTCTTCTGATAAACATTATTTAATCTTATATTGGCCAAACATAGAGGATCATGAGAATTCTTCTTTCCTCCCTTTTGACCTCACTTCCTTTTTTCCTTCTTTTATTTCTCTTAACATCCCAAAGGACTAGGTGTGTTTAGAATAGGCTTTGGGTGATGTAGCCTTAGTAACATGACTCAGTTCACACTAACAAGTGAGAGACAGGTCTTACAGTCATCGTGGGCTGCCCTTGACCCCCTGGTACCCGAGGAGGGATAAATCAAGACACTCTGTGACATCACTCAAAGGAGCATGCCGGAAGGTCACCCTGACAGATGCTCCACGTTATTAATTGAGTTGGATGAACTCATTATGCCTAATGAGAAAGAATTTATGCCATTTTATAGACATAAATTAACCAGTAAAACTGTAGGCCTAAATAACACAATGGTCCCTTTACACACAGTTCTGTAATCTTTCAAAACATTTCTGTGATAAATTACTTTACTTAATTGGCACCTTCTGTCATCCTGGTGACATTTTGCTACTGATCTTATGAGCAACTCTTGATTGTCACTGACTTGTAGGTAAACACCCCAAACACGGCACCATGTTTAAATCATTTGCATGTCATCTAAGACATAATCATTCTTTCTTAGCAGGGCCCTCTGGTCTGTGGGCTGCAAAACTGTTGCCACAAGAGCCCTCGAGTGTGTGTGTGTGTGTGTGTGTGTGTGTGTGTTGGAGGTCTTTTGAATCTTGAGATTGGAAACACTATTTAAGCTGATGGGGACAAATGCTCTCTGACTGAAGCCTGAGTCCCTTTGACATGAAGAACAAAGACGACATTCACTGATCATCTGCTACATGTCAGGAGCCTTCACGTGTTTTCCTTTCGGTCGCCATATTAATCCCCACGGTCGACGGGATCAGTCCATGTGCAGATCAAGGCACAGTGGCTTGAGAACTAGGATGTTTACAGTCGGGGCAGCACAGACAGAGAGGGTAGAGAGACTCTGGCCATGGTCCTGAAGTCCCCAGTAACCTGGGACAGCTAGGACGTTTGGAACAGCTGGGTCGGCAGGGAGGACAGAGAAATGCCTCAAGGAACTGAAGGCCAGTGGCCCCTTACAAGAAGCACAGAAGTATCTCAGTGGTCATCAGCCCATTCCAGGTGAGCTGGCATGGGGGAGGAAAGATTGGTTCTCACAAGGTGGACAGAGTCTGAGTCAAGATTCGAACAGCTCACTCTACTCCGAAGATAACACCTCCATATGCCACACTCGTCCGCCCTCTCAGCCCACCCCCTCTTTGAGGGCCAGTCTGTGCGGAGGGACACTGGCAGACATTTGTATGGGAGTCACCGATGTCAACACTGTCCCTGCAGACACCTTTGTCAGGGGATGGAGAAAGCTTCAGACAACCTTGGAATTGCATGGCACACACCTGGAGGGTTGCGGACAGCATTTTTTCAGGAGAGACCGTCACCTGTGGACTAGGAAGTGGCAAAACAGAGGTCGTGACACCACACGACACAGCTCTGTACAGTACACCAGAGACGAGAGGTGGTCATGAACATAAGACACAACTCTGAGCAGAAAGACAAGGTGGTCTCATCAGAGAATTAAGGGCAAGGTTAAAATTAAACAGTAAAGGAGAAGTTGGGAAATGATTAGCAGAGAGGTGAGAGAAACAGGCTATGAAGTAAGACAGAGGGAATGCGGTTAGCAATCATTTACTGAACATCTCTGAGGAACTAAACAGGAGGATTTTCAATGGTCCCAAAGCAAATTGACAACAAATAGTGGTTTCCCACTGAAAACAACATTGTTTTCCTCCCAGGATGTACACATGCATACGTCTCTAAAACATCACTTCTGGGGAAGAGAGGCAACTGGGCTTTATCGTGGTGGTAGATGTGGGTATTGGCTGGCTGATGACGGGGTGGCAGAGGCTCATCGAGGGCATCCATGTGTACATTGTAATTACCTGCAATAGAGACATAGAGTCTGTATTTTTAATTGTATAGACTTACTTCTTGCTTATTTATTTTTTATTTTGTTTCTTTCTCCAACCTAACCAAGCAGTGATTGGCAAGCACCAGTGCATGGAGCTGGCAGCAGCGAGCGTTCTGGAGGGGCCGTGAGGCTGGGTGGTGCTCTCACAGATGCTGAGCTGTCATGTTGACCAGCATTTACTCACCCACTCACAACCTCCATGGACTGAGTTTACTCTTTGACCCAGTGATGTAAAGCCTGGACATGTTGACATGGGACGCTGGTGTGCGTGGGCCCAGTACCCAGTACCCAGTGCCCAGTACCCAGTGCCCAGTGCCCAGTACCCAGTGCCCAGTGCCGAGTGAATCCAATTCCTCGTCTCACGTTCACCCCGGGGCCCAGTCCCCAGTCCCCAGTGCCCAGTACCCAGTGCCCAGTGCCCAGTACCCAGTGCAGGAACAGGAGTGAATCCAATTCCTCGTCTCACGTTCACAAAGAATTAGAGATGCGGACACAGAGAGCGGATAGCAAAGAGGGACTTATTGGAGGAGAGAAAAGCTCCCAGGCAGGCAGGAGTTCCAGAAAATGGATTGTTGCAGAGGAACTGAGGTGAGGGGCTTTTATCTTGGTTAGGAGGGGCTCAAGAACCTGCTTCCTTCACGGTGGGGGTCATGTGCTAGGTGAGTATGGTTATTTTTCCTAATTTTGTAGTAGGTGTGAAGGTCTTGCGGCTGTCTAAAAGCTTTGGGCTGTAGAGGACCTTGCCCTCTTCTTCCCAGAATGTGGTGGGATCAGGACAAAGCCTTCATTTTAGCTCAGCCATCCAGTCTGCAAGTCATGTCTCTCGCTGCTGCTGAGCTGTTGTGTCCCGATCTTAAAACTTTGCCATCTCACTACTCCATTGTGGGCCTATAGCCTAACCATATTTCAGGGTTCTTATCTTCTATCTCACATTTTCTTTTCTGTACAGTGCATGCGCTCACCAGAAAGACAGAAAGCAAGAAATCACCCCCAGGGGAGATGGCCATGCCGCAGTTCCTTCTCCTTCATTTTCCTCTCAGGATCTTGGGCATACATGCACACGTGCCTGGCGTGAGTTTAAGCCACCAGGTCCAGGACTCTAATGGCGGTTGACTATGTGGGAGTCAGTTCAGCGACATAGCCATTATGCCAACTGCTGGTCCTCACGTGGATTCTTATAAGGCTGTTACAAAGGAGTAGTGGTTAATAGTTACAAGAATTCCTTTATCATTTAGACTCAGGGTTTGGGTGGCCTTTGGCCCCATTTGTGGCCCTTTGCTGTCAGCTATTCTTTCTATATCTTTTCCCATGTGTTCTGGGACTTTTAGCCTACCTCAGTTGTCATGGGGCTCAAGCACTTGGGGTTTCACAGTTAGGAGTCATCTGGCCCTTGTCCCTAGCTCTAGTTGTTCTTGTGTATGACCTGCAGGGATGCACAATTGCTGGCTCCATGTGGAGTGCACCCACAGAGGCAGGTGGTAAAGGAGATAGACTGAATCTAGCTGCTTTGCATATCCTTCTCGGCACCTTTCTGTCACGGTGCCTTTCCTAACTAACTGCTACCTCAGTGTGACATGAGGCCTGCCTGTTACTGGCCATGTGAATGCAGGCTAGTTGCCTAACTCTGGGCAGTCTCAGGTTCCTCATGTGAAAAACAGACGTGCTAAAGAGCACCTGCTTGCTGGTGCCTGCACCTCGTTCCCACAGACGCGACACTCAGTCCACGCCATGGTGTCCTTACGTCAGGAGTAGAGACGGCCGGCGGAGTCCAGTGCTGAGCAGCGGGGTACGTGCACACTGCAGACCACGCTGTTCTTCCAGCTCTCCGCCCTCTGGGCTTTCAGTCATGCCCCTTCCTGCTCCTCCGTCCATGTCAGTGTGCTGGATGGACAAGGCCGGCTGACACTCTGGGGAGAAGCGGAGCCAAGGCCACAGCTCCGTGTCACGATGGCTGGCGATCTCTTGGTTGGGAGCTGGGTTGAACATCCACATGACAACTTTCTGTTGAGCATTACGTCAGGTCAGTGCCTGGACTCTCACTTGCAAAGTGGCTTCACGTGCCATTTCCAACAGGAATATTGGGCGTAGCAGCAGAAAGGTGTGGGCCATGTGGACACCTCACTGTTCAGCTCCAGGGATGCAGCCTTCCCCAGCTGTCTCAGAGATCCCCGGCTGCCTCCCTGCAAGTGCCCTGCGTTGCACACGCTCTCAGCACCACAGGCCGGCTGCCCACTGCTTTCCTGGGGACGGCGACGATTTATTTTATTTTGCAAAAGTGACTTGTGTTTTTGATGTCCCCCTCTGAAGAAGCTTCGCTGAATTGTCTCAGCTCCCCGCCCTCTGCCCCAACCCCTTACAATAACTTACATTTCTGAAGATAGCCCTCCTGGCCCTGCTGATAATGGGCTTTCTGCCAACAAAGCCTTTCTAGACCTCTGGAGCTGCTGAGTTGTCAGCCAGGGAGACGGGAGGTTCGTTAATGTCCACTGTGGCAGCTGCAACTATAATTCACCAAACGCTCCAGACGCAGGGTGTCACCAACTGGTGCTCCAATTTACAACCTCCTGAGCATATGTGGGTGGACAGTGACGGCGAGCAGGGGGCGTCCACAGCTGCAGTCACGTGTTCCAGCTCTTGCTCTCCACCTTCTCTTTTCTGTGTGGGTCACGTGCTGTGCCCCTATGCTCTGGAAGGCCAGTTAGCAGGTCTGAGACTGTCAGGGAAATTGACCTGTGAGGCCATGGCATTCACTGTCCCACAGTCTCTCACAGCAAGGAGCCCACACCTGTCCAGGACTGTCCAAAGCAGAGAAGGCCGACTGTCCTTTGCAGTTAGAGTTCCTGAGCTGCACCGCTTCGTAACTATGGGCTTAGCAGAGGAGCTGCCAGTTCGGGAAAGTCTGGCTGGAGCTGTGGCGTCTCTGTGCTCCCCAGGTGGGATGATTAGCTTTGATCATGGAGACAGCAGGGTGTGAAAGAGCCTTGTCTCCCCCTCAGACATGCAGGTAAACAGAGTGCTCATCTAAGCCAGCAGTGCTGATCTGACACGGGTGGTCTTTGAACTGGGTTTAGGGGTCTGTTGACTAACACAGCAAAAGGGACGCAAAGTGACAACAGTGGCTTCCTCAGGGGAGAGTGTGTCAGGAGGACACTGGGCTCCAGGTCCTGCACGGAGCCCCTGTGGGCCCACATGATTTCCCAGCAAATCTGTGTAAAATGAGCGTCACAGGTGACCTTGGGGGGGGTGACAAGAACAAGAGAAGGTGCTGGGACAGGGCAGGCTTGCAGGCTTTGGAGTCGGAGCACCTGAGAGACACTTCCTTTTCTCTCCACTTACCCCTCATGAGCCCAGAGGCCAGGCCCTTGTTTATCTGTGCGAATTGGTGAATTGACGACATCCCTTCTGATAAGGAGCCCTGCTGGGTGCTGGATGGTTGGAGAAGAAACACCGTGTCCAGGTGCTATCGTGAAACACCACTGGTGAACCTCCTGCTTACCCCAGCACTGCTGAAAGGAGACTGCTCTAGAGTTTCCCGAGCAAATGCTTTAGAGTGGCATTCTGAGTGGTTAGGACGCTTACTTATGAGAAGCCCCATCTGTTTAAAGCATTGGAGGTTTTGGGGGTGGGAGGGGTACTGCAGCCGGGAGGAGCATCCTCTGTAGGGGCCCAGCTTTAGAACGATTAGTTAGGCAGGACTTGGTTAACATTTGCCTGTGCCTCTGGGGTGCGGTCCGGTTGGATCCTCTTACATTATCAATAATGCTGTCAGGTGTCATCTGGTCACGACACAGGAGTGAATCTCTGAGATCTGATGGTCACTCATTTATTTGCCTGAAAGAATGGCCACTCAGCCGTCCTCGACAGAAAAGCAAAGGCCCAGGGTGCCCTCTGCCCTCAGAGGCTGGGGCACTTGGCTCCCAGGGAGGGAGCACACCACTGCAGAGTGGTCCTCAGACCATCTCCCCGCGCTCTCCTAGGGTTCCGCCACGGGCCTCGTGTATCTCTGCGCCATGGCCAATGGTGGGGAGCAGACGGGGTTGTGGGAGGTAGGTGACCCTGTGTGGCATCTAAAAATTCTTGCTGCAGCAAATCCAGGGGCCCCGGGGTGAGGTGAGAGGGCTGAATCCCTAGAGACACAGCAGCGCTGCTCGGTGCAATCAGGGAGCACTCAGTACCCTGGCTTGCCAGCGTGGCCACACCGAATACCAGAGACCAGGGACGGTGGCTCAGACCACAGAGCGGGGCGTGCTCACAGGTTCTGGAGGCTGGAGCCCAAGGTCAGAGTGGGAGGGCTGGTTCCTCGGAGGCCTTTCCCTCCTTGGCTTGTAGATGACCACTGTCCCACAGTGTCCTTCTTATCCTCGTGAGCCTGCATGGCTGTGCCCAGTTTTCTTCTCACTAGGTCACCAGTCATACTGCACTGGGGCCCGTCCCACTGACCTTATTTTATAGGGAAATGATCTCTTCAAAGAGTCTGTCTCCAAATACAGTCACATTTCCAGGAGTCAAGAGTTACATGAACTTGCGGGGGATGCAGTT
This sequence comes from Tupaia belangeri chinensis, assembly GCF_000334495.1. Taxonomy (NCBI): domain Eukaryota; kingdom Metazoa; phylum Chordata; class Mammalia; order Scandentia; family Tupaiidae; genus Tupaia; species Tupaia belangeri. The sequence goes on from NW_006160218.1 coordinate 57,819, forward strand.
CAGCCTGTCACCCAGGCTGTGTGTCAGACTGTGCTAGCCCTTGGGGTGCAGCGGTGGCCAGGCCCAGTTACTGCCTCAGCGTCTCGGTCTCGGTCTCAGCCTCCTGATGGTCTGACCTGTGTCCCCTGTTGTTCAGTCTCTAGATGCTGGAGCCGGGCCCCCCTGGTTCACTTGGGCAACACCAAATAGTTTTTTGTCCATCGTCTGTGGGTCCTAGGCGTCCGAGGAAGAATGGTCAAGTCTATTCATCTTTTACTTCTCAGACTACTTCATCTCTGGGTCTTCAAGGCTGGCTCCTATGTCCAGTTTTCAAATATCTGTGTTGGTAGAGATGGGGACAGCCCACCCACTGTGACCCTGGTCTCCGTATTCCTATGTGGGCACCTCATAGTTCCACCTCCCACTCACAGGTGACCTGCAGACTAGCAGTGTCAGCATCATGGCTCATGGGACAGCAGGACTGGGTACCACCCCAGGGGCCCGGAGCCCTAAGGGGGTCATCGGGCAGTTGGGGTGAGCTCTGCAATGTCCCTCCCTGTGCTCACGTGCCACCTGGCCATGACTGGTATCCAGCCTCCAGGCTTCTACCTCAGCCTTTCTCATGTTGTGGCTGCCTATTGAACACCTCCTCCAGGATGTCCACAGGGGAGGCCAACTCGGCATGTCCCAACTGCAGGCATGCTCCTGCCTCTCGGGCTGCCCCTCTTCCTGCAGTTCTCACGTGGCCATGCCATGCTCCATCCGCAGCACTGCACTCCCCTTTCCTCGGCCCCCGTGTCCAGTCCATCAGACACTGCTGTTTCTTCCCCTTCCTGATTGTCCTTACTGTGGCTGCTCTTCATGCTGGCCTGCCTGGGCTCCCTGCTGCTTGGCCGGGGGAGACTCTGACCCGGCTCTGGCCTGAGCTCTCTCACACCTGGCCTGAATCGGCCCTCTCTGCCCAGCTACACCCACTAGGCACACAGAGCCTGACTCCCTACGGCCCCTGGGGACGTATTTCTCTCCATTCCTTGTGCCGCCGTCTGGGTGTGCTCACCTGCAAACTGGGACATGACACAGAACCACGTTTGAGAGCATAGCGGTTACACCCTCCTGGCTTTATCCTTTGCTGACTGTATGTGCTTGGACAGTTTCCCAGCTCCTGGAGGCTGGAAGTCCCACGTCCTTGTGCCAGCATAACTGAGTTCTGGTGAGTCGAGACGCTCGGTGAAGTGGTCGGCCGCTGAGGCGAGGTTAGTAAATACGGCGGATGGAGAAAAACTTTGTAGGCCAGTTGGTTCAATTTTTGAAGTGTTGGTTGTCCAACCAGTGGCCAGGGGCTGCCATGAAGAGGAACTGGGCCTTTTCAGTTTCCGTGCATCTTACCAACTTGCTGAGCAACATCTCAGATACGATGGTCTCTCCGGGATTCAGAAAGCTGTAGGAGACTAGATCCACCCAAAATGGTGATCGAGACCTTTCCTTGGTGCCAGTTTGCTTTGGGAAGTGCTTTGGAGCATCTTCTCAGTCCAACCACTGAGCTGGTCATTGCTGGTTGTGGTCTTATAAAACCCTCTTTTTGTCACACATCATAATCCAATTGAGAAATGGTTCGTTGTTGCATAGAATGAGAGAAGACAATGCTTTGAAAAGATGATTTAAAAAAAAAAATTGGTCAGACCTTGAGGCACCCACTTATTGAGCTTTTTCATCTTTCCAATTTGCTTCAAATGCTAAACAACCATAGAATGGTTGAGTGGAGTTCCTCAGCGACTTCTTGTGTATGGTCAACCACATGGTCAACCACAGTTCAAGAGGATTAGCTTCGAGGTCCCACCCAACTTGTCCCTGTCCACTTCTGATGGCTGGCCCCATGCTCTCCATCTGCAAGGCTCTGTCTCCTTTGCAAAGCTTCCTGGCCCACCACTGCAGTGTGTCCTTTAGCAGTTCCTGGGCAGATGCGCTGCTGGTATGATGAGTCATCTCTGCTGTTTCACGACCCATTTTGAACTCAAATAAAAAAATCACTTGAATTTGCTTTTTTTTTTTTTTTTTTGGAGAGGTTTTCGCTATA
>NW_006160218.1:59925-72188 GCF_000334495.1 Tupaia belangeri chinensis
ACCCTCCCAGGGGGGATGGCCACGCTGCAATCCCTTCTCCTCCATTCTCCTCTCGGGATCTTGGGCAAGCACGCACACGCGTCCGGCGTGAGTTTTAAGCCACTGGGTCCGGGACGCGAACTGCGGTCGACTACGTGGGAGTCCAGTGACATAGCCATTACGCTAACTGCTTTTTGTGTAACATCATTTCTATGGTCTAAATAAATATAAAATAAACAGCAAGTAGCATCAGGAGAAAAAAAGTAAAGTGAGAATTGTGTGTTAAAATGATGTATAACATAACCACATTTATCTAAGAGTGTCTCCAATGTCAAATGTCAAAATCAACAGTGCAAAATCACAATTACCTTTGCAACAACCTAATATAAATGTTTGTATGCCTGTGGTGATACTGTACCATGCAGAAGTTACCCTGAGAAGAAACAGGATAGAGGATATAAGAAATCTACAAATTTCCCACAGTCTACAAAGATCTCAAACTAAAAAGTTTAATTTAAAAAATTACTGCTTAAACAAAAAAAGTAACAAGACAGTGAGTAATTTGTAACACTATGTAAGAGTAAAATGTTTAAGAATCACAGCACAGCGGCTGGCAGGTGGTGTGGTAGTTTAGATGCTGGATTCCCACGTGGCTGACTGTGGTTCAAGTCCTGGACCTGGTGACTGCCTTTCTCACTCTCCCTCTCTCTCTCTGTTTCTCTCTGGTCAAATTGAAGAATCATAATAAAATTAAGTAAATAGCTATTAAAAAAATAATCATAGCACAAAGGTGGGTGGAGAAAGAGGTATACTATTTTAAATTTCTTACACATAAAATTGTTTAATATCACTTGAAATAGATCATAATAAAATGCACACTGTTAGCCGTAGAGTCAACACTAAAATGACACAACAAAGAGCTGTAATAAGTCAGAGAGATGCAACACGGAATTCCAGGGGCTGGCAGATGGCATGGTGGTTAAGGTGCTGGACTCCCACATGGCCAACCACAGCTCAAGTTCTGGACCTGATGGCTTGCTTTCTCACTTTCCCTTTCTCTCTCTCTGGTGCAATTAAAAAGTAATGATAACAAATAAATTTCAATAAAAAATAGCTCTTTAAAAATATTTTACTCAAAGGTGACAACAGGAAAGAGGAAAATTGAGCAAATAACATGTGGAACAAGTGGAAAGCAAGTAGAAGGTGGTGGATTTAAACATGCTCGTATCAAGAAGCGTTTCAGCAGAGACAGATAATAAAAGCAAGATACGCTGGTATTCCAAGTATATTAAATTCACTTAAAATACAAAGACACAAATATATTAAAAGCATAAGCCTGGGAAAATAAATCAAGGGAAACAGTACTCAAAGAAAGCTGAGTGCCTATTTAACATCACAGTTGATTTTAGAGCCAATAATCCCATCAGGTATGAAGAAGGCCATTTCATAATGGCAAAAGATAAAAGGTAAATTCATCAAGAGGACATGACAATGAAAACTTCTACGCCATCAATAACACAGTATCAAAATACATACAGCAGCAACTTGTAGAACGGCCAAAGACTCTGCAGTGACAGTTGGAGATGTCAGTCTTTCTCTTCCAATGATTGACCACAGAGCAGGCAGGAAATCAAAGTGTAAGATTCTGAGACACACAGTGGCAGAGACAGGGTGTGCGGCCTAGCCCCAGGGCCCTGACCCTTTGTCTTCAGACACGCGTGTGGTGGCCGCTGGGATAGCCCACTTTGAATAAGGAAGTGAATTCACTGGATGCCAGGTACCATCCTCCCCAGGTTTCCAAAGATTTTTCTTTCTTAGGGAGAACTTTTGAAAGATGCCATTTGCATAGGGTTCCAGACCAGGCTGATTTCCTATCTGTGAGTTGGTCCTCATGCCAGCACGGGCACTGCGGCTGATGTGGCCTCAGGCTGGTCAGACTCTGGATGATTTAAGAATGAAACACTCTGATATCAGAAAATTCCTCAGAGAAGTCCAGGAAACATGGAGAGAGGGTTTTGTGTGTGGCTAAGCTGGAAGCTTAGCACCTGAAGGAGGCGCTCTGAGTCTGGTCCAGCCTTTCGGTTCATTAAGCTTTCAGGAATTTTCACCTTCCAGTTTTAACATGTGCATCTGTCAGCTGCGTTGATATCCTGGGCTCGGGACCACACGCTTTTATGCAATAAACACTGCCCTGGAAGGAAGTGCTCATCTCGTCTGCTGGTCAGGAGCCGTGGCCACATAACCACGGAGCTTCAGTCACACTGCCTTTCAGCTGGCTCCACACTGGTGAGCTGGTTAAGGTGCTGGACTCCCACATGGCCAACCACAGCTCAAGTTCTGGACCTGATGGCTTGCTTTCTCACTTTCCCTTTCTCTCTCTCTGGTGCAATTAAAAAGTAATGATAACAAATAAATTTCAATAAAAAATAGCTCTTTAAAAATATTTTACTCAAAGGTGACAACAGGAAAGAGGAAAATTGAGCAAATAACATGTGGAACAAGTGGAAAGCAAGTAGAAGGTGGTGGATTTAAACATGCTCGTATCAAGAAGCGTTTCAGCAGAGACAGATAATAAAAGCAAGATACGCTGGTATTCCAAGTATATTAAATTCACTTAAAATACAAAGACACAAATATATTAAAAGCATAAGCCTGGGAAAATAAATCAAGGGAAACAGTACTCAAAGAAAGCTGAGTGCCTATTTAACATCACAGTTGATTTTAGAGCCAATAATCCCATCAGGTATGAAGAAGGCCATTTCATAATGGCAAAAGATAAAAGGTAAATTCATCAAGAGGACATGACAATGAAAACTTCTACGCCATCAATAACACAGTATCAAAATACATACAGCAGCAACTTGTAGAACGGCCAAAGACTCTGCAGTGACAGTTGGAGATGTCAGTCTTTCTCTTCCAATGATTGACCACAGAGCAGGCAGGAAATCAAAGTGTAAGATTCTGAGACACACAGTGGCAGAGACAGGGTGTGCGGCCTAGCCCCAGGGCCCTGACCCTTTGTCTTCAGACACGCGTGTGGTGGCCGCTGGGATAGCCCACTTTGAATAAGGAAGTGAATTCACTGGATGCCAGGTACCATCCTCCCCAGGTTTCCAAAGATTTTTCTTTCTTAGGGAGAACTTTTGAAAGATGCCATTTGCATAGGGTTCCAGACCAGGCTGATTTCCTATCTGTGAGTTGGTCCTCATGCCAGCACGGGCACTGCGGCTGATGTGGCCTCAGGCTGGTCAGACTCTGGATGATTTAAGAATGAAACACTCTGATATCAGAAAATTCCTCAGAGAAGTCCAGGAAACATGGAGAGAGGGTTTTGTGTGTGGCTAAGCTGGAAGCTTAGCACCTGAAGGAGGCGCTCTGAGTCTGGTCCAGCCTTTCGGTTCATTAAGCTTTCAGGAATTTTCACCTTCCAGTTTTAACATGTGCATCTGTCAGCTGCGTTGATATCCTGGGCTCGGGACCACACGCTTTTATGCAATAAACACTGCCCTGGAAGGAAGTGCTCATCTCGTCTGCTGGTCAGGAGCCGTGGCCACATAACCACGGAGCTTCAGTCACACTGCCTTTCAGCTGGCTCCACACTGGTGAGCGTGAAGCCGAATGTGAGCACACATCTCCTATCAGTGCAGGCCAGTGTGGACACTCAGGTAGCCTCGTCACGCTTAGCTTCCTCCCTTCTAATGGCACAGAGACTCGACGGGGGCGCGCAGGAGGAGGGGGCTGGCAGTTGATGTGAAACAGTCAGTTCTTTTCATCTGAAGGTTTTTTCAGGAGGGACAGTCCTGCAAAGGGATCTAGTGACACAGGCCACACAGGCTATAAATTGCTCTGTGTCTCATTTTCTTTTTCCTTGGTGAAAACTACCCCATGTCAATAAAATCAGCTAAAATGTAGATAGTTTTAAGACACTGCAGAAAAGTTCGTCTAAGTGATAATCTCCCAGGGTATTGCAAAAGTCATTCTAGCTTTGCTCTGGGTATTTAATCTTGGAAAAGATTAGAAAAATGAAATTGACAATGCTTGTCCCTTCTGAAAGCACCTCAAGGGTTAATTCACTAAGTGATGATTTAAAAATAACACCTGAGTTATTTCAGAGCCGTTTCCCTAAAGAGGCTGTGGAGCTATTGAAACAATGTTCTTAAAAGCTTTTTTAGTCTTTCAGTCCCCTAGAGATCATTCAAGGGGAAGAATAAAACTTTATGTGGTGAAATGAGAACTGGAGGGGAGTATGATACACAGAATTGAGTGTTTGCTGAATACCTAAGAGAGGGGTCTTGGCTTGGTCACAGACCTGCAGCTTGGTGGGGCTACACTTTTAATTAGGGTGGTGCAGGAAGAGTACATGGGAGGTTCAGAAAGTTTGCAGGAAAATGTAATTAAAGTACAAGTTTGTTTTGGTGCAAAAAAATTGAAATCCATGCATAGTATTTTTAATAGCATGCATTTTCCATGAACTGTTTGAGGACTCCTTGCAATGTTTCCAACAGAAGCTATTTCTTGTCAATGACTTGATAGTCATTCATTCTTTCAGTTTTTGATTTATTTTTTCCATGAGAGAGAGAGGTAAGGGCCTTAAGCAGAATGTTCACACCAAGATCCACCCCAGCACCAGCCAGCCAGGATCACAGGCATGTATGTGTGTGTGCCTGACATGTGCCTGGCGTATGCAGAGAGACCTCAAGAAGCAAACTTGGGACCGTGCCGCATGGCCTCAGCATCATGGAGCCTCACGTTACCACAGGCCACCACCACTGACCTGATGAGGTCAATCCTGGACCTGTCGCGGTGCCTCGCCTGACAACAGGAGAAACAGCGTGGAGGTAAGGGTTGTGAAGGTCAGACGAGAAATCAATGTCTGTGTCTCAGAGTGGCGCCTGCCACAGACTGAGTGCCCAACAAAGAAGCTGCCATGGACCTTACTAAGTTCTCTCTCCCAGCACACCTACGAAGGCCCCCACAGCATGCCAGGCAGCTAAGCGATGACAAGAGAGCGCCAGCAGGCACGGGGCTGGCTGGGCTGGAGCTCTGCGGGGAGCGAGTCAGCGGCCAGCGTGGAGGAAGCACAGACCGGACTGCTGCCCCATCAGGCCAAGAGACTGCCGCTGGGGGATGGTGAGGAGAGTCTGAGGAAGCCCTGTCTTCCTTCTTCCCCGCCTCCTGGACCCTCTAACTCCTTTCACCGACTGACCCAGAGTGGCACCGGCAGAAGGAGATGCTCACGGTGTCGCGGAGACCAACCTGGAGGGGGCTGGGGCCAAGTCAGCGCCGTAAGGACCAGCTCGCCTGCCCTGAGGGACTGGCTTACTCTTCAAGGTCACAAGAGCCCTAGCTTTTGCTCTGGTGTGCTAGTGTGCTCGCACAGGCTGGTGACTGACTGTCTTCTACAACTCTGCAGAGCGGACGGGGCTCACCCGGGGTCCTCCTGACTATGGGCACTTACCTGAGGGCTGGTGTGGTGTCTAAGATCCCCTCCAGCTCTGACTGAGCATGGTTCCATGCGCATTTAAGTAAGTAGTTAGATTAGTTAAGATATTTTGTGAATCAATAAAATGTGGAGGGAAAAAAAGGAATGGAAAGCAGGTATATGCACCAGAGATAGTGTGAGAGGAGGGTGGGAAATGGCAGAGGGTGAGAAATAGGGGGAATATATCTATACACACACATGCATATATGAAAACGGCCTTTCATTGATTAGAATCCCTTTCCCGCCCACCTGTAAGAATCTTCTCTCCTAATGCCCCCATTGCCATAACCACCAGGAAACCCAGACCCCAAGAATCCAGGTCCACTTGCGTGCAATCGCACACAGCAAAGTCTAAATAAAACACAGAAGATTCTGATTTTTCCTACTTTTCCTTGGATAAAGAACTGGTGAACTCATCTGGCCGTTCTGGTCTCGGTTCCTCTCTACCTGCTGCTCAGCCTCTCTCGAACCTCTCGTGGGTCCACCATCACTTTTTTCCCTGGGAAACCACCCGAGCACATGCTTTTATTTGATTATTGACATACTGCGAAATTGGTCTCTGTATTCTGTTGTTTGAAAATCAGGTTTTAAATATGGGTACTTAATGAGACATTTCCAGGGAAGGGCTCCCTCCTTGTCTCTGGCAGCGAGTCCTACCCTGTCCTTTCCCGCTGTTGGGCTTGGTTAGCGCTGTGTTTACATCCTTCTCCTCTTGGCAATTAAAGCATCCCATGGGGTGATCTGAAAATGGACTCCTCCTTTACCCAGAAGCTCAGAGGCTATTACGGCTGTAAAGATGAAAGCACACTCCCCCTCTCCCAAATACAGCTGCTGAGTCCCACTGCTCACCAATTCGTGCCCACTGCCATAGGGTTTACAGCCCACCCCCCCCCGAACTACCAAGTTTTCATCTGTGGGGACTCAGAACATGTAGGTTTTCTGGTTTCTGAGTCCCTTATTCCTCCTTCCTTCCTTTCTAAGAGAATCAGGTATCCATGGAAACAACTGAAGATTAATACTCAAAACAGTCACTCATTTCTCTCTGAACAAAACAGCAAAAAAAAATGATGGTTTCAGGAATAGTTGGGTTCTTGCAACAAATTACAAAGTCCAGTTGCAGAACTTAGATGGAAGGGAAGGGGCCATCCCTCTGACCATTTTCTTAAGCATCTGAATGTAAAAATCATGGAAGGCCAGAGACGTGCTTGCCACGCAGCGACACACTGGCCTGGCCTCTTCTCACAGCCTTCCCAGCACTGGCCGCTGTGGGACTTCAGTGGGACTGGGCACCATCCATCATCCTACGCCCTGCTATGATCTGGCCCTGAGCACAGAGCATTGGAGGGAGGTAGGCTTGGTGTGAGGTCCACCTCACCGTTTGACATTATCCAATGCATTTATTTTCTCTTTCTCCCTCAGCTGGATTTCTTGGAAGCCATATTCTGAATGAATCATGAGCCATGTTCTTGGCCATAGAGGAGCAGAACTCCTTGATCTGCAGCTCTACCAGAGTATCCTCAGAAAGGAAGACACCGCCAAGGGATGCTGCTGTTACTAAGTGGAAAGGGAGCGGATGCTGCAGGACTAGTGCCAGCACTGTCAGCTGAGAGGGCACAGGTGCAGCAGTACGCTAGCCTCCACCCGGGGTGCCTGGCTCAGGGAGGCAGAGTGCACTGGGACTCTGGGCTGTGAGTCTGTCTGGGCAGACATCTGCAGCTGACCTTGAGACTCAAGTAACAGCTGCCACTAGAACCGCATGTCCGTGATCACTGGTGGGACGGGGACAGCAGTCTATGTACTAATGATTTGAAGTCTTGTAGATATGTTTTATCATGTTCTTTGACTATTTTTCTCTTAGAGGCTTATCAGGTTTTTTCTAATTAACCAATGCCTTCTATTTTAATAGCAATGGTCGCTATTCGCGTGGTAGGTTTGTGATACATACTTCTCCCAGTTAATGATTTCCCTGTAATTTTGATGTCATAAGCAAGTTATACAATTTTATAAAATAAAACCAAATGATTATTTTCGTACTTTTTTGAATTGTGTTTACACTTGGGAAGTCAATCTGTAATCTCAGATCAGAAAGTTAATATAGCTGCATTTTCTTATTTTACGCTTTTGTGTTACATGGAGCTCTGTGTTCTGTCTGGAATCCATTCCTTTCTCTTGAAAGTGCTGAACAGTTATACTCATGTCCTCCTCCCAAGTTAGCTAACTGTGCAAATCCACTTAGAAAGTAATTCTCCCTCTGCCTGACCTCCATGCCACCTGCTGGCCTGTTCATTCTTCCTCTAGACTTGTATTGTAAGTTATATCATAATCAAAATTATTACACATACTAGAGTTTGTTTTGAAGATACCTGCTCAGATTCAACCATCTTCTTTATTATTTTTTATTTTATGATTTTTTTTTGAGAGGTTTTTGCTATAGGGTGTGTGCACTCACCACAAAGACAGAGACAGAGGGACAGAAAGTGAGAAATCAGCCCCCAGGGGGAATGGCCACACCACAATCCCTTCTCCTCCATTCTCCTCTCGGGATCTTGGGCATGCATGCACACATGTCCGACGTGAGTTTAAGCCACCAGGTCCGGGACTTGAACCATGGTCAACTACATGAGAGTGCAGCAACATAGCCATTACGCCAACTGCTGGTCCCTATTTTATGATTTTTTATTCATATTTAATTATACATCTCTAAAGCACACAATGATATTTTTCCTCTAATGTGTGTGTGCACTCACTTGAGAGAGAGAGAGGAAAGAAGGAAAGTGAGAAAACACCCCTGGGGGGATGGCAGTCCTTTCTCCTCCATTCCCCTCTCAGGATTTTGTGTACACATGCACACATGCCTGGCATGTTTTTCAAGCTGCTGGGTCTGGCCCTCTAATGGCACAGTTGGCTATGTGGGATCCAGCTGCCTTAATCAGCACGCCACTGGCTGGCCCCACAGTATGATTTTCAAAGTATGCAAGTAGTGACAATCAAATCAAAATATTCCCATATAATATTACACCGTTTAAACCCCCTCCCCCATAGTCCCTGGTGTGTGCACTGTCTTCTCCTCTGTGGCACCCCCACTCCTCCCCTCATAGTTCCTCGTGTCTGCACTGTCCTCTCCTCTGTGGCTTCTTCAGGTCTTCCATTTCTGCCATGAGGTGCAGACCTTCGGTAAACCCTGAGCGGGGGTATACAGTGTGTGTCATTTGTAGTAGGGCTCACTTGCCTAGCATTAAATCTTCTATGTTCACCTCTTTATATCAGATGACAGGGTCTCATTACCCCTGTGGCTGGGTAGTATTCCACGTATATGTGCCATGCGTTTTCAGCAGCGCTGGGGCGCTTAGGCTGATTCCATGTCTTAGCAATTTATTCAACAGTCTTCCCATTGTCCAAAGTAAGATGTTTTCTGAGTTACGCTCCTCACTATTTGCTCCTATTTTTCAAAAAACTTCTTAGAAATTCTGCTTGAATGTATTTCTTAAAGAAATTTAGAATATTTATCACAGAAAGTCACTTTGAGATTGTGACGGAATGCTGATGTTAATTTTAGTTAAGCTTGCATCTGTGAGAAGCACAGTCATACTAGTTCTCAGTGTCTATTGAATACCTTTGATGTCCCAACAGTGCTATGTAAACATTATATCACATAATTATCAAAATAGCTTCATGGGATGAATACTATTGTGGTACTCACATGACAAACAAGGCCAGGAAAAATACTTCTTTCCAAAAAAACCTGACAGCTGATAGGGGTTGAGTCAGTACTCAGGTCTGCCTCTCCTGCTTGTGAGTGAGAAATCTCTTCATTGTCATGTTCTTTTTATATAATAATAGAGTTTTATTATTTTCTTCATATAGATTTTATGCTTTTAAAATTAAGATTATTTCTAGATAATCTGTATGTGCTCTCACTTTGTTAGTTTTATTTCTTTATGGTTATTTTAAAAATACATGAAAGGTGCTATTTTTCATACCCATAGTACCATAGAGATCTGTTGAATATGCTTTTAGTTGATTGTCTTGGATTTTCACTAGGAAAAAATGATAATTGCTAATATTGTTAACATAGTAATTCTCCCTTAGTTGATCTAGAGATTCAACACGACCTTCATCAAAGTTCCATCTGGCTTCTTTGCAGAAATTGGAAAGCTGACGCTAAAATTCTAATGGAAATGCAAGAGACTCAGAGGGGTGAAATAATTGTGTAAAAGGAAAACAAAGTTGGAGGAATCACACTTCCCAACTCCTAAACTTCCTACACAGCAATTAGTGAAGGTAGTGTAGCACTTGCAGAAAAATAAAAATGCAGATCAATAAAATGGAATTGAAAGTCCAGAAAACAAAACATAACAAATAAAAGAAACCTCTCACATTTATGGTCAATTGATTTTCAATAAGGATCCCAAGACAATTCAATGGGAAAGCAGAATCTTTTCTACAAATGGCTCTGGGACAAGTGTGTATCCATATGCAAAAGAATGAAGTTGTCTCCTTACTTCACATCAGTACAGAAGTTACATCAGAGTGGACCAGAGACTTAAATTTAATAACACTATAAAACTCCCAGAAGAAAATATGGTATAAATCTTTGTGAATTTGTATAAAGTCACTATTTCATTTATTAATTTTTGAGAGATTTTTACCATAGGGCACGTGTGCTCACCAGAGAGATAGAGACAGATAAAGAGACAGAAAGTGAGAAATCCCCCCCCACCCCCACGCGTGCTGGGCACAGGGCAACCCCTTCTCCTTCATTCTCCTCTCAAGATTTTGAGCACATACGCACAGGTACCTGGCATGAGTTTCAAGTCACCAGGTACAGGACTTGACCCATGATCGACTATGTGGGAGTCCAGCACCTTAGCCACCATGCTACTTGCTGACCCCTTACATAATTATCTTGACAAATGATCAATAAACACATGAATACCTCAATACCATTAACAATAACATAAATGCAAATTAAAACCATGAGATGACATATTACATCAACTAAGATGACTATAACAACAAAGATAGATACTTACAAGTATGGCGAGGGTGTGAGGAAAAACCTTCATAATCAGCTGGTGAGAATGCAAAACGGTGCAGTCCCTTTGAAAAAGAGTCTGGAAGTTCTCAAAGACTAGATGTAGAATTATGATATGACCCAGCCATTCTACTCCTAGTTATACATACATGCAAATAAAATAAAAAGATGGTCAATTCAAAAACTTGCATGTAAATAGTTATAACAGCATTATTTATAATTCCTTAACTGCAGAAATGACCCAAGTGTCCATCAACCAATTATCTGACTAACAACACAAATGGAATATTATTCAGCATAAAATAGAAATAAGTTATGTGCTACAGTGTGGATGAACCTTGAAAATAGCACGCTAAGTCCATAGTCAGGAACGGCCACATAGTGCATGCCGGAACAGGTCAGTCGCAGTGACAGAAAGCAGACTAGGAGTCGCCCAAGGTCGGCAGTGGAGTGGTGGGGAAAGGAGAGAGACTGCAAATAGGCACGACACACAGGGTTTCTTCTGGGACTTGATAAACATGTTTTAAAATTGATTGTGGCTGCGACTGCATTATTGTATAAGTGTAGTAATGCCTTGAATTTGCACTTTAAATATTTGAATTGTATCTCAGTAAAGCTATTGTAAAAAATTATGTTTCTTTGCTCATATCCCAGCTGAGATGCATCCCCCACAAAAATGATGATTCTGTATAATTTCTAATGGATAGACTTATTATTTTCTATTTCACTTCAAAAGGCTATAAAAACAGCATTTATCACACATGGAAGCATTAGCTCTCTTGAACCCTGGATGTGGTCAACTAAGGAACACCATGGACTGGGCTCTAGGACTGAGCTCGAGGGCTGGGTTCTAGGACTGGGCTCTAGGACTGCGTTCTGGGTCCACATTCTAGGACCGGGCTCTAGGACTGGACTCTAGGATTGGGTTCTAGGACCAGGCTCTAGGATTGGGCTCGAAGGCTGGATTCTAGGTCTGGGCTCTAGGACTAGGTTCTAGGACTGGGCTTGAGGGCTGGGCTCTAGGACTGGGCTCTAGGACAGGACTCTAGGACTGGGCTCTAGGACTGGACTCTAGGACTGGCCTGGAGGACCAGGTCCTAGGCTTGTGCCCTGCAGGGCTTTGGTGGGACCAGGTGCCACTTTGTTTGATCAGGCAAATGTTTAATGAGGTTGCTGATGACAGAATTTACCATATTTTCACTATTTACCTAATACCTTTCTAAGTATTTTCTTTTAGTTGTACTAATCATTTTATTTAAAAACAACTATCTCTATTTTTATAGCTAAGCAAATAAAAATTGTGTAATAAAAATGATGAGAATAGTGATGAGAGTATTAACCCTTATAAAAATTTAAGTGGTCATCAAATACCATTATTAGAGGCAAATTTTTAGTCTCAAAATGTATCATTATCAAACAGCAAAGAATTAAAATTAAAAACCAAGTTTCAAATCAATAAATTCTAAAAGTACAATTAAACATAGATTAAAACAAAATACTTTAAATAACAACAAAAATTAATTAATTTAATATTAATTTAAAAAATCTTACCTATGTCTATGAAAACCCTAAGAGCGATTTAAAATATGTGTTGGGGCCATGCTATTATGCCTAAGCAAGCCCTTTGGGACTTTCCCAGCCCTGCCGTGTAACAGCACCCCAACCTGCTACAGACCCAGCCCTGCCATGTAACAGCACCCTCACCTGCTGCAGACCCAGTCCTGCCGTGTAACAGCACCCCAACCTGCTGCAGACCCAGACCTGCCG
>NW_006160218.1:72457-79707 GCF_000334495.1 Tupaia belangeri chinensis
TCCTGCCTCCCCGGCCCTGCCGTGTAACAGCACCCCAACCGGCTGGAGACCCGGCCCTTCCATATAACATCACCCCAACCTGCTGCAGACCCGGCCCTGCCGTGTAACAGCCCCCCAACCTGCTACAGACCCAGCCCTTCCATATAACATCACCCCAACCTGCTGCAGACCCGGCCCTGCCGTGTAACAGCCCCCCAACCTGCTACAGACCCAGCCCTTCCATATAACATCACCCCAACCTGCTGCAGACCCGGCCCTGCCGTGTAACAGCCCCCCAACCTGCTACAGACCCAGCCCTTCCATATAACATCACCCCAACCTGCTGCAGACCCGGCCCTGCCGTGTAACAGCCCCCCAACCTGCTACAGACCCAGCCCTTCCATATAACATCACCCCAACCTGCTGCAGACCCGGCCCTGCCGTGTAACAGCCCCCCAACCTGCTACAGACCCAGCCCTTCCATATAACATCACCCCAACCTGCTGCAGACCCGGCCCTGCCGTGTAACAGCCCCCCAACCTGCTACAGACCCAGCCCTTCCATATAACATCACCCCAACCTGCTGCAGACCCGGCCCTGCCGTGTAACAGCCCCCCAACCTGCTACAGACCCAGCCCTTCCATATAACATCACCCCAACCTGCTGCAGACCCGGCCCTGCCGTGTAACAGCCCCCCAACCTGCTACAGACCCAGCCCTTCCATATAACATCACCCCAACCTGCTGCAGACCCGGCCCTGCCGTGTAACAGCCCCCCAACCTGCTACAGACCCAGCCCTTCCATATAACATCACCCCAACCTGCTGCAGACCCGGCCCTGCCGTGTAACAGCCCCCCAACCTGCTACAGACCCAGCCCTTCCATATAACATCACCCCAACCTGCTGCAGACCCGGCCCTGCCGTGTAACAGCCCCCCAACCTGCTACAGACCCAGCCCTTCCATATAACATCACCCCAACCTGCTGCAGACCCAGCCCTGCCGTACAACATCACCCTAACCTGCTGTGGACCTGGCGCTATAAACCCTCATGCTTTTTCTGTGAAGGCAGCATATTCTGATGGCTGAATAGCACAACAACGGAACAAAAGACGGAAGTGCTGCCTTAGTACACGAGAGCTAAGTTAGGGTGTGAGATCATTGTTTCTAAGATATGCAGCCAATCATTAAATGTTGCTCGACTTCGTCTTTTCTCATAGGTGTGACACCTCGACTTGAGACGTACAGGTGTATTTCTGAATCGGGCTCTGTCTGGCCCCGTCTACCTCTGTGCCAATGCCTCGTGATTTTACGTGCTGCTCTGATAATTCCTGGGTCAGGTACCTCTCATGTTTTTTGTCAAAAGCGTTCTGGGCTGAGCTGCTGAGGCGGTGGCAATGCCTGCACCTGTAGCACAGAGACCTGTGGCCACTGCAGTGTGGGTCCCAGGTCAGCCTGAAGAGCAGCCAGTGTGAGCGGCACCCGGACCCCACAGAGCAGAAAGGCCGGAGAGACCGCGTCCATGCAGGTGCTTTCCCGCTGCTTCCGTCTCTGTCCCCTGCCCGTGTGTACATGCCCCTACTATCATAAAAAGAAAGGAAGAACGTGTTCTGGGCTGTGTCTTCCAGTACTCGTTTTTGATAGTGGTAACATCAGTTGTCCTTCTCTTGGGTCCTGTTGTTATTTTTTAATTGCAGAGGCTGTTTTAAGAATAGCAGTTAGAGGACCACCAGATGGCGTAATGGTTACGTTGCTGGACTTCCATGTAGTCGACCACAGTTTGGGTGCTGGACCCGGCAACTTAAAACACGCTGGGCACGTGCATGTGTGTCTAAGATCCCGAGAAGAGAATGGAGGAGAAAGGACTGTGGAACGATCATTCCCCTGGGGGGTGATTTCCCGCTTTCTGTCTCTGTCTCTCTTTGTCTCTCTGGTGAGCACATGTGCCCTATAGCAAAAATCTCTCTAAAAAAAAAAAAAAAGAGAGTAGTAGTTAGAGGCTGGCAGGTGAGTGGCAGTAAGGCACTGACTTCCACATGGCCACTGCATGGTTCAAGTCCCAGACCCAGAAGCTTGAAAATCACATGAGGTGCTTGTGCGATGTGCACAAAATACCAGGAGAGTGGAGAGGGGTTTGCAGCTCGGCTACTCCCCCTGGGGGGATGATTTTTCACTTTCTCTCTCCCTGCCCTGTCTCTCTCCTACGAGTGCCACACACACTATTGCAAACAAACAAAAAAGAACAGTAATTAGGAGTTATTTTAAACTAGAAATCACTTTAACTGGAAGACATCTGTGAACCTCTTTCTTAGGAATTTTAGACAATAATTCATCTGGCTCTTTAAAATGCGGAGTCAACTTTATGCATATATTTGGAAGAAAAGAAGGAATTAGGATGTCCATATTTCTCAGAGACCTGATAGATCAAACTTGCTAATGAAGACAATCTGCCCTCTTTGAAGAAATGCTGTGTCCTTCTTTTAAGAAGTGCAGCCTAGGGACTGTCTTCTCATTGTCTGAGTTCTGCAGCAAGAGAAGCAACATTTGGATACTCCGTGGTTGTGGTGGAAGTGTGAACCTCCTGATTGAGTTACAGAATTACCTGCCCTGGAGGTTCTTCCTCTCATCCCTAGAACAACATTCCTCTTGAATTATCTGTAAAAATCTCACAAGGTACACTGGGCATGTACGGAGCCCCATAGTCGGGTGCAGAGCTTGCTGGACTGAAAGTACAGAGTAGCCACAGATGTTTCTAATTACCCTCTTGCCTTGCACAAAGCCATAGACGAGTCAGTAAGGCAGGTTGGATTAGCCTCCGTGACAAAGGGAAGGAGCTTGCCATTGGGCACATGGAGTAATCCTTGGGCCGGTGTATGCTGCCAAATACGATAATGCTTGGTGGCTTTTCCAACCGTAAGCTTGACTGAGCCAGCCTCGTTCCCCCGTGGAGGAGGACGGCAGTGTGATGGGCATGCACGTACCTCACTCCACAGCCTGGACGCTGAGGGGCCCCACGGTCTCTCACCCTCGATAGCTTCTCCTTAGTCTCATCATCTGCTGGCTTGACCTTGGTCTTGCGTAGAGCTGAAGTTCAAAGCCACCAGCCACATAGGCTGTGCAAGCAGGCAGACCTAGGCGAGCTCTGCTGTCTCCGGGTAGCAGGTGCTAACTGGAGCTGACCTCAGTCCACTTCCTGAGTGCCTCTGCCTCGGTTTCCTCACCTGTCGAATGCTGATGTTGCTGCCTCCTGGCAGGGAGAGTGTGGGGATGAGAACCGATGTGTGCACGGGACCTGGGACTGGAAGGTGTGTAAGGAGCAGCAGCCATGGTCACACTCAGGCCTGTTATGCTGCACATCTGGGCAGGTTTGCTTGGGACTCTGGAGTTTCTGGGGACTTGGGATGTTTGGTGCTAAAACTGGGAGTGTTGAGAAAACTGGATGGTTGCCCACCTCGTTGTAGATAAGACCCACCTTTGAGAGGTTTGTGCTCTGTGTGAAGCACCCAGGTTCGGGTGCAGGCTCCCATGAGCTGCTCCTGGGCTGTGGTGGGCACTGCTGGGAGTCCACGCTTGTTCCGGGGATGCCTTGCCAGTGCAAGCTCCAGAGCTACCTCCTCCCATCAGCGCTGGCAGGAAAATAGCCCCCCATACCATTTAGGTCTCCCCAAATTCCTCTTCCCACAATACGAGGGAAACAGCCCCACACCCCATAGGTCTCCCCAAATTCCTCTTCCTACAGTAGAAAGGCTCTTGTTGGGATGATAGACTTAAGCCTCAAAGGGCATCACTTGTGAACACCTGGAGATTTCCCTTGGGCATTCCCGGCATCAGAATATGGCAGAGGGGTCCGCAGAGGTGGCCTCTGATAGCACAGTGGTTAAGCCTTGAGTCTGGGGAGCCAGAGCCCGCATGGCAGATTGCAGTCTGGACCCTGGCTGTGGTGGCTTGAAAGCAATGCTGGGCATATGTGCATGGTGCCCAGACCCTGACAGGACACAGACGTGGAGAAGAAAGGGTTGCAGTGAGCACTCGCTGGGTACCGCTGCCTCTGTGTCTGGTGTGTTTACGTGCCCTCGGGCATTAGAAAACGAAATGAAGACTAGTTTGTAAACCTCAGAAGAATGAAAAACCGTCTTTAACAAGTTAAGACTTGAAAGAGAAAGAATAACTTCCTATTATTGAATTGCCCTAAATCCAGTCAGAGAAAAGATGTCAGGATGCAGCACGTCAGCTCCGGGGCTTCAAGAAGGACTTACCGGGAACAGGTTTGCCGGCCTCAGGAATGACGTTTCTAGAAGCATCTCTGAAGGCTATTAGAAAATGAGAAGGGTTTTCTCATTATGTTCATGTTTATACTTGGGACCAACACGTTCCCCATCCTCTCGCTCACGAGGACTTTGCTGACAACACTCGGTCACGGAGTTTGCCATCCACAGGGACCTCGGTGGCCGGCTAGAGAAAGCAGGTGTGTGGTGTGCTGGCTGGGTCCTGTCTGTGTGACCTCTCTGAGTTTCAGATGCGAAAACTTGCATCCCTGGTTGCGGTAAAAAGTCAACGAGGTGCACACGGTAAGCACATGGTAAGCACACAGAAGCGCCGGCCGCCCATCCTGGGATGTTACCTCACCCTGCACCAGCCCAGCGGGTGGACTCAGCCTTGGCATTCTTGTCCTCACTCCCCATGGAATGGCAAGTACCCCGAGGGTGGGGACCAGGCACCGGCATCTCTTTTCATGCTACGTGACACTGGGCACACGTGAGGCCCCAGTAATGCCGTTTTGATTTAATAAGCTCACGTGAACTTGCAGTCAGATTACTAATGAGTATGAAATTCTAATAGGATGAGAAAAAGAGAAAGGACCCGTTACAGATCCGTGGCTCAGACGGTTACACGGACACTGGAATCGCGTTTATAAAGAGCGATTAACAAGATGCCTCATGGCCTATTGTTTAGTGAGAGGGCGAAATTCGTAATTACCTGTCTGTAGATGGCAGAGCCGTGTGTATGAGCCCAGAAGTGAAGACTAGAAAGCTACATAGCGCTGTTACCATCCTCAGATCGGAGTAGGGGAATCAGCATTGTTTTATTATTCTCGTCTGTTCAAATGACCTACGGTGAGCACATATTAATTTATCACCAGAGAACAGCAGCCTAGTAGGTTTTTCTCCTGGGGGACAGAGGGCACCACGTAGTGAAATCCGTTCCCAGGATGTGCCAGGCCTGCGGGGACTGATGCCGAAGGTCTGTTTCTCCACCTCCCGCAGAGCGCCACTGCGGGTGTGCTGTCCTGCTGCATTGTATGTTCAGCTCGAGGTGACAGAGAAATGGAGAGGGGGTTTCCCGCTGGGACTGGGCCACTTGTTTATAAACCCTCCAGCCCTAAAGCCACCCCTGCCCCAGCTTGCTCAGTGATCAGGTAGAGAGGACCTTGGTCTCTGCATACCCTCCAACCCCCCTCAGGACACAGGGATGGCAGAGAGTGGGTGTCAGGCCCCTTCCCAGGCCAGGGAACCCTTGGCCTGCAGCCCCTGCATCAGACGGTAAGTCCGACAGAACGCCTCGGGGCCATGGTGGACGCTGCCACCTGAGCTCCAGCTCCGGGCGCACTGCTTTCCCGCTCTCAGTGCTGTCTGCAAGTGGGGATCATGACCTCGCCTCGCTGGCAGGGCCTGGGACTTTAGGCCCTCAGCCCTTCCAACTGCATCTGCTGAAACCCTAACCTCGCAGAAAACAATGTTAGCAGGTGGGGCCTTTGGGAGGGGATAAGGTCACGAGGGCGGAGCCTCATGAAAGGGACCCCCAAATCCCTCCGTCTCCACCCCATAAAGATACTATACGAAGCCAGCAGTTTGCAGCCCAGAGAGGCCTGGACCCAGACCTGTGCCCGCTGTCCCGACTGCGGACCCCCGCCTCCGGAACTGTAGGACCATGGTGGTGCAGTTGGTGAGCCTCGGGCACGGCCTCTGGTTACTAAGCCTGGACCAGTCCTGGAGAAACCGCAGTCCCCTCGGCAGGCATTGCACCGAGGCAGCTGCTCCCTGGCCCTCCGGCTCCCCGCTGTGGCGCTGCCCTTTTCCCCCCCGAAATGCCGAGGCTCTGGAGAGGAACGTGATGCCACAGGAAAAAGGCATCAGAAAACGGCGAGAGCTGGATCTGAATCTCGGCTGGGTCCTCTGACGCATGAGGTCCTGGATGAAGCCGCACGCCTACCCCAGGACGCAGGGACCTCCACCATCGGGTTGTCCTTCGCTGCAGAACCACCCTTAGCTGCTGGGAGCCACCTCGTTCTGAAGGTCACGACCCTGTTGCGTACCTGACGTGGTTCTCAGTCACCCCTGGGCAGATGCTGGCACATCAAAGACCACTGCCTGGGAAGAGAGGAGGTGGCTTCGGCAAGGTGTGTGTTCTGGTCTCCCACCATGCAGGCCCACAGCCCCCCTGGCTCTTCCTCCGTGTCCTCGGAGACGTTTACAGAAAGGACATGCTCACATACAGACATGCATCCCACTGTCCATCCGGTCCCTCCGGAACCAGAGAATCCCGACCTGGCATCTCCTCTGCCCTACCTTCCCTCTTTCTATCCAGTACTTGCTGCGATGATAAGTTAGAATTGGCTAGCATTCGGTAAACGCTAAATAAACAACAGATTCCCTCTCTCATCTTTCTCACTGGCACAAATGATAAACTATGAGGAATGGTCTTTTGGTGAATTTTCTAGAACCTGTATAGGAAATATTTTAGAAAAATAAGCAAGAGGCATTGATTTTTAAAAATGGATGCTGTTTTCAGGGCTGAGTAGTACTCCATGGAGTGCACGTGCCACACTTTTCAGTCCTGTCATCTGTTCTTGGGCATTTGCGTTGATTCCATGGATGTTACAGAAGCTGTGAATAATGCTGTAATAAACGTGGATGTGAAAGTGATTTTCTGACTGAAGTGTTTTCCCGTCTTTTGGGGAGAGAGCCAGGAGTGGAATCGCTGGATCACAAGAACCTGGCATTTGACAGAGAGCAGACAAATGCGGAAGATTTACTGCCAGTGAAGCGAGCCAGGCTGAGAGGCATCGCAAGTCCCTGTGCAGTCCACACCGAGCGCCTGTGCTCCACGGCAGAGACCAAAAGACCCGAAGGTACCGAAGCAGGGAGAGCAAGTGTGCCACTTCTGGGTTGCTGGAAAAGCCGTGATGCGTTTTTCATAAAGAAAACCAGAAAATACATCATGACTTTTCTGACAACCCCATAGAGACAGTATGGGAGGAGGGCAGACAACGGGG
>NW_006160218.1:79850-86622 GCF_000334495.1 Tupaia belangeri chinensis
GGCAGGAGAGAGGGAATTGGGGATCAAAAGCAAGACATTTAACAGACACAGAAATGGAAAATTACCTGTGGTAGCGTGTCTAGCAACCTCTCTGACTAGACAAACGCAGCATATTCGCGTCTGCAAAGACTGTTTGTATGCTATAAAGATGTACAGTTATGAAATGCTAGAGAGAGGGTTCCTTTAAACGGGACATTAAGGTCTCCTGTACCTGTACCGTTACTAGGGAACAGCGGGTACGTACAGCCCTCGGGGAGTCCGGAGCAGTGTGCTCAGCGGGACGACTGCTGCCTCTCCGCCCAGTGCTCTGGGGCCAGGCCAGTCCCTCCTCCTCTGCTGTGCCCTCAGCCACATGGAGCCGCGCACAGAAGGTGTGGGAGTCCCTGCTCGAGGAGCTGCAGCACGCAGGGACAGATCTCAGGATTCTCTTGTTGGCCGACCAACCCAGTTCTTGCCCCTTTCTGCTTGTACCTCTCAGGAATTGCTGTAGAGGGCCCGGAGGTGGGGGGGGGGGGGGGGGGGAGGGGCCCCAGGTTCACGTCAGGGGCGTGCATGCTGGCTGACTGGGCCTGGGCTGGGGTGGCACTGTGAGGGTTCTGTGGGGTGCCTTTCTCTTTGTCTCTCTCTCTCATGGAAGAAGTAAACTTAAAGGGGAAAAGGATTAATAGTTGTAAAAGGTGTGGAAATGGCAGCACTCTGATACCAAAGGGGTGGGGCTGGCTGAGCTCTGTCCCAGGAGCCCTTCCTGTCCCGAGTCAGGGTGCCCAGGCCAGTTCAACGCCTCAGCTCAGGGTCCGCGAGAGTCCTGTGTAAACCCTGGGGGGCTTCTTTCCAGGGTCCCTCAAGCTGCCCTGGACCTGAAGGGACCAGCCCCATTGCAGCTGACCTCCTGTGGTCACGTGCTGTCCGTGCTGACGAAGCTGCTGAGGGGACCCTGTCTCTGTACTTAGAGCCACCGGGCAGCAGCCCTGCTGCACTGTCGCGACCCCACCCCGTGCAGAGTCGGGGCCACGCATGGAAGCAGCTCTCACATCTGTGGGCAGTGACCACACACTGACAGACAGCTGGGTTTGGGGCTTTGGTCATTAACAGTTTATTACTGGCACACTTATCAGGAAAGCATACATAAAATACAGCTGTTTAAGCACATGGAGCCACTGTGTAGAGGAACATATTAATATGCAAATGGAAAATTAGTCCTCTTATAAAGTCTCACATAAATACACTGAAATTGCCCAAGAAGAAAAAATCCCCATTAAAGAGCCAGGTGAAGCCTTTACAAAATACTATACAAGAAATATGCTATGAAAAGAAAGGTCAACTGAGATACAATAAAAAAACACAAAAAAGGTTCAGATTTATTAAACTGCTCACAAAATTAATGGATTACATGGCTTGAAAATATTTGGATCAACAGCAACTTTACAAATGCGTAAATTCTCAAGCATCCAATTATCTTTCTTTACATTAAAATCTGCCCTGGCGTCTTTGATGACAAAGACATTTCTTGTTTCAGCATTTGGGCTACGTTGAACCGGCTCAGACTGAGAACCAGCTGACATCAGCTTGGCCATAAATGACCTCGCTGGGCCCTGTTAGCTGCTGCCTAAAGAAAGAAAACTCGAAGAAAAAAATAGAGGTACATTTAAATTACTTTCCAAAAGCTAATTTTTTTCTTTTCTTTTTCTTTTTCTTTTTTTTATTTTTTAAGTAAACTTAAAGGGGAAAAGGATTAATAGTTGTAAAAGGTGTGGAAATGGCAGCACTCTGATACCAAAGGGGTGGGGCTGGCTGAGCTCTGTCCCAGGAGCCCTTCCTGTCCCGAGTCAGGGTGCCCAGGCCAGTTCAACGCCTCAGCTCAGGGTCCGCGAGAGTCCTGTGTAAACCCTGGGGGGCTTCTTTCCAGGGTCCCTCAAGCTGCCCTGGACCTGAAGGGACCAGCCCCATTGCAGCTGACCTCCTGTGGTCACGTGCTGTCCGTGCTGACGAAGCTGCTGAGGGGACCCTGTCTCTGTACTTAGAGCCACCGGGCAGCAGCCCTGCTGCACTGTCGCGACCCCACCCCGTGCAGAGTCGGGGCCACGCATGGAAGCAGCTCTCACATCTGTGGGCAGTGACCACACACTGACAGACAGCTGGGTTTGGGGCTTTGGTCATTAACAGTTTATTACTGGCACACTTATCAGGAAAGCATACATAAAATACAGCTGTTTAAGCACATGGAGCCACTGTGTAGAGGAACATATTAATATGCAAATGGAAAATTAGTCCTCTTATAAAGTCTCACATAAATACACTGAAATTGCCCAAGAAGAAAAAATCCCCATTAAAGAGCCAGGTGAAGCCTTTACAAAATACTATACAAGAAATATGCTATGAAAAGAAAGGTCAACTGAGATACAATAAAAAAACACAAAAAAGGTTCAGATTTATTAAACTGCTCACAAAATTAATGGATTACATGGCTTGAAAATATTTGGATCAACAGCAACTTTACAAATGCGTAAATTCTCAAGCATCCAATTATCTTTCTTTACATTAAAATCTGCCCTGGCGTCTTTGATGACAAAGACATTTCTTGTTTCAGCATTTGGGCTACGTTGAACCGGCTCAGACTGAGAACCAGCTGACATCAGCTTGGCCATAAATGACCTCGCTGGGCCCTGTTAGCTGCTGCCTAAAGAAAGAAAACTCGAAGAAAAAAATAGAGGTACATTTAAATTACTTTCCAAAAGCTAATTTTTTTCTTTTCTTTTTCTTTTTCTTTTTTTTATTTTTTACTGAAACAAGAAACTCTCAGATGCAAGTCAAAAAGCAGAAAATATTTTACAGTATTAAAAAGTCATGTGTCGTCCGCCGGCACACCACCGATCCCGAGCACGCAGCGCTGACAGACAGCACGGCCTTCGCTTGACCGTGAGGAGAGTCACACAAGCGCGCTAAGCCCTCCCAGGAGCTGCGCGGCGTCACTGGCTCTAACCGTGGTCAGCGCCAGAATCGCATCTACCTGCGAAGGCCTCCAGGGAAGGTCACGGAAGCCTATCGGGAATGATCTTCTCAATTGAAAAACAAAAAAAGAAAGAAAGAAAATCAGATCACTGTGGTTTAGAAATAGATATTTGCACGGAAAAGTTTTTTCTCTTCTCTCCTCTCCTGCAAGTAAAGATCGGAACGTGCATGGAACCCGCAGGCCGAGGGCAACTGGGGCCCAGCAGCTCACTGGGAAGCCTGGGGCGGGGGGTTTTCTGATTTGGTCTCTGGAGCGGCCGGGGGCTTACTGTTCCATGGGCTGTTGTTCCCCAGGGCGGGTGAATTGCTGAAGTCCTCCTCGTCGTCCATGCCGTTGGCCGCGTCATACTGCGTGTTTTCTAATCTAGTGATTAGCCTCTCGTCCTCGTCCCCAAACTCACCTCCCATCAGGGTTGGTTCTCCTACCACCATCACGTCCTGCGGACAGCAGCTGGCATTATTACAGGGAACTCAGGGGAGGCGCAGCTTAGAACAACCGCGGGCGCGCTGGGGGCCTAGGGCGGACACTCGTGCAGGGCACCGGGCTGGCGGGGCTCGCGTGACCTCTACGGGGAATAAGCATGCCTCCTGACGTGTGCAACCACGCGGGCTCACGTCCTCAGTGAGCGGCCTGACACCGGGGAGCGGGCAAGGCTAGCCATCTGCAGAGATAAAGAAACGGGCTTTTCAAATCAAGGCAATGCGAGCTTTGGACGTGCTGCCCTTGGGGACTTCTGAGAGGGCTGTGGGACCTTCCGCTGGGTGCTTCTCAATGCCACTTTCTGTGAGGGCTGTGAGTGGCTTTGGAAACCGGCAGTGAACAGAGACACGGGTGAGGCTGCTCTGCACCACCGACAACGCTTTCCCGATGGCCTCTCTGTTCTGAAAGGGGATGGTGCACATTTTAACTGAAGGCAGATCCTCTCCTTCCTCTACTCAGCCAGGCCCCTTTATGCAGCCAATATCCTTGACATTCTGCTACTTAATTATGCTAATTAATTTAGGTAAAGTTTTCGATAAAAACAATGTTCACACTGATTTGACAATTTGCATAGCTAATTAAGTCATTAGCAAAAACCTGCTGATTGCCAACAAGTCCTGAATTTACCATCTGTTATTTCATGGTGCCTGTCACCTCTCCACACACAGGCAGCTCTGCGACCAGTCTGGGCAGTGCTGAGAACCAGGCCGTCCAGCTGACACCATGAAAGGGGGTGAAGAGCACTGACTATCACGCTGAAAAGCTGGTCGTCATCAGAAAGGGAAGCTCGAGGAAGACCCCATCTACTCACTCCTGCGAGGGTGAACTGTCCTGAGCCACCCAGGTAGCAGGCAGCGCACGGAGGCCAGTGTGGGCAGACCCGGGTGGGGGCAAAGCGCACGGGGCACAGCTCTGGCCTCTTCATTCAAAGGGAGCAATGTGGGTTGATAGGTGGCTATGGGACAGAGATTCCTCTGGACAGGCTCTGAGCAAGGTTCTATTTAGAGCACAGTGGCTGCGGGAGTGACCCGCAGGTACCAGGAAAAGCAGGGTTAGGCCAGTGGCTTTTGGAGAGGTGAGGGTGAGTTTCCTGGGAGGGAGGCTGATTCACACATGTGACAACTGGTAAAAACATTTTGCCAAGAGAAGGCTTTTCTGGGGTGGTATAATAGAACCTGGCTACAGCCAGAGGAGATTGGCGGGCTCGAGATCCCGTCCAGAACCGCTGAACTGGGCCCCAGCTGCTGCCTGGTCTGCTTGAATGGAAAACCTTGTTTTGTTTTGTTTTGTTTTGTTTCTCCCTTGAGTTAGGGGAGATAACCAATAGGTTTCCAAAGTACGTTTTCTGACTACTCTTGTGATCTGATAAAAATGATGCTAAAAGCAAGCGTCCCAGGTAGGGTAGGTGTAAGCGCGGCACGCCCAGTAGGAGTGGAGCACACGGGATGTGCGTCTGAGAACAGTCACTGTGCACAAAGAACGAGAAATGGCGCTGCCGTCCAGAGGCCCCGGAGGGCCCAGGGTAAGATGCAAAGTGCACATGATTTGCGACCCACAAGAACACGACTGAGCTCTGCCTGCTAGCCAGGCCGCTGCCGTGTGACTGCCTGGGGACGTTTGGGCTGAGAAGTGACACTTGGCTGCAGGCAGCTGGGAGACCACACTCACTCTCAGGAAGAGGCCAGAGGGAGGGATACGGCAAGACTGGCCAGAGCAGGGCGCGAGGGTCAGTTCATTCACGGCTTGTGTGCGGCACATCGAGGGCTTGGAAACACGCAGGTGTTGTGGAGGGGCAGGAGAGGGACGTTAGAGCAAGCCACATGGTCTGCATTGGTGCCGGCTCTGAGGCCATGAGAGGGGACAGGCACAGTTTGAGAGAAAGAGGAGAAAAGAAGAACAGCCCACGTAAGCATGCCTTCGGGAGGAACTGCGCACTCCAGACGCACTCCTCGTACTGGAGAACAAGAGCCACCAAGAACAGTGCCATGGAACTAGCGGGCTGCCGATGCGCTTGCCCACGTAGGTAGGTCATTCTTTGTTCTAGGAACAGCTAGAAAAGACGCCTGGCCTAGGTGTTTTAAGCGCCTGAATTCCAGAGCGATGCCACTTTTGCTCGCTTATTGTAAAAAGTGTCCTTAGCCATACATGCAATCGCATGGGCACATACATGTGTGACCGAGACGGCAAGCCACAAAACAGGCACACACTAGGGACCTCCTGTGCACAAAGACATTCAAGGACACCGGGACCACCCTCAAACCCCTGCTCATCTCCATGGCTTTTCGAACCTGCTCAGTCTGTTTGTTGTTCACACACGGAATAAGTGAGGACAGGGCACACCGGGGCTGCCTCTAGCCAGGGGTGCCAGCAGCACTCACCCACCCCCACATCTGTGAACCCCCAGGTGGCAGCGAGAGTGCGGCTCCTTCCCGTCTCCACCGTGTGTGTCCAGGGCAGCGTGATCCACCTGAGCAACCAGCGCTCCCCCAAGGCCAACCTCTGCGGCTCCCCCGGCGGCCCAGGCCGGCGTTATCCCCCTGACAACCCAGCGCCCCCCCAAGCCCAACCTCTGCGGCTCGCCGGAAGCCGAGTGCCTCCAGCTCCTGGCCAACTCACATCTCACTATCCCCGTGCAAGGACCACCAACCTCTGAGGAGGACGGGAAGTGACTCCTTTCAGGGCCCCTCAACGATCCTCCTTAAATTGGCCAGGAGGGGTCACTGCTGCTGAATGACACGGGTCTCCATCCCTCCCAGGGCTGAGGCTGCAGTTCGGGATGGCTCCTAGCCCCTGCTCATGGGGTGAGAAGCAGAAGCCAAGGGTTAAACCCGAGCCCTCTCGGCACTCCTGCCACCAAGCGCTGCCCGTGAGGGCACACGCCCTGGGCCAGGCAGCTAGCGCCTGCAGACCACATTTCTGTTGAGACAGGGGTAGAGTTGAAACAGTGTTGATGGGGTTGACGTGTGTAGCCACTACTAGCCACAGTGCCCGCCACTCAAGGTCTACCCACTCGGGAAACAGATTTGCAGTTTCCTAAGCATTCAGAGGTTCTGCCTCTCTTGGCCATCTGAACATTTTACTTAATTAAAGCAGCTTTAATTGCACAGACTAAGAAAAGAGCTGAGATTCAGCTCTCTCTCGGTGTCTTGCTCACACAAAGTCCAAGGGGCCTCGACTCATTAAAAACTCTTGACACAGGCGTCTTCCCTAATGTGCAGCTGCAGGTGGGAGGGTAGCAGCCCGATGACATGGAGACAAAGCCAAGCTAACCTCCTCTAGGAG
>NW_006160218.1:86844-116922 GCF_000334495.1 Tupaia belangeri chinensis
CATAGGTCAGGTGTGTCAGAACACACCGTGTGGAGGCTGCCCTCCCCTGCAGCCCCCGTGGCAGACATCGAGGGTAACCCGCCCCACCCAGTGTAGACCTCAGAAATCACCATTCTGTGCTTGGAGCTGGAGGGGCAGACTCCTCACCATGCCCAGAGCAGCAGTGAGTTCTTCAATGACCTGACCCGGTCTTTTCACAAAAGGCCTGGTTCTGTAATTCCCTGGCATAGTGCAGAGTACATGGAGGGCGGAGAAAACCTTTGCTGAACTTGTTCAGACTCTTAGAACATGTGCCTTTTGGTAGCTACTCCCCAAATGCAAATTCTCTGAAATGCGTTTTCTTCGTTTCTTAGAGGAAACTAGCAAGTTAATTTCTAAAGCTCTGGGATTCGATGAAGAAATGGGTTACTTCTGAGCTGGCTCAGCTTATTCGCATCAGCGACCTTCTCCCCAGGTACTCAGGGCGAGGGTGAGCTCAGAGAAGAGGGCTGTTCCCGTCATTCAGGGACCGATTCCAACTGGTCGTCAATGGAAATAGCGCCTTCCAGGGCAGGTGGCCTCTCTCCGCCTCCCCTCCTCAGAGGGGTGGGAACTACCCCATCCTGGAAGATAGGAGCATCCAGCGGCCCAGGGAATTCTCAGGACGCTGAAGGGGTTGGTTCTGGCCAAAGAGAACTGAGCAGTGGGAAGCGGTAGAAGTGGGTGGGCAGACGGGAAGGCATGCTGGGAGTGACCGGGAGTCCCTGTCCAGTGAAGGCCACTGCCCAGGTGAGAGATGGCGGAGGGGCAGAACAAGAGGGTGAGGACAGAAGGCTGGATGGGACAGGAGGAAGATAGGAAGGCATACTCGCCCGGTCGGGAAGCAACAAGAAAGGAGGATGCTTCCGAACACTGTCTGGGGTGTCCGTGGAGCACCAAGCGATGTCAGAATCCAGACAGTCAGACACCCAGAGACAGAGCGACAGGACGGACAGCAGTGAAGGAAAACCCACAAGGAGCGGGCAGGGAAAGGGGACGGCGCAGTGTGCAGGGGTGAGAGAATTCCGAAGCCATGGTCTAGTGGGGGGTGGGAGACTGGGAGGAGACTGGGGGGACAGGGTGAGTGGAGAGGACAGGGTCCCTCACCCTTGGCTGTCAGCTTGGGAATTCAAAGAAGCCCCTTCCAAGTGGCCTTCATCAAGGCCCAGAAATGAAAGAAAGGGTCAAGGGGCTAAGAGAGTTGAGAGGAAACCAGGGCGGACCCTCCCTGGAGTAAGGGAGGGTAAGGGAGCACACAGAGCTGCACTGTTACTGGCGGCAAATCGGTTCCCTGGGCCTTAAAAGGAGAGCGGAGCAGCTGCTGGAAGGGCCAGTCGATGACACCGTGAGCTGAGCTCGGGAGCCAGTTTCCAGCAGAGCTCAGGGTGCCGCTGGTGGTGCGGCCCTGACACGCCCCCCGGCATGCCACACGTGATGTGTTAATCAAACCTTAGGTGACGAGCCTCTGTCTGGCTCAGGGCTTTTTAATTCAGGTCCCATTGCAGCAGACTCTTAGCACTCCTTTCTAATTCCCAGGTGGCGGGGGTTTCCAGGGCCGAGTTCTCCACCCTCCCTGCCATTCCTCCCTCCCCCACCTCCAATGGCCCAGAATACTCTATGCAGCTAAACGTTAATTTAATTCGGATCCTGAGAGTGGGAACCAGGCGAAGGCAGCTCAGGCCCGACAGGAGAGCGAGACTTACAGGTACCTGACTGGACAGGCCCAGGCTGGCGGCCGGCGTCCTCCTCTTGCTGCCGGCACTGTTGGCGTTGTTCCCTGCGCTGCTGTTGGAGGTGAGGCTGGTGGAGTTTTTCCTTTTCCTCCGTTTGGTGGTCGGTTGTCTGGTCGGTTCCGCTGCGGTGTGGGGAAGGGAAGAGGGTCAGCTCCAGGGCAGGAGCAGGGCACCGCCGGCACCGGGCCCGCGATCAAGTCTGTGTAAGACAGCTACTTGGCTTTCTTCTGCGTCTCGTAATACTACAAAAATATAAGGCGCTATTGATTTATTTTTAGAGTAAAACAGGAGTAGGTCCTTTTTGTATGTAAATGAGATGATTTTTATTCGATTTTCTTTATAATTACATGTAATGAGTGTATTTTAAGAATGAGCTATAAGTATTTACTACTTTGACCATTTAATTTAAAATATTATTAACATTAAACATTTTGGAAACTGTTTTTCCTGCATGCTCTCTGACACTGGAGGACTCCTGGGACCCCTCGGCCTGGGGGCAGGAGAGGCGTGAGCGGCAGAGGGACCGTGAGCTCGGAGCAGCTGCCCAGCTGCAGCCTCCTCTGTTACCTCTCGATATTCTCAGGGGAGAGAAGAAAAGCCTGGCTCTGTCACCATGAGTGTGGAGTTAGGGATTCCCAAGTTCAGTCAGAACCCCGAGGTTTCGGAATCCCTGGAAAACGACAGCTCGGCCTGGCACGGGCAGCAGCTCAGTGGAAGGGCACAGGCCTCCTGGAGAGGGGCTGCACAGAATGGAGCGTGCTGGGCAGCCCTCAGGTGTCGGGCTGTGGGGGAGCGAGGGGTACTTGTGCAGAGTTCGCGCTCTGCTGGGCAGTAGCCCTGTCTCCATATGAACTGTTTAACATTCGCAATAGCCCTGCCGGCCAGATATTCCCCTTACAGCCTCGGCTTATAAATGGGACGGATTCAGAAGCCTCTTCCAGGCAGTTACTGAGAGAGCCAGACACGTGAGAAAGAGCCCCCTTCTTGCAGACCCTGTTTCCTCAACTGCTGGAGAGGGGGCAGCAGGAGCTGACGGGACCTGAAACGCTCTGTGACCGACCGCGGGGCCAGTAGGTGGCAGGGCGGTCACACCGCTGGACTCCCAGGTGGTCAACTACTGTTCAAGTCTGGTGGCTTGAAACTCACACCAGGTGTGTGCGTGTGCGTGCCCGAGAGGAGAGTGGAGGAGAAGGGATTGCGGGTGGCCATCCCCCGGGGATGATTTCTCACTTTCTGTCTCTCTGTCTCTCTCTGTGTCTCCTGCAAGTGCACAAGCCCTATAGCAGATCTCTCTCTAGAAAAGAAAAAAGGCTGAGAATGAGAAGATTCTCTTCTCAGCGCGTTTCAAAGACCACCTGGTCCCTACGCTACTGTTGCCTTTCAGTGAAGAAGATGGGGTGGTGTTTATATTTACCCACTATTTTGTGTGTTGTGTCATAGACATTTTCTCTCTTATGCTCACAGATTTCATCAAAGTGTCTGTCATCTCTGTCAGCAGTTATGGCATCTCTCTGAAGGGCGAAAGCGCAGGAAGTGAGCTCCCCAGCCCACGGAGTTGGGAGGAGGTTGTGTGGGACACTTGAAGTCAGGCAGACTCCAGACCCCGATGAGCATCTCCTGCCTCCGACCTCGAGAAAGTAAGTGCGCCAATTTATTTATTTATTTATTTTTAGGTTTTTGCCATAGGGTTGCATGTGTGCTTGCAGAGAGACACAGAGAGACGGAGACAGGGAAAGTGAGACGTCGTATCCCGCTCTCCCCCTTCTCCTCCCTTCTTCTGGGGTTTCGGGCACACATGCACATGCAGCCAACATGATTTTCAAGCCACCATGTCCGAGGCTTGAATTGCGGTCAGCCATGTTGGAGTTCAGCATGCCACCCGTTGGCCCCAAATATGCCAAGTTTAAACATCTGTCCTTCGTTTATGAAATCTGGAGCAAATGTACCTCAAATGCACACTCTGGATCCCTCCCATTGGCAGCACGTGGCTGTGGTAGTGAAATCACAGACTTAGGGGACTTAAGCCTTTTTGTAACACAATCCTCCTTTATTTCTAAGTCATGAGACTGACTTTGTCAAGTGGCTGGAGTCTCAGGCCTCACTAAATGAAATCAGAATGACAGTTAACATCTCAGGAGGCCACGGGGAGGTCCCACACCCCAACTACCATTGGTGCTGCGGCCAGGTCTCGAGCAGTGCCCGGCACCTGATAGGGCCTAGGAGATAGTTGTTGGATGAATAAACTTATTAATGAAAAATATACGAATTCTACACATTTCTATTGAAAAATATAGTCACTCAAAGCATTTCCTAAGTGACCGGAGTTATTTTTTTCCATAAAGGCTTATTGATATCAAAAGAGAAAATAACCCAATTTAAGCATATTGAGTATATTTGAAACTCTAAAAGTCTAAAATTCTCCTAAGATGGGGATACAACTGTTCTGTATAAAATAATGTCCACTTCCACAGCTTCCTGAAGTAGGTTCTTGGTTAACACTCCATTATATTCACTCTATGTAAGGTCCCTGGCCAATTACCAGTGGAAGGTGACCATTACACTTTGTGGCTCAGAAAGGTACGTGCCTCGTGTTAATAATTACTCTCTATAAAATAATTTTTAGCAAATGGATACATTTTGCTTTTATGATCAGTGGGGCTCGACACATGACTGGAAGTGAAAACGTCTGAGACAGAAAGCCCATGAGCAGGGACTGTTTAGCCAGACTGCATTCCGGGGAGGTGAGGGGATGGCATCTCTGTGTCCTCTTACGATCAGCACAGCTTTCCATGCAGTAGGCCTCAGGAGGTGGAGCGGAATGGGTCTTTTTCTTTCTTTCGCTCCTTCCTTCCATCCTTTCATCCTTCCTCCCTGTCCTTCCTTCTCACCCTCTTTTCATTTCTTCCTTTTCATAGTTTCTATCTTTTTTTAAAGAGATTTTTGCAATAGAGCATGTATGCTCACCAGAGAGACAGAGACAGATAGAGAGACAGAAAGCAAGAGATCACCCAGATCACCCTCAGGGGATGTCCACACTACAATCCTTCCTTCTCCATTTTCCTCTTGGGATCCTGGGCACGCATGCACATGTGCACAGTGTGAGTTTCAAGCTGCTGGGTCTGGGACTCGAACCAATGTCAGTCATGTGGAGTCCAGTGCCTTAAGCGCTATGGCACTTGCTGGTCCTATCATTCTTTTTCTTAAGTTTGTTTAGGAGTTGGCCTGGCAGCTCCATGGTTAAGTGGTGGATCTCATATGGCTGACTATGGCTGGACTCCCAGCCCCAGCGGCTTGAAAAACACACCTTGTGTGTCTGTGTGTGTGTGTGTGCGTGCACATGTGCACCCTAAATCCTGATGGGTTGGAGAAATGAGGAGGTGATTGTCATGAGACTTTCCCATGGGGGGAGTATTCTCTCTCTCTCTCTCTCTGATAAGTGTATGTATCCATAGGCAAGTAAGTTTCTTTCACAGGAGTGAGAGAGAGAGAGAGAAGCACAGGGTCCGTGTTTTGAATCTCCCTTCCCAGCTAGTGAGACCACAGACACAGCCAGCACGAGAAATTTGACCTGGAACCCATTGTCTCTCACACAGCTTCCGGAGTTGCAGAATATGGTGGCTGCTCTGAGTCACCTGGTGTGGCTTCATCACTCTTAATCCTAAACCACTTGTGTTAGTCCAGCCCGGAGTCTGGTCCAGCACAACAACCACTCTACGGGACACTGGGAACCCCGGGTCTGACCTCAGCTCGCCAAAGACCTTCTTGATCACTTCAAATGCGTCATTTACTTCTCTGGGTTCCAGGTTCAAATTGGCTGGCTAGGAAACCAGACCATTCCTGAGGATATTTGCCCTTCACAAACTCCATGTCTCTGTCCAAAATGGTGACCGGAATATCTCTAGTGAGAGCCTTTTGTGACACATTTATGACCACCTCCCTTCACACCCAAGAGAAGGTTCTGAAAATGCACTTAGAACCAGAGTGAGGTGAGGGTGTACCTGGCGGGGCCACCATGCGCTGCCACTTCTGAAACAGGCAGGTCTTGAGGCAGTCGCGAGGGCTGAGGTTGTAGGTTTTATGTCTTGACATCAGCTCCTGCATCGGCTCCAGGATGACACAGAGCTGCAAGGGGTTCAGAGACATTGGAGTTTGCTGGTATTAACTGCAGTAAGTAGTGTTAACAGCTGGAAAAGGTTAACTAGCTCGGAGGTACTCTTCTCCCTGGTTTTCATTTTCTCCATACGAGTTTGGAGGAAAAGAAATATTACCAACACTTGATTATACCCACGTAATTTTAGTATCACTCATAATACTGTATTATAGCCAAATGTGATTGACACACATACCTGGATGCACCCGTGCACACGTGTGCACACACACACAGACACACACTTTCTGTATGGACTATGGGGTGGAAACCTAGAGCTCTTCTGAATTCAAGTGACTCTCCGGTTAAAGACAAAAGCTCTGGTCTATGGCGGGCACACGCTCTTCTTGCACACGCACACACTCGGATTATAATACTGGCGTGTGCAGCCCATCTTGCAGAGAGGTCATGCTCTGAACTCTGGAGAATGGGGGGGGGGCGGTGGGCCCCGACCCCAGGGCCTTTGACCCTAATTCTTACAGAGGCAGCTTATTTCTCTTCATGACCCATTTGCAATTCATACGTGAAGACACGCAAATTACACACACTGGCACTCAGTAGGTGTGCGTGGCTTCTCTGTGGCTCTGCACAGTCGTCTGCTCATGGCCTTTGGTTAGTTTCTCAGCTTTACTTTGGTCCAAAACATGACTGAAAAGTTAACAGGTGCAACAGGACCACATGTGTGGCCTCGGCTCTTCTGGACGCCTTCTCAGTGGGAAGCCTATCAGAATCTCACTGCAAGAATACCCTCCGAGGGCAACGACATGGGCTGATGCTGCATGAACGATGTTGCACTTAGAGTGATGCAGACATTGGTGATGCACTGCCACGTGGAAAAGCATCGTTTTAATAAAGGACAGGTGTGCAGTCTCCAGCGTCAGCACCCCCCCCCCTTATGCCATCCCTCACCTTGAGCAGTCCCCTGGGGCCACCCACTGTGTCCTTTGACTCCTGCGGGGATTCTGCCTGGGCTCCCCTCGCCAACCCCCTCACCCTCAGGGTGTCGGAGTAGGTTCCCAGGTAAACGATCCTCCAGGTGCACCTCCCCGGTGCAGGCCGCCGGGTGTGTGTGCTCTGTTCTCCGCAGCCCGGCCCTCTCACCTGTCTATAGGCTTCGTAACATCTGCTCCCCAGTCTGTCTCCCCCGGCCATGAGTCCTCTGGATGCCTAGACCATGTCTGTATCCCTGTCTGCCCAGGTCTGCCTTCAATGAATGCATGTGCTAAGAAGCACTTCCTAGGAAGACTGGAGGACCCTTCTATACTCATGTCCCCAAAGCGTGACCTAAGGAACACTCCCATCAGAACCAAATGGACACAGACTTCCAGACTCTGCCCCTTCTACCTCCCTGGATCTGGAGATGAGGCCCTGAAACTGCCTTTTAAAAAACCACATCCCCATGGCATTGTGATAAACGCCAACGGAATTTGAGGCCCACTGTCTGCACAGTCTGAGTGTCACAGCAGACCCCAGCAGCAGGACACCTGTGGAACCCTAGTGGCATCCAGCGCTAACCCGTTCTTCCCACGTCCTCCCCTCCCCCATGCTCCCTTCCTTCTCACGTCTCAGGGTGACACTCAGGATCCCTTTGCCCCCTTTTTACCTGTCAGTAACCTAAATCTGCTAAAACCACTAACTTCATTGGAGGCGCAACTGTAATTTTCTTCATTCGCAGTTTCTCTGGAAAAGACATCAAGATTTCAAACCCTCAGCTACAAGAGCAGTGTACAAACAGGGGCCATGCCCAGACCGAGAGGGTGAGTGAGCGGCCCCGGCTGTGTGTTGGCCTTCGGTCTGCACCTGCGTGCTTATTTGAAGTCCTGACTGAGATCCAAAAGGTCTCCGTAGATCGTGACCATGAAGGAGGCGGGATGGCTGTTTAATTAGCTCAGTATTCCAACCCTGTGTATCCTCAATGAAGAATTCCTTTCTGGAAACCAAAGTAAACTCACTCGCACCTGGCATGAGTTTAAGCCACTGGGTCTGCAACTCGAACTGCGGTCAACTACATGGGAGTCCAGCGACATAGCCATTATGCCAACTGCTGGTCCCAAGTTAAATAATTTTTTAAAGGATGGTTATCCCTCACTGCTCAATTCAGGGTCAAAGATGTTTGCATCTGTTATTAGGCAAAGATTGTAAGAAAGGCTTTCTGAAAAATTCTCAGGGCAGGGAAATACTTTCAAATAATAATACTAATAGAAGTTAAAGGTTTTCCAGCTACTTCTCTTTGATGCAGTTCCTGTTGGCTGTAAATAGTTTGTAATGAAGGTGAAATACAGGTGGGCTATGGGACAAGCTGGGACTTAAAGGCTGAGCAGGGCAGTGTGGGAGTGGGCCGTGCAGGTCAGCACCAGCTGCTGCTGGAGACAACGCCCACCTGCACATCGTGAGAACGGGAGTGTGCCTAACGCGTACGAGCTCACGGTCTGCAGGTATCACGGCTGCATGTTAGCAAGCACAGTGCAGACTGCAAGGCAGACCAGTCTCTGTTACTTCAAATCAACAAGCACTAATTGAGCTTCCTCCTAAGTGTCATCACTGACTAGGTGCTGGGGACACAAAATGAGAATAACGCAACCTCGGTCCTCACAGAGTATTCTGTCTCCTTAAAAATTACTTAAACATCCTAGGAAACATACCCTACAGTTCTAGTATCTCAGCAAATCACACCTTTCTAAAGAAGTATTTTCCATCATATGACAGCTGAGATGGCAGGACCGGAACGGACTGCCGGCATGGAACGTGCTACAGAATGAGGGAGTTATGTCGGCTGAGAGAAACCCTTAGCTCATTATCTCTTTCGTTTTTACAGTGCCTTCCCTCTCTGGGTTTTAGCCAATGCTTTTTTTGGACGATAATCTTCAAAATATATCCCTTCCCCTTTAATGTAAAAATATCTTCCCATCTCCATAAGTCAACCCAAAGGAGCTTGCATCTGAATGCTAATCGAGAAGCCCCAAAGCCATTTTTCTTCCAGGGGAGAGTTCCTGGGCTGGAGAGGAGCCCTCCCTCCCAGCGTGCCAGAGAAGGCTGCTCTCTGCAGCACAGATGGGGGCAGCGTGCTGTGGGTGGCAGGGCTCACTCAGATAAGCCCGTCTTCTCCAGTATCAAGCCCGGGCACCTTGGCAAGAGCGAGAGGCTGGGCGCCATGAAATGAAATCAGGAAGACAGTCGGGGGGCGTGGGTTCCGGCAGTCACTAGAAAACCCTTCCAGAGCCCTGATTCCTGCTCTCCCCGAGGGCTGGTACTCAAATCAGGCAGAGGCTACACACCCTGTCTTTCAATTTGGTATGACGTTCCTGGAGGCTGATGTATCCTCTGTGGCCTCTTTATTCACTCCAGGTAAAGTCCTCTGTCTTGTAAGTGTGAACTAGGCTACCATGTATATGCCTTTCCCTATCCTGAACACACATGCACACACACACGCACATGCGTACCATTCAAACACACATACAGGACTGAGAGTCACAGCACAGGATTCTAATTTTGAAGCACAATTTTATGTGCACCGTTGGGGCTATTAATAAGTTCCAGAGGTCCGGTCTCTGCTTGAAGAAAAAGGCCAAAACCCGTGGGGCTGGGTCTGGTCCGCAGCGCTTCACACAGGGCCGCAGCTTAGTTTGGGAGCTCCTGTGGAGGTGCTGGAGGTACCGGGAGGGCTCCTGGGGCCTTGTGGAAGGGGCAGGGACTGGCGAGGCCTGGAATCTCGCTTGGAGTATGAAGCCCCTACACCTGTGGTTTCTCCCCAGGCCTGGTGGTGCCCCAAAGAAAGCCCAGCCTGCCAGGGACGTTTCTGTTTCTCTAGTACTTATTACTAGTCCTCATAAATCCGGGTTTGTGTCTGCATTGTGAGTTCCTTTCCTTATGGACTGCTCCTCTCCTAGCTAAGGTAAGCCCTGTTTTACTTTCCTTTCCTCTAACACAGTGTCAGGTATACCTGAATGTTTGTTGGGTCATAACTGGATAGCTATGGACTGCTACCTGCCAGTCTTTGAGGCAGTACATTGTATCTTTAACCTCACTACCTCCTGGCCCACTGCTGGTGAGAAAATTCAGACCCAAAGTCATTAAGTTGCTAGAGCTGACATTAAAGAGTGCGGTTCTTAGATGTATCAAAGGCAATTTAGCCACCTGAAGGGCAGAGAAGAGGTTCAATCAAGTTTGACTCCAGCTCTGGGCTCTACTCCTAACTGCTCTGTTGTCTCCCCCTTAAATGTGAGCAGCTTCACACATGGAAGAAACCAAGTTCGAAGGGTTTGTCCTGTTAGTTTTGCTCCTTGCAGTTGGCACCAGGTAGCAGGGGAGGCAGCCACGAAGGAGCCAGCTCTGGAACCAGTGTGGACAGAACTCTGACTACTTTTCCTATTTTTCCAAAATCTTTTCAAAAGGGGACTGGGGCAGTCATGCCCACAAACATTAACAGACCATTTACTTTCTATTAACAGGATTCTTCCTACCTCCTGTCCCTGGCATAGTACCTTTGAGATGCATATTTCAACCATCACAGTATATTCTTATGCTTATCTCTTCCCAAGACACAGAACTTCCCTTTTTCTTGAGATGTAGATTAAGCCTTTCTTTAAGGAAGACAGGGATTTTCCCTTCCAGTCGCTGATCTAAGAATTTGTGGAACCCACCTATAACCTACAAGCACCCCGCTTCTACATGTCCCGCCTTATTGGGCCAGACCAATGGGAAATCTTTTAATTAAATGTTGGGTGTCAATCTCAAAAGCAAATAAAAGGAACCTATGTACATGATCACCCTGAGAAAAGGCATGTATGCCTCTTCTCCGGGCCTAGGTCACTCACAGTTGGCTTGGAAATAAACCGCATTAATTATTAATTATTAATTTTACAGTTGGTTATATTTTTTCCGTCGACACCAGACTCACCCGGATTCGAACCCTCCAGTCTGCCATTACCAGCTCTGTGTTTTAGCCTCTCAGAACCTCAGTTTACACTTCTGTAAATTGGGGTAACGATATGTATCTCTGATGGTTTGCGACCCAGTACATTAACCCTTCGTTTAAGCCTGCAGCAGGCCAGTGCTGGGAAGGTGGACACTGCTGTCTGAGG
This sequence comes from Tupaia belangeri chinensis, assembly GCF_000334495.1. NCBI lineage: Eukaryota > Metazoa > Chordata > Mammalia > Scandentia > Tupaiidae > Tupaia > Tupaia belangeri. The sequence goes on from NW_006160218.1 coordinate 97,824, forward strand.
GGTGCTGGTCACCTCCCCCAGCAGGAGGCCAGCGTGTGATGGGCCTGAGCAGTAAACCGCCCACCACCTCCCTGAGGCCTGGGGCTTCCAAACAGAGTGCTCCAGGGGGTGAGAATCAGGCCAGCAGCCTTTATTAATGTCTCTGATAAAAACCCAGCTTTAGAATTCAGTGATAAATACCAAATGTTCAGCTCCACATACCAGACTTGTTTCTTTCCTTTTCTTTCTTTTTTTTTTTTTCCAGTAATTCATTCTTCTGGCTAAATATGAATTAGAACGGTACGAGGGTGATTAAGAGAAACTCTTATGTAAGGTGCGGGCATTTCTTCTAACTAAGCACATCACAAAAAAAGATCTTATATTAAACCAGTAGAAAAAGATAACTTATGGAATGTGAAACAACAAAACAAAACAAACAAAAAACATGCGAATACTCCCCACCCAGCAGCAGGTAGTAATGAACAACAGGCGTCCACATGACTCAACCCACTGCCTGGGAGAGGAAAAACGGAGAAGGAAGTGCTTTTCCTGAGAAGCCATGCAGTTGGAAACATCAGATTAGGGTTTGGGTTTATTTCCTGATAGGATTAAAGGGAGATTGGTTGTCAAATTCAAAACATCCTCCTTTTAATCTGAAGATTCAGCCAGAGGAGGCTCGGCCTCTTCCCAGTTGTTTTGCAAATTGATTACTCAGATTGTGTGCATTCCACCCTGGAGACACTGCAGCCTGAGGGGCTTCCCCAAGAGCAACTTCCTGAAGGGACATTGCCCTTCCAGGGTGGAGAGGCTGCGCATTTCAGTATTTGTTTCTGGGACTCAGGTTTGAGGCTGCTGATACAGGGCCATCGAGACCACTGACTTCTCTTCGGACTCCCAGGCGTGAAGTGTTCTGCTCCCCTGAGCCACAGCTGCCATCCCCCAATAAACCCCACTCTGCCCCACCACCAGCCCGCTAACCAGGCTCCAGTTTCTGCTGCGCCTATCAAGCCCCAAGTCCCAAGAGGGCAAAATCTGCCATGTGCTCTCTTCCCTCCTTGCCCATACACACCCCTCTGCTCCTTGTCCTTCCACACTGCACCCCCTCCCATGCCGCACCCTCTCCCGCGCTGCACCCCCTCCCACACTGCACCCTCTTCCACGGTTCCTCCTTCCACTCTGCACCCCCTCCCACGCTGCACCCCCTCCCACGCTGCACCCCCTTCCACACTGCACCCTCTTCTTCTTTTTTTTTGGAGAGGGTTTTGCTATAGGGCACGTGCACTTGCCATACAGACAGAGACAGAGAGACAGAAAGTGAGAAATTACCCCCCAGGGGGTATGGCCATGCCACAATCCCTTCTCCATTCTCCTCTTGGGCTCTTGGGCACGCACGCACACGCACCCAGCGTGAGTTTTAAGCCACCGGGTCTGGGACGCGAACCGTGGTCAACTACGTGGGAGTCCAGCGACATAGCCATTACACCAACTGCAGGTCCCCCACACTGCACCCTCTTCCACACTGCACCCTCTTCCATGAACCATCCTTTACCACGCTGCACCCCCTTCATACTGCACCCCTTCCACAGGGCACACCCTTGTACACTGCACCCCTTCACGCAGTGTCCCCTTCCACAGGGCATCCCTTCCACCTCTCCTGTTCTTGCTCTGGGTCTTTTCTTTCCCACCATGACGTGAGATCTGGTCAGTCTTTCCCCTTTTCAAGTCAGACACCTTTCAGTTGGGTCTAGTCTCAGTCTTCTTTGAAGTTCTGAGTGTTCTGGCCGCCTCGATGGCCATGCACTCAGGTGGTGATGTGGTGCAACCGCCAGCACCTCCCGGTGCCTGGTGGAGGGGTTTTCTCGGGCCTAAGCCCAGCCCTGTGTCGTTCCCCATCTACAGCGAAACCTGGTGGCACAAGTCCCAGGGAGGAGCCAGTTTATTTCTGGTTAGGACACTCACGGGTGGAGTGGAACAGACCAGATGCGGACCTTTCCTCCAGTCTCTGCATGATAAAGACTTGCTTGGAAGGTTAGGAGAACCTTCTCAAAATGACAAGTTCCCATTTGTCCCCACAGACTCCGCTGAAGTTTCTTTCTCCCTTAATTCCTTCTCTCCAGTCAACGCAAGGAATCCTAAAAACGCCATCTTCTACACCAGGGGCTGCCACACACTAGTTGCTAGTTATCCTGTCTAGTTACCCCATGCTAGTCATCTCACCTATTTACCCCGTCTAGTTACCCATTCTAGTGACCCATCTAGTTACCCCGCCTAGTTATGCCGCCTAGTTACCCCTTCTAGTTACCTATCTAGTTACGTCTAGTTACCCTGCCTAGTTATCCCATCTAGTTACCCATCTAGTTACCCTGCCTAGTTACCCCCTCTAGTTACTCCTTCTAGTTACCCTGCCTAGTTACCCCTTCTAGTTACCCATCTAGTTACCTCATCTAGTTACCCCGCCTAGTTACCCTACCTAGTTACCCCTTCTAGTTACCCATCTAGTTACCTCGTCTAGTTACCCCGCCTAGTTACCTCGTCTAGTTACCCCATCTAGCTACCCCGCCTAGTTATCCCGCCTAGTTAACCCATCTAGTTACCCCTTCTAGCTACCCCGCCTAGTTACCCCACCTAGTTACGCCTAGTTACCTCGTCTAGTTACCCCTTCTAGTTATCCCGCCTAAAATCCTATTTTCTCCAGGTACATGCACACACCGTGGGCCTTCTGTGTTTCTGTGCCATGGCTAAAGCCCAAATGCAGTATTTCTCCCAGACCTTGTGCTCTTTTTAGACTGAACTGCAGGAAGTCCAAAGCATTAATAAATGGACAAGAAGCCCAGAACCATAGCACATAGTAATAAGCCAGCGCAAAAGCCAGCTTGGCCTTTAGCCAGTGTGCTGTGGTTACATGTTGCAGTAAGAAAAGTGAAAACACCGCGTACAAAGGAATGATGAATCAGCAGACAAACTTCCAGGCATTTATTCCTACTCTTCAAGGCTGGCTGTATGAATACGAGCATATTTTCAACCTTACTAGTCAAGTCTTGGAGCCTGATACTCGTTGGTGTGTTCACAAGGAGCTTCTTAAATCAGCTGCAAATTATCCGGAGAGGCGAACATTCTATCAACGTTGCCACTGTCTCCCTAGCTGACTACTTCCACCTCTCTGTTTCTAGGGCGCCCTGTATGAAGGCCCCATTATGCTCCTCCAGACTCCATGCTGCAGGGTTTGAGTGGGCTGGAGTGCTGGCAATCTGTGCTGGCTGGCCCCCGGGCCACTCAGCATGATTCCTGGGCTGGAGTGCTGGCATTCTGAGCATGACTCCTGGGGTTACATTTGTTTCAGGGAACTTCTGTTTTCCCCCCACCCCACTGGGGGCAGGCCGCTCCTTCTGTGTGTCAGTTTGGCATTCCACTTTCCTGGGGGAGCTGATGGACAGACTCCAATCCTTCCTCTGGGATAAACTCATAATCTCCCTCAGTTGGGAAGACGGAGTAAAATGGGAAATTATGGGATGGAGTTAGGGTGACCAGCTTATTTCAATTTTCTCTGGACCATCAAAACTGGAAGTTCTACATCCCTTTGGATCCATTCAGTGAGTTGGTTCTCCTAGATGGGCTAGTGAGGCCAGGAAGGTAGGTCTGGGCTTGGAAGTCAGACTTCAAGTCCCGGCTGGGCCCTCCACCCGTGAGGCGCCCTCCACTCTCAGTATTCATGGAGTTTAGTAATAATGCCTAATCGGAGGCTAGACAAACCTGTTTCTGAAGTTAAAAAATGATTCATCTCTGGATAATTGCAAGTAATAATGGCTACTTCAGGTATCTTTGAGGAAAAGCAAACTTGTGTATGAAACTGTCAGAGCCTTGATTGCTGGTTTCCAAAATGGACCAAGAACTCCTGGAAGTGGGTCTTATAAAAGTGGGGACGACACAGTTGAGTGCGGTGTGCCCCCGTTCGACACTGAGTATGGATTTACTCTTCTCCAGATGCTGGAACTTCTCCCAGAAGTTCAAGACTCTACCAGAGAAGGTCAGTTCTCTGTCATCTCCCCAACGTCACCTGACGCACTGGCCAAGGGTCCTGGGCTGAACCGATGGTACTTACGTAAAAGACCTTGCCCTCCAATCAAATTGCATTTGGGGTTACATGAAAACAATTCCTGAGAAGCTGAAATTTTAATGAAATGTATTCAAAGTGAGTGCACATTAATGCCCCTAAGCACTCACAGGTTGGCTCAGTCCTGCTGAGCAGGAATCTCACCGCCAGCGAAGCTTTTCAGTATTGATACTTCCTGCATTACTAACACTTGGAACCACATTCCTAATAATATGACTAGCAGCACAACTCCTGTGACAGCATGGGAGACTCTGCGTTATTAACACATCATCACAGACTGTGCGAACGCCAGCTTCCAAGGGGAACGATCGTAAACCCGGGTGGGGCCCGGCAGAGTGTGGCGGTGATGTGCAGCGCACGGTTCTGTGGTCACTGCACAACCAGGCGTGCTCTGTCCACAGTGCGGGCAGGAACCCCACCCTGTAAACCCATGCTTGGGCGAATCTGGCTAGGCTCCCGGGTGCGTGGGGCAGGATGGGTTAATGCTCTCCGGTGCTAACTCTGCCTCGGTCTCCATCTCAGAACTCGGCATCGTGTGGCTCTCATGATGAGAAACAGAGTTCCTTACGTAGGGTCTTGGAAACGCGTCTTAGCCCAGTGGGATGTGCGCGGCGATCTTTATCATGGGCTAGCTCTGCAGGAATTCTCGCCGGTGGCACCAGGATCCGGGAAGGCATGTCTGATCTTCCCGGTTTTACTGAAGTCCTACGGCAGCCGCGAGTAATGGGAAGGGCACAAAACACGGAGCAGCACCAGTGCCTACGGTCAGGCAGCATGGGCATCCCCCTTCTGTGCATCTCCATACACAGTCTGCTATCATTATAAAGACAATCTTGCCAGTTTGATAGCTGAAAACCGATATGCAGTTATAGCCACCTTCCAAGGTGAACTCAGAAGAGCACAGCTTAATTGGACTGCCAACAGATGGGGGCCAGCAGGTCCAGAGGGGATGGGACAGACGGATAGACTAGGGTGCCCACCTGCAGGTCCCAGCAGTGCCCGGCCGTTCCCGCACACACCTGCCCTTGTGGAGCCCTCAGCGCCCCTCCACCCGAGACCCCTCGGCTAGGACACTGGCAGCATGCGCTCCACTACCAGGACCGACCGGCACTCTCCTGTCTGCTTTTCACACCAAATTCAAACAAGCATCAAAGAACAAAAGAGGGTTCTTCGGGGGTCTCCCCACACCTGGGTGGGCACCAGGCTAGCTTCTGAAGGTGTGGGAATAAATAATCCCCGTTCGCTAAACTAGGGAATCTTGAAGCCTCTGACGGGGACCAGTGGACATCTGAACTGGGACCTGGAGTGAGGAGCAAGAGCACAACTGAGGTCTGCGTGGGGCACCGCGAGCTCGTCCTTCGCCCACCTCACAGCGCCCGCACTTGCTCTGGAAGTACTGGCAGACCGGTGCAAGTCTCCACTCTGAGCCAAGGGAGGGCTGCACCATGGCTGCATCTTTCTGGCCGAGAGAAACCCAGGGTGGCCCGCAACGTCCTGGCCCTCCCTGCATGCTCAGGATCAGCTGCCAAGAGATCTCTGGCGTTTGCTCAGAGAAGGGTGCTACCCCTTTTCTCGGGGAAGGTTAGAAAGATGTCCCCAAATTAGGGGAGGGAGGGCCATTGATCTAGGCCCTGGACAAGGAAAGCCCCAAAGGAGAGAGCTACACAGAGGACGGGTCCGAGGGGGCTGGGCTGACACGTGGTGGGTGATGGTGCCCCTGGGGTGACTGGTAGAGATGAAGTCAGGTCCGTCGAAGGAATGGATCACATCTCCTATCGTGTATTTTATAGATAGTAAGCTGCTAGGTAAAAGAGTTTGGGAAAATACAGTGGATAAATGAAAAGTTAGCCATTGTTCTCACTGCAGGACTTCTCAGAAACTTCAGCTGAATTCCCAAGAGGAAAATGCAGGGTTTCCTAAACATATTACTGGGTCACGTCGTCTTTTTTTGTATATCAAAATTGCCATTCTTCTAGATCAAAAACAGTCTCATGTTGGTGATTTCATATGATTCAACCTACAATTTTACCACTGAGCCCTTAGATCATGAGACTGTTCTGGAGAGCAGTGAAGCCGGACTAAGTTTCCTCTCATCCGAGCACAGGGCCCTGTGGGGGACAAGGAGCCATTCTTTGTATGGCACCCCCACTGCCGCTCCACCCCCAACTAACTGTTGCTCAGTGAGAACTCTTTAAATCAGACAACATTTGAGACTTTGCTATAGAAGACAGACATGGCAGTACCTGGGAGTCTGTCTCGCCTCGTGGCTGGAGCCTGAGGTGCGAGTGTGTGGAGAGCTGGGTCAACAGCAGGGTCCAGACGGTCTCGGATGTCCACCACTTCTCAGACGCTCGCCCAGCCCAGCCTACACCAAACTACACGCTACGAGCTGTGAGAAAGCGAGACCGTGACCACGGCAAGTCTGGTCTTGGGCTTTGTGCCAGTCCCAGCTCCTCAGGTGACCCAGGGCTCACTTCTGCCGCCTCAGTAGGAGAGTTTCTGTAGCCATGCAGCTGCACCAGGCTTTTCCGCGTGTCTCAGGCAGAGGGGGTTCTGGTGAGCTCGTGGTATGGCTGAGGAGAGGCAGAGTGACAGCCGCTCGACGTAAATCACTTGGATAACCATGAGAAAGAGGGCAGCCGAGGCCGAGGCAGGAGAGACCATCGTGGATGGGTCTTGGGGCCAGGCAGACCTGTGTGTGCCCCGACCCTCTCCCGCAGGACCCCATGGGACATCAGCGTGCTTGGCACAGGGTTCTTCCAGGAAGAGGAGACAGAGCGGGGAGAGCAGGGCCTGCTTCCCTCTGGTCACTCACACGGAGCAGAGGTCCGACGCGCTGCTTGGTAACCATGGTGACTATAATAGTGATGACGGTAATAGAACAGGTTTCCATAACACCTAACAGTTGGCGAAGCACATTTCCACACTTCACAGAGCGTCGCCTGGCCCTGTGGTGTGGGCAAGGCACAGCATTATCCGCGTGTTAAGCGAGAGTAGTTGTTCTACCTGCTTATATAAATTTGTGCCAAATGTATCCAGCCACCCCTAAAGAGGCAGTCATTTGCAGTATAGGGGTCCACTACTATTTCTCTTGTCTGAGGGAGAAGTTAGTCAAACTAGACAGGTACCAACACGCTGGCAGGACGTGTTCACCAAGTAGCCGTGGGCTCGCTCCAGTTCCCGGTCCCCCTTACGGTCGGGGTGGAGTCAGCCGTCACAGGGACTGTGGGAGGACAGGAAGCGCCACTGGCTAAAGTAGTTCGCCGTCTTCTCTTAACTACTTTTCCCCAAGCAGAAACCGCGGCATTGTGATTTCCAGCTGCAGTTTTGAGAGGAGGGTGACCAACCCTGGCTGGACTTCGCAGAGCAGGGGCTCCATCTTGGCTGGTTTCGGTCACTGTGTTTGAGCATTTCCTGGGTCCCACAGTCCTGAAGTCCTGCACTCTGCCTGCCCATGTGCTCTATTTTACACCAGTTCTGCTGCTTCAGCTTATTTCCAGCCTCCCTGGGCCACCTGGATTCCGGCAACGTCTCTCAGAACTCATTTGCTGATCATTTACCTCGAGTGTGTGTTCCTTGAGGGCAGAGCGGTGAGTCATTCGGGAAAAGGAATTACTCACAGGAAGGGTCTGGCACACACATAAAATGTACATGGGCTGGATTTAATTAGAAAAATGATCAACGTGAAAAGGCCATTTTACTTGGGACTCTTAAATCACCAACTTCACTTGGTTTTTCAGACTTCAACAACTTTTATATGTTTACTCCAACTTAAGAGAAAACAAGTTTACAGAGAAGCACCTTATCTGCTCCACAGTACAAGGCTGAGCAGGCTGCAGAGCAGAAACAGCCATGTCCTCCAAGCTGATAGCCTGAAGACGGGCGACCAGAATGAGCCATTCAGTGTCCAACTGTGCCTGCCCCGCAGTAAATCCCGGTGTTTGCACAGCTATGCCAGAGCGTAAATAGGCACCGCAGCCTGACGGGGGCAGGTGTGTGACACTTGGCCTAACGCATGTGGGAAGGCAGATCGGAATCCAGTGAAGGAGAGGGAGATGGCAGGGGGACCTCAGGTCCCTCCTGATAATATAAAAGGCAAATGACGCGTCAGTTTTGGGGGTTGGCTGCCACACAGGGTACCTGATGCTGACTGCGGCTCGCGAAGCAGGGCAGGCTCTGTTTGAAAGGTTTTGTCTAAAGGAATGAAGGCATGCCTCCTCGGGTGTGCTGTGGGTACTCCCTTCCCCAGCTCCTGGATCCTCTGTGCATGCTCCTGGCAAGAGCTGTGGCAGCCCTCTGTCCCCGCGGCCACCGCCCTGACGCGCACCCAGCAGCAAGCCCAGGAACTGCCACCTGTGGTTGTGTCCCAGGAGGACAGAAGGGCGTCCAAAGCCTCATGCTCCAGAAAGCAGCCCGATTTACTCACTCACAAGCAAATAAAGGCTGAACGCCGACTGAGTGCCAGGCAGATATTCAGGCGCTTGGCAAAAATCACTGAACGAAACCAAAGAGGGTCGCTGCTCGCATTAGGCTTCCACTCGAGGGAGATGGGAGCAAAAAGGAGTAAGCAAAATCTCGGACGTCAAGAAATGCCTCCAAGGTAAGAAACCAGGCACACAACAGAAGATGGCTTGAGATCGGGATAAGCAGGTTTGGGAAGCAGGCTTGGAGGGAGGAGGGCTCGGGTTTTTAGATGACGCAAAGTGATCGTGATCTTCGTACAGTGAGATGGGAGCGCGGGCTCAGAGACGGAGAGCCTTCCGTGCGGCTCCCGAGTTCTCTCGACCAGAAGCCCTGTAGGGCTCCTTCTCACATTACAGGGCGGGGTGCAAGTCTAAAAGAATGGGGAGGTGAACAATAAGTGAACACTTTCCAACGGGCTAAGAGACGTAAGCCATATGAAGGGAAATGGAGGGTCACAAGCAGAGCCCTGTTAGGTGCGCGCTGGCTGCTTAAGACAAGGAACCTTTCAGGGCAATTGGAGAACAGACTGAGGAGCACGGGTCCCGGGAGAAGCGCTCCAGAACATGGGGACATAGTTCAGAGGCCAGTGGGGGCCAACCTGGTGACAAACTGAGCCTCAGTGCCGAAGCCACCCGGCCAGCTGTGGGCTTGGATACAGACGGCTTGCAAACACGCTGTGGCACGTGTCGTTGCACATGACCCAGAGGAGCCGAGGGCGGGGAAGCAGACGGCAGCGATGTTGGGCCGGAGCGCTCCTGGTTCTCTCATTCGTGTGTGTGCCTTCGAGCACGAACAGAAAATTAACTTAGCAAGACAGAGACAGCCGGTGGAGGAGCGTGCCTGTGAGTCCGAGGAGCCGTGACTGGAGGAAGGGACAGAGGGGCATGTGGGGAGGATCACGGCCAGTGGAGTTGGGCCCCAGTAGATGCTCGGAGCCCTAGGTAAGGATTTTGGATTTTATTCTGAGATGGGAAAACATGGTGATCTGGGCGGAAGTGCTGCCACATTATTCAAATTCAGCTTAAAACAATGAGCCTGGCTGCTGGGTGGAGAAGGAGCTGCCCGAAAACAGGAGAGCAGATGGACCAGGAATGGCCACAGGGAAGCAGAGGCTGGCAGGGTCAGGAGAGTCTGAATGTGAGCCATGCGGTTCCCCACCAGGGCGGACGGCGCTGTGAGGCAAGGGGGGATTAGAGAACCCAACAGTGCTGGCCTGAGGGTGTCGGAGAGGCCAGCTCAGTTCTGAGAAGGTGAGCTAGACTGTCTGTTAGACCGCCGGGTGAGACTGCTGGGTAGGCAGGTGGGTATATGGGGCTGAACTTTATAGGAGAAATGGAGGCCCGGAAGACAGACGAAGGGGCGGCCGTTCAGAGATCGTGTTGACGCATGGGAGTGAATGAGACCTCCTGGGAAACAGATGTTGAAAGAGACAAGAAAAAAAAATCTCTGTGCTGAGTCTTGGGGCAAGAGATGGAGAAAGAGCAGCCGGTGTGGGGGGAGAGGACCAGGAGCGTGGTGTCCACAAATCAGAGAGTGGAGGGCCGAGAAGCAGGAGTGGTGGCAAAGGGATGCCGGCGAGGCTCCCTCCTCTCTTACGCCCCTCCCCATCATCTCTCCTCTCCCCCTCCCTTCCCTTCCCTTCCTGAGCTCCTCACAGAACCAAAGCCCTGGGTCTCTTCCGGACACCACACAATGCAGGGGGAGTCAGAGCGGATAAAGAGGTGATCTGCCCACTTTAAAATGCACCCCTGCGCTCGGTCACTGTATTAATAGCACTGTTGGTACTTCCAGGCCCAGCCTCCTGTGGAGAATTGAGAAGACACTTCCAGGGAGGGTTCAGAGCCATCACAATGCACACACGATCTGCATAAATGTTTCGTTCTGGATGGATCCACTTCAATGACAGGTTCAATTCAGCCGAGAAGGGTGACTCTGTATTCACCAGCAGAAGTGTCTCTGATACTCTCGGGGGACAATGATTTGCCAAAATTTTGGGCACCCTCTTTTATAAGAATGCAGAATTTCAAGGTTCTTAAGTCCAAGCTTCTGACAGCCCTTGCAGTTACAAATAAAGCAGTTAATGAGAAGAAAAACTGCCCCCACTGCCTTATTCCCAAAGTCCCAGCCATCTCTACGCAAGAATGCGGTGACAAGGTGACAAATGGTACTTTTCACCTTCCTGACACGCCCCTTCTCCATGATAGATTTAGATGGATAACGTGACCACAAGAGTTAGGCCCCAAGGCGGGTGATTGCCCCTGGCACCCGCCGTCTGCAATTCGGGTGAAATTTCCACGGGTCGAATGAAGTAATCACAACAGGCAGAGTCTGACTCTGCAAGTGGGTTTCTAAAAATTAAAAGGTCTGAGGTAATGCTAGTGAACCCGTTTGTCTCATTTTTCCTCATTAAGATTTCACTGAAATGAACTCTGGTAGCTGAGGAAAGGCCCAGTCTTACTTCAGACTAGAGGGTGAGAGAAGGTGTTTCTAGGCAGCGCCCCACCTGGGTCAGCTCACTGCACTGCACTCACAGCCGACCGAGTGAGGTTTAAAAATGAGGGCATTTACTCCTATCAAAAGGAGTTGAGTTTTGACAACTGCAGGCACATGGGTATCTGTTTGAGGGCACAATTAAAAAAGCGTACAGGGAAACAGCAGTTAGCGTAATGGTATGTCGCTGGACTCCCACGTAGTCGACCGCGGTTCGTGTCCCGGACCCGGTGGCTTAAACTCATGCCGGGTGCGTGTGCGTGCGTGCCCAAGATCCTGAGAGGGGAATGGAGGAGAAGGGATTGCGGCGTGACCATCCCCCCTGGGGGGTGATTTCTCGCTTTCTGTCTCTATGTCTCTCTCTGTCTGTCTGGCGAGCGCACACGCCCTATAGTGAAAAACCTCTCAAAAAAAAAAAAGAAAAAGCGTACAGACAAATTTTAAAATATGAATTGACCCCCTACCATGTAAAACTAATTTAAGGAAATGGAAAGTCATAATAATTGTTATCCGGAATAACCTCACGTAGACAGTCGCTCACGTGTCTACCACGTCTATGTGTTGCAGGAGGGTTAACGTAAAAAGCTCTCTTACGTATGCATCAGAGGGTCTGAGGATTCGAAACCCACACTAGGGTTTCTTAGGCTGTAATGTGTACAATGCCGTTTAGCAGCTTGCAGATGGGGGCAGCACAGGCCACCAGGAATTCCACCTCCATCACCAAACACTTCCTCTTTGCTCACCACTGTGCACGCCCACACTTCTCTGCCCATTTGGCCTCGCTGCCCACACCGTGCTTTTACATGCGATGCACCCTCCTCTGGGGTCCGGGTCTGCCCTGGTGCCCTCTCTTCCATCTCCGATGGCGCCGTCTCTGACTCCTGCCAGCATCTCTCATCTATCTGTCTCCAGGCTGGTCCTTCCCACTGACGCTGCCTTAGGTCCACCTGCTTCCTGGCTCAAGACCTTTCCAGGCCCAGCTTCTCTGCCACGGGGGTTTAGATACAGTGTCTCTCACAACTGAGTCCTAACTATGTAAAAGAGGGTCTCAGCTATTTATCTTTCATCTATTTATCTTTATCTATGGTAAAGACCCTGAGATGACATCATACTGGACTTAGAGTGGACCTTAAATGCAAAGACTGGTCTCTTACACGAAGAGAAGAAGGTCCAGAAGCACAGAGGAGAGGTGGCCATGTGAAGACGGAGGTCAAGGTTGGGCTCAGGCTGTCTCAAGCCACGGAACGTCTGGGGCCGTGTGAAGCTGAGAGGAAGGAGAATGTCACTCTCGACCTTCTGAGGAAGGTGGCCCTCCTGACACCTTGATCTGGGACTTCTGGGCTCCAGGGCTTTGAGAGAATGAATTTCTTTTCCTTGAAGATAAAGTTATTACAGCAGCCTTAGGAAACTGATGTAGCTACCCAAATGAGACCTCCATGGCTCAGTGACTACTTTTAACCCAGGGACTCCCATTCCATGGCTCTAGGCAAGACTTCTCCTGAGCTTCAGACCCGCAGTCCCTCGACTGGGATGTCTCACAGACAGCTCCTCAGGATGTACGTCCAGCCAGGGCATGTGTCTGCTCCCTGCTGACTCAGCTGCTGGCACTGGAGGCTTGGGGCTGACCAAACTACGTACACAGCCAAACTGAGCCTCAGCTGCAGAGGCAGCAACGAGATGTGGTGGTGAGACCCCTGTATTGGAGCCTGGGTGCTGGGGCTGGAATCTGAACTTGGGCGAGTTTTCGACCTTGTCACCTTAGTCTTCTCATCTGTAATAGGGGCTAATTATAGTACTTCCCAGTGGGAACGGAGAGGGTTAAATCACTTGTTACTTGTAAAGGCTCCGAACACTATCCATGAAAAGTACTAACACTCATAGTGAAATACATTACAATCTTTTCAAACATTGGAACTCTCCTGCTCTTGACCCCAGACTCAGGGTCAGCAGGGCCTCATCTCTGTCCAGCAGAGAACACAGGCACCGACCAGGTGGCTTTGAAGAGTGTCTTTGCATTCATCTGTGCAGGGCCTGGGAAGCCCACGCTCCACAGTTACCCTGACCCTGATCAGTCTTCCTCGTTTCCAGGGACCTGATGGGATTCATCCAAGCTCCCAAGTCCCACCCCACCCCCTTCGCCTGACATGCTACCCTAACCCAGATCGGTCTTCCTCGTTTCCAGGGACCTGATGGGATTCATCCAAGCTCCCAAGTCCCACCCCACCCCCTTAGCCTGACATGCTGTTCTCGCTCCTTCTCTCCGTCTCTGTGCTCCTCCGTTTCTCACTGAGTTGGACTCAGACACAGCCTCGTCCAGGCCCTCTCCACAGACCCTCTGGGCTGAGGTACAATGGTCTGGGAGCTAGCTGGCTCTCCCGTTAGATGGTCAGCTCTCGGAGAGCAGGAATTGTGCTACCGCTATCTGGACCGTGGAGACGCGGAGCACAGCTCACATGTGGCGAGGCATTCCAGGCTCTGTGAAGTGAACAGCCTCTGGTTAGGAGCGGCCGCCTCTCCAGGCAGTGAGTGCGGCCTGCTCTGAGGTCTGGCTTCCAGACTGCACCCCAGAGCCTCCATTTAACAGTGGGCTGAGTGGCTTTGGGAGAAGTACAGCTACTCACTGTCTAGATTCCAACAGAGCGCAGCGCCCTGCGGCACATGCTGAGTGCAGAGGCAGGTGTGCGAGTAGCAGAGATGTGATGTCAGAGACTACGGACAAGGGTAGGAGTTCTAGAGGGTCGGGCACGGAGCAAGATCCAGAGATCTATGTCTAGAAACAATGACAAAGAGAAAGAGACATTGCATCTTAGACAGTTAGGAGGTGGAGTGTCAGGCTTTACGATTTCTGTAACAACTTTGGTCATGACCTAGAACCGATGCAGGAATCCAATCATGCCATCCTCTTCTGTCGAGCTCTTTCTAGATGCCATGGGGCCAACAGGTATACAACTTCTATGTGCATCTGGTAAACTTTGTCTTTTCAAAGGTTTTGTTTTATTTTGTTTAGTTTTATCTAAATGCCCAGTCCGCAGCTTTTGAGTGAGTTCAGAGGGTAAATGTTGATAAATTGACAGTGGAGGGCAAAGAAGGCAGTTCCCATGGGAGGCGTTAACATTAGGACTCTAACTGCATTAGCGGTCTACTCTTTTTTTTTTTTTTTAAGAGAAAGATGTTTGCTATAGGGTGTGTGTACTTGGTGGAGAGACAGAAAAAGACAGAGAGACAAAAGCAAGAGATCACCCCTCCCCCCCATCCTGGGAGGGGAAGGGCCAAGCCACAGTCCCTTCTCCATTCTCCTCTCAGGGTTTTGGGCACACATGCCTAGCATGAGTTTTAAGCTGCTGGGTCCAGGACTCCTGTCAGTGAAAGTCCAGCGATGTAGCCATTATGCCATCTGCTGGTCCCTAGCTGTCTACTCTTAACAAGACCCTCTTCACTGGCCAGCAGTTTTCTGAAGAATGAGTAGAAAAATAATAAGGACCTTCTGTCTTTCTCTTAACACCACATTTAGTCTCTCCCCAAGTGCTATGATTCAGCCTTCCACGTGGGTCCAGGAGAACCTTCACTGCAATGCCCTCGTATAAGCCTCGATCACATTTTAAAAAATGCATTTCTCTCTTTCTTCCTCGTGGAAGAGACAGAGACAGAAAAAGAAGGCAGTTGTCTCTTTGGCAACCCTCTGTCGGTGCTAAGTGGAGCAGTGCACCTGTGGGCAGTGGCAGCATGCAGGTAGATGTGTCACACCCTCCAGTGTACGTGTCACTCTTAGACAAAGCAGACCAGAGAAGCAGTGAGGCTGCGCTGTATGACAGAGCACAGCGGGTAAAGGCTGAGGCATGTTCTTCCAGACCACAGTCTGTAAACCCCGCGAGGGCTGCATGCAGACGGTGGGTGTTGAGCAAGGCTGAAGTGTGGGGGTCAGGGTGGGGGTCTGTGTTGGTTACTAAGTGGGGGGTCCGTGTCAGTTACAACATATGTGAAGGGGGTCCATGTACAAAGGGGGTCCGGTACAAAGTGTGGGGCATGTCCGTGTGGTTAGAAGGTGTCGGGGGTCCATGTTGGGTACAAAGTGTGTGTGTAGGGGGTCCTTGACAGTTACAAAGTGTCAGAGGGTTGTTGTTACATAGTGTCAAGGGGAGGAGTACTTATTGGTTACACAGTGTTGGAGGGTCTGTGTGGTCAAAAAGTATGTGGGGGGAGTTCTTGTCAGTTACAAAGTATCAGGGGTCTCAGTGGTTACAAGTGTTGGGGGGTGTCCATGTTGGTTACAAAGTATCTGGAAGGGGTCTGTGTTGGTTGTAATGCATGTGTGGGGATCTGTGCTGGTTATAATGTGTGTGGAGATCCATGTCGGTTATAATGTGTGTGTGGGTGTCCGTGTTGGTTGTAATGCGTGTGTGAGGATCCGTGCTGGTTGTAATGCATGTGTGGGGACCCACGTTAGTTATAATATGTGTGTCAGGGTCCATGTTGGTTATAATGCGTGTGTGTGGGGGATCTGTGTTGGTTGTAATGCATGTGTGGGGGTCCATGCTGGTTGTAATGTGTGTGGGGGTTCGTGTTGGTTATAATATGTGTGTCAGGGTCCATGTTGGTTATAATGCGTGTGTGAGGGGGATCTGTGGGGGGGGGTGGTGGTCGGTGTTGGTTATAATGCATGTGGGGGTATCCGTGTTGGTTGTATTGTGTGTGTGTGTGTGGATCCATGTTGGTTATAATGCATGTGTGGGTGTCCGTGTTGGTTGTAATGCGTGTGTGGGTGTCCGTGTTGGTTGTAATGCGTGTGTGGGGACCCATGTTGGTTATAATATGTGTGTCAGGGTCCATGCTGGTTCTAAGGCGTGTGTGTGGATCCGTGCTGGTTGTAATGTGTGTGGGGGTCCGTGTTGGTTATAATGCATGTGGGGGTATCTGTGTTGGTTATATTGTGTGTGTGTGTGGGGAGATCCATGTTGGTTGTAATGTGTGTGGGGATCCATGTTGGTTATAATGCATGTGTGGGTATCCGTGTTGGTTGTAATGCATGTGTGTGGATCCGTGCTGGTTGTAATGTGTGTGGGGGTTCGTGTTGGTTATAATGCATGTGGGGATATCCGTGTTGGTTGTATTGTGTGTGTTGGGGGTTTGTGTTGGTTATAATGCATGTGGGGATATCCGTGTTGGTTGTATTGTGTGTGTTGGGGGGGATCCATGTTGGTTGTAATGTGTGTGGGGGTCTGTGTTGGTTACAGTGGGGCCACTTGGTGGGGGATTTGGGAAATATCTGCACCTTCTGCTCACCTTTGCTGCAAACCTAGAAATGATCTGAAAGTATATATATTAAAGTTAATATAAGCGAGGAATCTAGAAAAAACACACTTGGTCTGGATCCACCTGCAGAGATGCTGACTCAGCTGGCCCATGTGTGACGTGAGTGCCGAGAGTATGAGAAGTCCCCCAAGCGAGTCTGATCTCCAGGAGGGCTAGAAATGACATTGCTCTAGCCCAGAAAATGAGATTGCAGGAGGGGCCTCGCCTGTTACCAGCGTCCTCAAACTCCGGGGAGTCCCTGAGCTGGCAAATTGCTCTGCTTTGCTAGGGCCCCACCCTGGGTTTCTACCTGCGTGTCTCAGACTGGCTTTCACCTCAGCTCTGCACACACACACACACACACACACGAACACAGGGACCATACCTGCACACCTTGTAAACACGTCCTGCCCCTGGACTGTTCCAGGGCCTTGAACACTCTGTCCCTCCGCCTGGAACTCTTTCTCTTCTTTCCTGTTCTTTCCTTTTCTTTCTTTTGAAATTTAGCTACTTGTTTCTTTCATGAGAAAGAGACGTCACCCCCCCAACACACACACACACACACACACACACACACACACACTTTCAGATGGCCCGGATTGTGGGCAGGAGGTGCCTGGCACACTCACGGAGCTCTCTGGACTTGAACCAGGAGCCTTCCCATGTGGGAGCACCTCACAGGGTGTCACGCTTTACTGTTTTCTGGCCCCTTCTTCCCTTAGCTGCCAAGTTTTTATTCATTAAAAAAAGCTGCTCACATGTCCCTCTGCTGTGGTGTTCTCTGCTCCCCAGAGCTCCTCCGGGCTCAATAGGCAGCAGGCACACCCTTCCACAGGGCACCCCTCCGGGCTCGCTGGGCGGGCACACCCTCCACAGGGCACCCCTCTGGGCTCGCTGGGCGGGCATACCCTCCACAGGGCACCCCTCCGGGCTCGCTGGGCGGGCACACCCTCCACAGGGCACCCCTCTGGGCTCGCTGGGCGGGCACACCCTCCACAGGGCACTCTTCCGCGCTCACTGGGCGGGCACACCCTCCACAGGGCACCCCTCCAGGCTCGCTGGGCGGGCACACCCTCCACAGGGCACTCCTGATGCACCAGCGTTCGTGTGGAGCCGGCCTGCCCCGACTGCAGTCATTCTGAAACTGGGTCCCGGCTCCATGTGGTTGGTCCAGCTACTCGACCCTCACCCCCCGTCTGTTCCCACGTCACGTCCCCTACCCGGCCCTCACTCTGCACTCCAGCCTCTGCCCTTCCTCCTCCTCCGCTGGCCAGGTCCCCAGGACCAAGCCTGCCTCTGTGTTGCGCTTTCTCTGCCAACTCGTCCTTCAAACTCAGAGGGCATCACCGTCTCGGGGAAGCCTCTGAGATGGCTCCGGGCGGAGTCGGGTTTCTCTGCGGTGTGCATGTCCCTCAGCTGTGCAGCTGTGCAGCAGCTGCCTCTCCACCCGACGTCCACGTGTGACCCTCAGTCCGCTGTCTCCCACCCTCGGGGACGCAGCCTTCAGACGTCGGCGACAAGAGTGGTCACTGGGCACAGAGAGTGGGCCATGTTCCGGTTCCCGTCGCTGAGCTCGTAAGAACATGCAGCACATCTGGCTCTTAACCCCCGGCCTTAGCCACAGTGGCACCCATAAGAGGTTGTTTTGTGAATCACAAAGCTGATGGCTATTCCTTGTACTCCATCTGATAACCAGCATTTTAAGTGTATGGAAGGTAAAGATATTATCCTCCATCATAAAACCATAAACAACAAAGGCTGTTTATTCACACTGCCATTACCACTGCTAGGAATTGCCTAAAGCCACTGGGAAATTAATAGGAAAATAATGGTATTCCGAGGGGTGAAAGACCTCTAATGAGAGAAAACATAAGTGAGTATTTGTAGTTAAAAGTTGAATCAGCTACCTGTGAATACAGCAATGGAGAGCAAAACTACTGATAACTCCTTTTTCTTATGTGAGTCAGTCTGCTTACTTATGGCTGGGTGTAATGAGGTCAGTGTATGAGACATTTCTAAGAAAAAAGAAACAATGTAAGAAAATTACTTAAACTCTCTTCTTGGGAAAGGCAAGAGTTTTCTCTAAAAGTCTATGGTCAGAAAATCTAAGTCAACCTTTAGTAAACAGATTTTAAAACATTAACCTGTGTGTTAATATTATCGTACCCTAAGATTATCCCAGAGAGTAATATTAAAACCGTGGCATCATTTCTCTTCCACAGAGAATTTGCAACATTTTCATAAGCAGACAATTATCCCTCAGGGTTTCCGTGTGTGTCTCTGAGCCTTGGAACTCTGTTTTGTATTAAAAATCTATCTATCATGTTTTAGAGTCTCACTGGGTTTATAGGCTAAATTACCAACCACAGAATTATTAAAAAAAATTTAAGAACGTCACTCAGAGATTCTAGAACAGCGTAACAGGAAGAAGAGCAGGCGGTCACATTCCCTCATGTGAACTGCCTGTGACGCTGGGCAGCTCCTACGGAGGCGCCTGGTGCCCTTGGGTCAGGCTGTCAGGCGGAGGAGCCCCGTCCCGCAAGCTCTTCCTAAATGAAACCGCTTCCAGTCTGCTTGGCGAGGGGAGCCAGCACCCAGGCTGCCCCCACTGCGTGTCAGGGACACACCGGCACCTTCTCACCTGCCCGGTTCATCACCGAAGTGCACCAACTGCTCTTTGTCCAAGCCTTTCAAATTCATCTCCTGCTTTCGGCCCTTTCCCTACAGCAGCTTCTCATGGGTTTAGGCTAAACTCCACATTTTAAG
>NW_006160218.1:117347-136566 GCF_000334495.1 Tupaia belangeri chinensis
TACAGCAGCTTCTCATGGGTTTAGGATAAACTCCACATTTTAAGTTTTGTTCATTTAGTGTGTTTAACTCCCAGTCACTTTCCACAAAAAAAGCCCTGATCCCAGACTTAGGCAGGGTCTCAGAGGAATTCGACAAAGCCACTCAGAGGCAGACAGCTTCAATGCCAATCAGATTGTTCTGGTGAAAAAAAAAGGAATGTTTCCAAATATCCATGAGGCTAGGGTGCCAATAAGATTCAACACTGACAGAGACTTTGTGAAGAAGGAGATTTCAGCTGAATTTTTCTAGAATACCGATGCAGTAATTATGAATAAATACCAGCAATATTGAATGTGGCTCATTAAGAGGGGGATGCACACCGAACGGTGAGATCTGTCCCGTAATAACACAGTAACTCGTATCGAGAGATCTATTAGGTGGGACTTGGCATATGGACTCCACGCGAGGTCAGCCTGGGTCCGACCCCTGCCTGCTTCTGTCTGTCTGCTCGTGCCAGATTCCTTAACCCTGTGAACATGCTTTCCTAACTGTGAAGTGAGACTAGTACCTGGTTCCAGGCTGCAGGGATTAAATGAGTTGATACTTGTAAAAAAGTTAAAGTACTGCTTTGGTTATCGATTATTATGCTAATTAATGTACTTAATCATAATAATAAGGAGAAAAATGTTACCATCTTTGGACACCAGAAATACATTTGCTAAAGTTCAATATTCATTTTTTTTACTTTAAATAGCTTTTAATAAAATAAGAATAGCTATTACCTTTACATGAGAAATATGTCTGTCTGAAACCATAAGCCATCACCCTGCTTAATGAAAAGATCTAGAAGTAGTCCCATTAAAGTCAGATGAAGATAAGGATGCTAATTATCCTGGCTATCACTTAATGCTCTCCTGATGGTACTAGCCTAGAGCATTAGACAAAAGAAAAAAATAAGATATAAAAATTGAGAAAGACTTCATAAAATCATTATTTGGAAATGATGTAACAATTTAGAGGGACACCAAAAAGAGTCAATCAGAAAAAAGCTATTAAAAATATTGAAATGCTTTGATAAGGCTCCTGGGAATAAAATCAATAACTTTCATAAATATAAACAAAATATGATATTTGTGATCATAAACACAAAAAGTGTGGGCGCAAAGTTAATAAAAAATTGAAAATACATACTTGGATATGTATCCTAAGTGGCTGTGTGTATATACAGACACAAAAAGGACCTTAACATTGAAAGGTCTTCCAAGATCGACAGAGAGAACAAATATTATATTAATAATAACTATTTAATATTAATTTGCAAGATTCCAATTTAATATAACAAATTTATTTTTAAATATTTTAAATTAGATTTTTAAATTCTAAAGTTTATTGATGAAAATAAATATTCAGAAACTATAAAAAGATTATATCATTCTACCAGATACTAAGTATATTAAAAAGCAACGAATATGTTTAAGGGCTAGTGCTGCATTAAGGATATAAAGGCAAGTGAATGGGACAGGAATCGGAGTTCAGAAACTGTCTCAAAGTAAAGGCAACCTATTAAAATCACTGAGAGTGATGGCATTTGGACAAGCCTGGTGCCTGTGCAGAGTGGGGCGGGGCGGGGGGGACCAGGTGCAGAAGACGTCTGAGCCTCATGACTTAGCAGTCCCGCATGCTCAGGGCTCTCTCCTTAGCTCTGCTCTTAATGAAAACAAATCCCAATAGTCTCCCCTTCTCCCTCCACCCAGCTTTCTTGCTACTGTTTTGCCCTCCTAGGCAACTGGGAAGACTATTTCCTGGGACAGCAGTCCTCGAGCCACCTCGTACTTAACCATGCGATCCCAGCCCTTCCCTAGACCAACTGCCAATTTCCCACCTTGCTCCCCCCTCAACACTCAGTGTCTTGTTAAACAACAGTTTCTTTCTCTTCCTCTAGTGCTTGAGACTGGGAAATTACTCTCTCTTTAATGCAGGTACTGTTTGTACTTTTAAAGCAAGAAAGTTTAGAAGCATCATCGCTCTGAAATTTTCAGTTAGGGATGCTCTGCTAAAATACTGCTTTGTTTGGCTGTTTGAGGTTATATAGATATAAATGTTTATATAACCCTTCTGGCCGGACTAGAAAGCAGTTTCTAGACACAATGGCCATTCCTGTCTTTAAGAGTTAACTGCTATAATTTCCTTATCACACACGGAGAGGTACTACCTCCCTGTCCCCAAATGCAATTACGAGTGCCCTCTGGGTGTTCTGAGTTTTAATCACGCTGTGTGTGGAGCATTTCCATGGCTCTGAAGGGCTTTCTCTGTCTGCTCTCAGAGAGGGATTTTCTTGGAGGAGGAGAGAAGCCAGGAGGTCTGACAGCTTTGTTTTCAAAGCTGAATCCCTCACTTCCCGGATAGTAAATCGCTCCTCCGTGGTCCACACCAACAGTCCAGTCCCCACTCCCAGAGTGGACCAGCGCACTGGGCTTCAGGGACAAGCCAGGTCCGAGCCCAGAAGCACTGGGCAAACTGGCCTTGTGACCTGGGCACTGATGGGTCCCGATCTTGAAGCAGGGCAAACATGTTAGGGACACACTGAGGCTCTTTAGAAACTAACGGTGTAATATCACGATTATTCGGATGGTTCTCAGAGAGACCGTGAGCCTGAGTCAGACTTCTGCCGCAGGACTTCATGCTGGCACCTGACAAACGGTGACGTGTCCTCCACAGGCCCTGACTGGTGGCTCCCCGTGCCGAGTTGACAACGCTGATCTGCCTCATGTCCCAGTCAGTGAGATGGCCACGTGCTTGCTGCTGCAGGTGCCAAATCACTGATCACTATGGTGGTTCCGAACTGAGTTCTGACTCTCATTTTCTGGGGGTACCTCATCAGGAGTGGGTAACAAACAGTTTTAAAGCCCACAGGGACCCACGGGCTTTGAATGGCACCACGCCAAGTCTTTGGTGGACACCGTGTAAGGCACAGAAAATGTACCAGTGTGGTTTCTGCCTCCCCAGAACTTCTGGGCTTGGAGAGGGCTTGCTGCCGCTCAGTCTGAATGTGTAAACGACAGCCCAGCCCACTCCAACCACCAGTAACAGAGGAGGAGGGTGTCAATATTTGAGCAACGGTTCCCATTGCATCCTCAGACCTGGCTTGGCATTTACGTGGGAACGGGGCTTGGATTCAAATATCCTCGCCTGTCATAAGAGCAAGGAAAACATCCTTGCTGGGAGTCAAAGACATACAAACATGAGAAACTGAACAAAACCTTTGTAGGATCCCAAACGCTAACACAAGCCGCACTCAGCCCCGGATGTCACTGCCGCCTGCTGGGCTCTCCCAAGGGTAGCGGTCCTGGTCCCGCTCCTCCAGGCATTGGGCTATTCTCCCGAAGCTTCCAGGGAGGCAGGGGCCCTGTGGTTGAAATGTAACCATAGCAACAGTAGCAACAGTCCTTCCTGTGAGACCCGACCGCCTCCTCCCACTTAGGACGTGCAGTTATCTGAAGTTACTCACCTAACAGCAACAGCAAAACCCTGCAGTTAGCACTGAACGCATCTGATGTCATGACACCCATTTACACCGGCGTCTGAGGGGGTACCAAAGACAGCCCATGTCCCGAGCTTGCTCTTGCTGGTGCCTGCGGCAGGCATCATTAATCAATCCCTCCTTGTTTTTCTGACCTTCCACCGCATCCCAGAATCTGAGCACGGGAGTGAGGCCACACCAGCGTGTGGGGATGACAAGTGAAGGCGACTTCCTCAGCTTCCTAGAGCAGAAAGTCGTTTAGGAAGTGCCCTTCAGGTGCATCGTCTTGTAACCCAGTAGTGATGCAGTTAGGATAAGTGGCATCGGACGTGGACAATGGGGCTCTGAGAAAGTAAGGCATTTGGTCAACACAACAATGAAGCCAGGAGCTCGCTGTGAAGGCCAAGTCCTGACCGTTGTCCTCAGGTAGTGCAGGAGGGGCTGGCATTCATATGCTCCTCCTGCTCCGCGTTCTCGTCACAGAGGATTGCTTCAGCTTTCATACAAGGGAAGTGGGTTTCAGGGAACTCAAGGTCGTACAGTTGTACGGAGAAACGAGGGTTTGAACCTACATTCCTCTGCCCTAAAGCACATTTCATTTTTCCATCCTGTGGCCTCTTTGTCCAACCTTTAACTCACAGGAAACACTGCTACAAGTTGTTGCCAGGACATGGCAGAGGGGTTTACAGGAATGGTATTAATGACAGCAGTAATCGGAACACAACTTCCATGCTCCGCATTAAGTAAATGATTAAATAAACACTGCCATAGCTCCACACTGGAATATTTGCAGCTATTATAAATGATTAATGATGACTATGTAGAAACATGCAAGTGTTTACCAAATAACATTAAGAAATCATGTAGCCTGATTGCATTTAAGCAGAAATTATGCATATGGATAGACGAGGAAGAGAAAACACAAAGATAACATCTTTTGGTTAATATATGGAAAAATAAGATGTGTTTTAAAGTTGTGTTAAATACAAAGTTTAAAAAGACAACAAAGTATGTGTCCCAGCATCAAGAAAGTCTGGCCAAAGGGAATAGACAGAAATAATCACCATTAAAAACTACGTCCCCACTTAACGATCGCCAGTATCCTCACTCACTAGCAGAAGCTAAGGGCTCCACAGCGTAGATGCGGAGCACAATGGCAGACAGGGCACGAGCACTGGGACGGGGCAGTGGGGGAACTGGCTAAAGGACACAGCGCCATGAACAGGAGGACTAGGTTGGACCATGGACCAGGCAGACCAATGAGCGTCGGTGACAAAGCAATACACCCTCCCGAAACATCCAGAACGTGGTTTTCGAATGTGCACACATACCGCATTCCATGGGAATGCGCTTCCTTGACTTGATGATTGTACCCTTACACCCAGGAAGATGCATCGCTTCACAGAGATGTACAGGGTTACACGTGAGTCAGAAACTACAACGGGAAATCCTAAATTAGAAATTATTTAAAAGGAATATCCTCAAGGCTTGAAGGTTGCATTTTGGCATTTAAGGCAAAATTTAAATACTGACTCAGAGCAAGCACAAGTGGTGTGAGAATAAGAACTGTACGTTGAGGGTTGCATGCTTCAGTGGGGTTTGCAGGCCCGGTCTGAAGGACTCGCCCACCCCTTCTATCTCTGGGATGCACTCAGCTCTTCTGTTCAGATTTCACAGGGAAGTTGTAGGCAGTGACTCAGACAAAGAATCCCACCTTCTTTCGAGATGCCGTAAGACAAGTGAATTTACGTGTGTGTGTGCATGCGTGTGTGTGCGCGTGTGTTTTGTGTTGCCAGAACTGTGTCTTCCATTTTCCAAACCTCCCACCTGCTAAGTATCCATTCAAGAGACATTCACTGTACGCTTACGTGCTTTCATGCTGTTCAGAGCCTAGTGCATAAGACAGACACGCAGAGTGACTGTTCTTACCTGGGACTTGCCAAGAGCCAAGCACAAGACCAGGTGCACAGAGCTCCCGCAGCCCCAGGAAGGGTCACCTACCAGCATCTCAGAAGACAGATGAGAGAGTCCTTCAGGCCCTGAAGGAGCTAGCATGGAAAACTGAACAGGAAGAGAGGGGCAGGGACAGAGTTCCAGGCAGTGAGTCAGACGTCCAGAGATAGGGAGGTGAGCAGCATGGACAACCAGCTGCAGTGGCTTGTGCGGTACAGGAGGGAGGACAGGTCAGGAAGAGAGGGGCTGGCTGGGAGGCAGCAGGGCTGCCCACAGCCTCAGGTGCCAAGCTGGGAGACACGGTGACGCAGACTGCTCGACGACTGCACAGAAAGCTGCGAGTCAAATTTAAGTCATCCTGAGATCAGGAGGGTGGGAAGGGCCTCAGGCTTGTCAGTGGAGAAGAGCTGTCTTTGCTGCTCTACTCCCTGCTCTCCTCCAAGTGCCTCAGGTCACCAGGGCCCTCAGCCGGGCAGCGCCGCCCCGCCCCGCTCTGACAGCTGCATCCCCAGCTCAGCCTCGCAGCCCCTCCCGCTCCTCAGCAACTTTCCAGCGCAGGCTTCTGGGGGGATGATGCGGACTCCGGGGGGGGGGGGGGGGGGGGGGGGCACACCGGTGTCGCAGGGGTCCGGGGGGGGGGGCGGGGAGTGGGGAACACACGTGTCTGACAAAGCTGGACGGTCTCAGCTGCTGGCTTTGCACTGCTCAGTCTGTGGGACGCTGCACGTGGGGGTCTCGGATGTCTGAAGGGGTCACAATCCCTGCCCTCCTCCCCAAGGCAGGTCACGTCTGCTCGTAACACCCTTCTACTGGTGTAGAAGCCTTGGAGGGACATTTGCCCGCAGACCTTTCTGATCTCTTTTTGGACACAGGGTGGAATCGCAGCTGCTTGGTGATGTTTACTTTTTAGAGAGAGTTTTGCTATGGGGCACATGTGTTTGCTGGAGAGACAGAGAGAGAGAAGGCAAGAAATCAACCCTGGGGAGGATGGCCACACCACAATCCATTCTCCTTCAGTCTTCTCTCAGGATTTTGAGTACACACGCACACACGCTCACTGTGAGTTTTAAGCTGTTGGGTCCAGGAATCAAACTGCAGTTGATACGTGGGAGTCCAGTGACGTAATTATCATGCCATCTGCGGGCCCCCTCGTAACTGTTTGAACAGCACTTAAGAAGACCTTCTGAGGCCTCCGGCAAGTGACAGCTGGGTTCCTCAGATGGACGGGGTATTTATAATACCGCATTTATATACAGCATTTATAAATAAGCGTGTTTTGAAACTGCTCTACTGCCATAAAATATCAGGTGGTAAGACTACTGGGGGACCTCGTGGCCCAGCTTTGAGCTGAGGAAAGAACCTCCACCCGCTGTTTGCAGCCCCTGCTCCCAGGCCAGGCCCTGCCACGTGCCCTGGTCTGGTCTTGGGTGCAGATGAGGTTCTGCTCAGCCTCGCCCTGCCGGCGGCCACGGCCACCCCGACAATTGTTGCTGGGAAGCGTGGCATCTGTCCTCCACCCCCAGGGCCATCACAAGCCCTCCTGGCTACACAGCCTGGCGTGGCCCTCTTCAGTCTACCTCGTCGGAGGTGTAGCCGCCCACCCCATGGCCCATGGACACCAGCTAGCATGGCGGCCACATCTCTGTGCTGCTGTCCAGTCCGGGCACGGCCTGAATACAGAGCAGGCTCCGCCCCGTCATGGGTGACGGAGGGAGTGGAAGGAGGAAGACGCCCGGCCGCTGAGCTGGAAACGGCTGAAGCTACGGAGCGCTCGGCCCGGGAGAGAGAAGAGCGGGCGCCGTGCTGCCTCAGCGGCTCGGGACTCAGGGTCCTGGGACATGCAGTAGGTGCCCATGAGTGACAGCGGCAGCCTGACTCAGGCCTCTGCTAAGCCTCCTGTGGACCATCAGACTTAGTGCTTCTCACGTCCCCGTACGCGGAGTGGGAGACAAAGTGCTTGAAGGGCCCCACACTGGACCCGACGCCCTGAGTGGGGAAGACACAGCCGATTCCTGGCAGTGCCATCGCTCTCACCTTCCACTAGGAAGGCACCAAGCAGTTTGGCAGTGAAGCACATGGATTCTCGAGCTAGACTGCCTGGGTTAAAGTCCTGCTTCTGCCACTTGGTAAGTCAAGCCTTGGGGGGCGACGGTGCACGGGGCCGTGGGGGAGGGTGAGCCAGGTGGGAGGGGTACCGGCCGGTGAACAGCAGGCACTGCACTTGAGTGGCCTTGCAATGCTAGTCCAAACCACAAACTCACAGACGCCTCCCTGGTATCGACAGGGCTGCAGTGGGTGCTGTGTCTAATCTCAGGCTTCGTGAGCTGAAATGGAAGGACGACAGGCTGAGGGGACCGGGTGGGCCTGACCGCCAGTGGAGGACAGCCATTTACAGAAGCTGTGGGGGGTAGAGGAAGGACATCTAGCCTTCATCATGCTGTGCTAAATGCAGCCGGAAGATGTGCCCAAGGTGTCCCCGATCTCTCCAGAGGGCCAGTGACCGAGTCTGGGTGGATGCCCAAGAGTGAGACCCTCCTGAGATGCGGGAGCTTCTCTGTGCGAGGGGGCGGCGCCTCCATCTTAACTGGCCCGGCCCAACAAGAAGGACACCGCCTCGGGAGGGCTGGCCCAAGCACAAAGCCTGGGGGTTTGGAAGATGAAGGTCCAGCTACCCTGTGGGGAGCCCAGCCCTGCTGGCCCCATGCCTGGGGAGACGAGGTCTCGAGACCGAGGGACGTCAGAATGGGAGGTTGCTGGGCGCGGCCGGCTCTGCCTTTCCATCTGGACTTGCCTCGGGGCATCTGGGCTGCGGACAGAAAGCATCTCCCGCTTGCACTGACAACTGTCCCGACGTCTCCCTGTTTAATTCTTTCAGGATCCTCATTACCCGGACTCTCTGTGGGCCTGGAGGCCCGGCCACCACTGGCTCTAAGTCCTGGCTCCCGTAACTATCTCTCTCACGGAGTCCCAGCATCACAGCTGCTTGGAACGCTAGCCTCAAACTGCGCCCACAGGAAGAGCCTTCCCCGTTCACTCTTCTACACCCAGTGGATACGCCGTCCTCCCCACGCAGCTCCGGCCCAGCCCTCTGAGTGCCTGTCCTGTGCTCTGTAATTCCTTCCAAAACCTTCTCAAGTGCTACTCGCCACTCTGTATGTAGTGGTCTCTCTGTGGGGCTGCCCTCCTGGCACGGTCTGGATGGTAGGTGGGACTGGTCTCCTCATCTTGGTCTAGCCCAAGGCCTGGCCCGCTGCACTACAAGAGTGACTTGGAGGGATCTGTCTGAACTGTCCCTGGGCCACAGAGGGGCCAGCTGGGCCAGTACACACTCCAGAGATGCGGCGTGGTTACACGGAAGACGGCGGGTGCCTGGCAAGGCTCGGGAGTGGGGGCACCATGAGTAAGAGAGCGAGGCAAAGCTTAGGGTGCAGCCGGAGCCCTGGGGAGGGGCTGCTGCTCCGTGGGTGCATCTCAGAGGAGCAGGGGTTTTGCTTGAAACACTTCATTTAAAAAAAATAAAAACTAAATTTACATCCAGACCGGAAGAAAATATGTCACGTGCCAGACAGTGCCTAAGGAGCCTCAGGAGTGTTCGTGTCACGGCACTGTTCAAAACCCCGGGCACGGTGGCCTCAGGCTAGGACAACACACGCTTCTCCCAAGTGGCGGCTGGGTTCTAGAGACAGAGCCGTGAGCTCTCGACCACTGGGGAGGGCACCAGCACTTGATGAGCCGGGGACATCGCTAGCCTTGAATAATTGATTCCGAGTCACACGAGTGCATAGAGGATGCTCCACCTTGGCACATTCTTGGTTTGATGCTTTGTTAGTTGAACCACAACTTGTGCTGAACACCCACACACTCACGCACACACACATGCACACACACGCGCACAGACACGCGCGCACACACAGACACACAGACACACACACACACACTCAGCTCCGTGGTGCAGAGCTCCCTCACTGTGCCTGCCACCTCATTCGACTCTGGTGCGGGGTGCACGTAGGTCTCTGAAGGACTTCCACATCCACCAGGAAGCATCCCATCCCATCAGGCTTACCCTGAGGTAGTTGAGGGTGAAGTTGGTCAGCCCCATCCTGGTGATGTTTTTAGACAGCTGATCCAGGACCTGAGGATCTTGTGCCTAAACAGGAAAAAGAAATCACGTGTTTATCCCTACAAAATGGTCCCAAGGAAAATCTTAGCCTGTGCTACAATTGCTAAAGATGCAACCCTGACATTGTCAATTTTTCTTGGAGGGGCAGGTTGCTGAAGAAAATGTAATTTACATTTTGAAGACACACATGTAACAGTCAAGGACATTTCCAGATCATTTGGGCAGGACTGGAAAGCCAAGCTGCTCAGAAGCGCAGTGTCCGGGGGACGGGCGGGGTCTCCGCTCTGGCCTGTGTTTCTCTCTGCCAGGAACCACAAGGCCAGGCCTCACCATACAGCCGGGCTTCAGGGCCAGGCCTCACCACAGAGCTGGGCCTCAGGGCCAGCCTCCACTTCCTGCTGTGATCATGCGCGCACAGACACGCGCGCACACACAGACACACAGACACACACACACACACTCAGCTCCGTGGTGCAGAGCTCCCTCACTGTGCCTGCCACCTCATTCGACTCTGGTGCGGGGTGCACGTAGGTCTCTGAAGGACTTCCACATCCACCAGGAAGCATCCCATCCCATCAGGCTTACCCTGAGGTAGTTGAGGGTGAAGTTGGTCAGCCCCATCCTGGTGATGTTTTTAGACAGCTGATCCAGGACCTGAGGATCTTGTGCCTAAACAGGAAAAAGAAATCACGTGTTTATCCCTACAAAATGGTCCCAAGGAAAATCTTAGCCTGTGCTACAATTGCTAAAGATGCAACCCTGACATTGTCAATTTTTCTTGGAGGGGCAGGTTGCTGAAGAAAATGTAATTTACATTTTGAAGACACACATGTAACAGTCAAGGACATTTCCAGATCATTTGGGCAGGACTGGAAAGCCAAGCTGCTCAGAAGCGCAGTGTCCGGGGGACGGGCGGGGTCTCCGCTCTGGCCTGTGTTTCTCTCTGCCAGGAACCACAAGGCCAGGCCTCACTATACAGCCGGGCTTCAGGGCCAGGCCTCACCACAGAGCTGGGCCTCAGGGCCAGCCTCCACTTCCTGCTGTGATCATGGTGGTATTTTTACAGCTTGGGACTGCGTCTGACAACTGTGAACACACACACGTGCGTGCACCTGTCTCCGGCTTGTTCGTAATTCTAACTCTTCTCCCCATTAGGCTGTGCCTAGAAATGGTTGTCCAGAACCGTTCCACAGCAGGGCTGTCGAGGTAAGTATCACAATGTCCAAAATGACAGCCGCATTTTACAAGGGACTCTGCGTGCTGTGGCCACGCGGAATCTCCCGTAGCCAGAAGCCATGGAAATTCTCCACTTGGAGTGAGTCTCCAGGTCAGGGCTCGTCCTCTTTGCCTCTCCTCCCCTAACTGGTGTGAGCAGTGGGTGCCTGTGGAAGGGTGTGGGGACCATCCTTCTGTCTCTGCGCCTGCACCCCTGAGACGGCAGGGACCTCTGGGTCACACTAAAGCAACTTCATTCTTCCCTGTACTTGCTTTCTCACGGAGAGTGCCAGCAGGTTCTGCAGACTCAAATACACAACCCGGCATTGGAGGAAACAGACGATGCCAGTTCTACGACATTTTCTAAGGGGTTTTGTGGCCCTCGAGCCTGTGTTTACTAAACTCCTCTCGTGTGTTAGGAAGGGTCAGCTCTACAGGGCTGTAGTCGTGGGAACCTCAAGGGGTTGTTCTGGAAGATGGGATAATGAGACACAGGTAGATGTGGAGACAGACTCTCCCCGAGAGCTGATCGTCAAGACCCGCAGAGAACCCTGCAGGAGGGATCATGCTCAGCGCCTCACAGTCACCAACTCCGCTTCTCAAACCCGTCCCCGGGGCACGCCTTACACGAGGGCCTGGACGCACAGAGATGTCAGTGCATTTGCCCATGGACACACGGCAGGGCTATGACCCAGTGTGGTCTCGTCCAAGACCTAGCTCCCAGCCACTATCTCCAGTTTATTTTGAAAATAACAAGAGTAGGTGCCACAGATTTCTCTAAGGAGAGTGCAAGACATGAACTCAGTTTTGAAAATTAAGGACTTGGATTATGGATGGTCAGAAATAATGAAGGAAAACGGAGTTGCCGTAGTGGAATCCAAGATCAAAGGGACATTCAGACTGTGCTGACTGCCCCAGGCGAGGGCCTGGAGGGCCCCAGACCGAGGCCTGCAGAGACAGCCTGGGCTCTGGGACGCGGAGACAGGGAGTCTGTCAGCCTGAGCGTCAGAACCAGCCAGCTGGTCAAAATGTTGTTTTTGTTTGTTTGTTTTTCTTTTGCCATTTTCCAGCTGAAAAACATTGGGGAATTTATTGAACTTTTCTGAGTCTCAGTTTCCTCACTTCTAAAATAGGAGTAATAATGACTCACCTTTCTGTGTCCCTGGGTCAAGACTGTGGGGATTAAATTCAGAATGTACACAAACAGTCCAGCACCCTACACACTCAGACGGCGGCTACTGCTGCTTTCTCCTCGTTTGATTGTTCAGGGTCTTAAAAGTCAAGGTCTTGGCGGAAGTCATGCATCATGTGCTAGAGGAGGGACTTATCTAAATCGTGCTTTCTGGCTTGTTCCTGCGCTGACCAGCTCCCGTGTACTTCCAAAGATACTTCCGGGCAGGATGGAGTCTCCCCTCACACCTGTGGTGTCCATGCGTTTGAAGAGGTCATACGTTCTGACCAAAGGAGCCAAGAGGGCCCCAATTCTTCACATCGGCTCAAGCGCTGCCATGTGGGGGCACCAGCTGGGCTGACACAGCGAGGGACCGTGCCACGGAGCGTCAGATGGTTGTCGTCAAACCAGAAGTGTTTTCCCGCGTCTTGCCCCACCGCATTTCCCTGTTATGCACAAATGGTTTATGAGTCCACGCAGAGCAGTCCCCGATAATGACTGCAGAGCTGAGGAGAGTGCTGATTGTTCACTGAAGTAAGCTTAGTTTGGAGCTAAAATAATAAGCTATCAAAACAGTCTCTCAATATGCCACGCCCAGACACAAGGGAGGAGCGAGGGCCTGGGTCACAAGGCCGAGAGAGAAGCTGTGTGTGTCTAGGGTTAGTCGTCTACAGTGGGACGGCTGCTGGGTTCTCTCACAGAGGGAACGTACTCCCTGAGTGAGGTGGAGCGCGGGTGGGAAGAGAGCGCGCGGGTGGGAAGAGAGCGCGCGGGCAGGACTTACGTGCACGGCTAGGATGCTCCTCGGGACCAACTCCCTGTACTGTCTGATGGTGAAGTGCCAGGTTTTTATCCTCATGAGGTCATCGAAGGCGAACTCCAGGATCAGCCTGCCTTCTGTACACACCTGGAGACAGAAGACACTCATTCGTTCCCACTTGGTGGAAGCCACTCATTGCCTGCTTAGCAGGGTCTCCCTACTGTCCTTGGGCCGTGCTGGCCCCTATCAGAGACGTGGCAAGGGTTAATCCATGGCACTGGGGACAACTGTCAGAGCTAGAATTGATCCTGCAGAAGTGCAGCCACCTGCTGGCCTTGGTAGGAGAAGCCGGCCGGTTACTACCCAAATCTAGGAGCCTCTCTTCATCTGCGACTGTGGGGACCGACCCATCCTCTAGGGATTCTGGCTCAAAAACTAGCAGCAAACAGTGCCTGCCACCCATGGCACCCTCTCAGCTCCCTGTTCTTGCTTCTAGCTTGGGAGCTTGCGTTCTAAACTTGGTGTCCTCTGGGAGCAAGTAACCAGCAAAATCATGTATGCATACGTGTGGGATATTATGAGGTTACTCAACTACAGGAAGCTTTCGTTTCCAAAGAAAAACTTTAACCGCCAATGCTTCACCAAGGCAGTGGGTATCAGCTTCCCACAGACATGGAAAATAGAGGCAAGTTTAGAAACTCTCACTGGTGTCATCACACCACAGTGACATAGTATGCTTGCACAAGGCCAGTCTTGGGGGATGGGGCTTTTTATCTTTTAAGAAAAACATATATAATTAATGAAACATAATGGAGTTTCAGAGGCTCTCCTTCTTGATGGAGTGACCGGCAACGGGGCGGCATTTTATCTCCTTTTGATATTCATATCATTTTTAGCACGCAGCTACTATCTAATTTACTGTTCTTTCCACCATTAATGACTTAGAAATGGGAAGACAGGCTAGGCAATCACACCCCAAGCCCATGCCAGCTGCAGAACAGGGGTGGTGTCGGAGCAGACCAGTCCGAGCAACAAGGGTTGGTCCTTCACTTTCCCCAAAGAGGAAAGTGACTCCTAATATTTCACACAACGGCTCCCCTCTGCCTTAGGGAAGGGTGCAGGGATTGGGGCCCTGGCACCAGGCAGGGCTGGATTGGGTCTTCACTTTCTTTTACTCGTTCTGAAACCTGAGAAAATCAATATAATCCCTAAACTCCAGTGTCCTCACCTGCAAAACAGGGACAATGATATTTTTATGTAGAATTGTTGAGGAAAAAAACATGAATAAAATTACGTGTATAGACTCTAATGCAAGTGGGTCCTCAAAGAGCTCCTAGAAAGCTGTTATGCAGAATCTGTGTGTGAATTTCAAAATGTTTTTGTACCCTAATGGACGCTCACTTTAACCCCATTTTTCACAAACGTTTTGAAGTTCCCTTGTACTGTCCCCGGCAATAAAAAGAACCCAGAACGCAGACCAGTGTTTCCATGACGTGCTGAGAGCCAAAGGGTGGTAACGGATCTCAGGGCAGAGGCCAGGAGGGCTTTGGCCTCCACCCAGACTGGGAGGTCTCAGTTTATTTTCGGATTCGACCAGAGCAACTTTGATTTTATCTTTCTTAGTATGCTGGGTTTCTTTTTAACAATTATTCATTTAACTTAATTTATCTATTATTATTATTCAATTTAACCAGAGAAAGAGAGAAAAAGCAAGTTGCCAGATCTGGGACTTGAACTGTGGTCAGCCATGTGGGAGTCCAGCATCTTAACCACCACGCCACCTTCTGGCCCCAATTTATCGGGATTTTGGTCACGCTTTTATGGTGAAAGATTTCCTATGTGAAACACGAACATACAACACTCTGGAGACTTGAATTTCTTTTCATGTTTTTAATCTCCAGAGCACTTTGAGCTTGCCAGGAAGACAGAGAGCAGGGGAGGGAAGCACTCCAATGGGGCATGACCAAACCGCAGTCCCTCCTCCCCATTTCTGCACCCTGTCAGCAGTCGGGCATGCACGCACCTGGGCTTGTGCTTCTCAAGGGCTGGGGCTCGACCAGCAGCGGGCTGTGTGAGATCCAGCTCTAGTAACCAGTGGGCCACAGACGTCTCACTCGGGGAACTTTAAAACACTTTTATAGTGGTCAGCCATGTGGGAGTCCAGCATCTTAACCACCACGCCACCTTCTGGCCCCAATTTATCGGGATTTTGGTCACGCTTTTATGGTGAAAGATTTCCTATGTGAAACACGAACATACAACACTCTGGAGACTTGAATTTCTTTTCATGTTTTTAATCTCCAGAGCACTTTGAGCTTGCCAGGAAGACAGAGAGCAGGGGAGGGAAGCACTCCAATGGGGCATGACCAAACCGCAGTCCCTCCTCCCCATTTCTGCACCCTGTCAGCAGTCGGGCATGCACGCACCTGGGCTTGTGCTTCTCAAGGGCTGGGGCTCGACCAGCAGCGGGCTGTGTGAGATCCAGCTCTAGTAACCAGTGGGCCACAGACGTCTCACTCGGGGAACTTTAAAACACTTTTATAAACAAATAACTGTGCCAAGAAATTAATCGCAATGTATGAAGTATGAGTACTTCTAGAACTATAGTTCATGAAGATGCAATGTATGGGGCATGAGTACTTCTAGAACTATAGTTCATGAAGATGGTTAACCTTTTACGTCCAGTGTTTATGAAATACTAGCAGTCACTTTCCTCTTTGGGAAGCTAACACATGAAGGAATGGTGACTGAGTCCGGGCGTGGACCTCACTCAGAGTGGTGCCCTCCTTGGACACGCACCAGAGGAGAATTGTCACAAGGGCCAATGTGAGCCCTCCCCACGAAGTCATAGCATCTCCTGCCTTCGAGCCATCAGAGGTCTCAGAAACACTAAGATAATTATTGATAATCTGGCTGAGGACCTCTGCCTCCAATCCAGTTAGCAGGCTCTGTGGGTAATTTCAGGCCTTTGGGCCCCTTGTTCCACAACTCCTCAGTGAAGTCACCTTCAGAGCCTCCTTCCTGGCATCTTGGCCATGAGAGCTGAGTGCGTGAGAATGGGAAGATGTCCCACCTGCTCCCTTGGGTCATCCTTGTCGTTGGAACTAATTTATCAAAGTTTTCAGAGGGGTTTATGTGGAGACGGAGCCACACAGCTCCCCTGGGGTGTTAGTGTGACAGAAACTACCCACAGTGACAGTTTACAACAGAGTGACGCAAAAGCAAGGCTGGGCCAAGCAGCAAGCATCTCAACCACACAGGACAGATATCTGGGTGCCTAATCCCCTCTTTCTCTCTCTCTCTTTCTTTCTTTTTCTTTTTCTTTTCTTTTCTTTTTCTTTTTCTCTTCCTTTCTTCCTTTTTCTTTTCTTTCTCTCTCTCTCTCTCTCTTTTTTTTTTTTTGATAGGGGATTATTGGATATTTAAACAAATTTTAGCCAGTTAAATGTCAGGCTTTTTTATTATCTAATCTATTTGTTCTGTGTTTATCAGCAACAAGCCCAGAGCAGGGGGAGGTTCTGGTCCACTCGTGCTGGGTGGAATTCCGTGACGGGAGGCAGTATGCAGCCCTTCCAGTGAATCCACAACTGGAGCATCTGCGAGGTCCACTTTAATTGTGCTCTTGTTTCTGTGTGATGCAGTGAGCCAGCTGGGCACCTTCCCTGCAAATTGTCACAGACCTACAAAACAGAAAACTGGGACAGGCCTTGGGCTCCTCCTTTTTCAGTCAAAACCAGAGTCATTTTTATCCAGGGCTCGTCATGTGTAAGATGGGAATTCTTAGACTCGAGTCTGAATTTACCGTGTTGGGTGTTTTTTCTTTAAGGAAAAATAAATGACTCCCTCGGCTGAAAGGATGGGGAGAACATGGCCCCTGCCGGCCTTCCTGAGCGACTGCACCTACAGCTTTACCCCAGGGCCGGGTACCCCAGGTACCCTCTATCCCATCACGGAAGCTAAAGGAATCTGAAGGTTTCGTGATTTTTATATGAAACCATCAGCAAATGGAATAGAGGCACATAAAAAATACGTGTGTTTTGTTTGGAGATGGTGGAAAATGGGCAAGGCCTGTAAAGGGGAATTAATGTCTTCTCTCTCCAGAAAAATTCTACGCCTTTCTCTTAATCAATACGATTAATGCAGCTTTTATCTAAAGCTGGCCTTTTTTCTTCTTCTTAAAGCTGCCTTTCACTTGGAATCCAAAATCAAAAGGGTCCCCAATTAAGAAAGCATTTTCTCTTGTGCTGAATCCATGTCTCCGTGCTGCGAGTGCTGCCATTTTGTTTCTGTGGCAACCCAAATCAGCTGATTAGTTGGCATGGCAACAGGAAAGATGTAATCCCAGCAGACACACTCTAATCAATGCCCCCAGCACAGATGGTCTCCAGAGGATCGACAGGAAGGCTGGCAGGCAGCAGGTCACGTGCTCGCCGAGGCTGGGCCGGGAACAGGACGAAGAGGAGCATTTCTCAGACTAACCAAGAGCTTCTTAACCCTTTTCTTTCTTTGACTGTGAAGCAACATTGACCACATGTGTTACACAAGGTTCCCACGTGGCTTCTATGAAATCGCGGCCTTCGTAGGGACTATTTTTCATCGTCTCAGGGATTAGAACTGCAGGCCTGGAACAGAGCTTTCAGATTCGCAGCTACGTAGAGCTGGCATTTCACTGAAGAGAAATACAGAGAAATACACGTGTGTGCATTAGAGCAGCATGACCGCTGGCACGTAGTCGGTTAGGGTCACGGAGGAGGAGACTCGCACAGCGTGGATCGCAGACGACGAGAAGGGCTGGGCTAGCTGCCAAGCGCTAAGCGAGTGTCCACAGGAGAACCGGGCGGTGCCCTTCCACGGTGCCTTCTATGGTAGTGAGCAATGTCTTTCAAGTAATTGAGAACAAAGCAGACACAACACGCGTTTGCAGAGTGACCAAGGTATGGCCATGTTGTTGCTCCAGTTTGTAAAACCTAAACATACCCAGCACGTGCCCTAGAGAGACCTTCTCTCAGTGTCCGCCTGTGTTTGGTTCCTCAAATACAAATATAACTCAAGGGTCTTGGGTTACAGAACACTTGAAGCTTTTCTCAATATTAAACCTTGATTTGATTCAAAGATTGAAAACAGAAAAGCTTTGTAATGTGTGTTTTAAAATTCTAATTATGTATTTATCCAAAATCTGTAATGTCCCTGTATCAGGAAATTGCAAAACACTAACTAGGCTCCTGAGGACTGTGTAATATCACCACTGAGAGGCCATGGCTGAGTTTTGACAGCAGTTGACCAGGTTTTCATAACGGCAGCCTGGAACCACGGGGTCAGATGCTACATGGGGGACGAGAGCATCGGTGCTGTCCACACGGATCGGGTCGGGTAAAGCCGTGTGCTGACAGCGGGCCCCTTTAAACACGGGCACAGGCTCCAGAAGGTCTTTACTTTGTGGTTTCGGGCATTTGCCACTGTTTTGTATCAAATAGCATAGTGTTTACACAAACGTGAGTAATTTTTAATTAATATGAGAACAAATAAAAAATGGAAGGATTCTTTAGGTAGTATAGAAGTCATCAAGGAGCAAAAAAGGAAAAAGAAAAATGAGTCCTTCCAAATTTGCTAAAAATAAAAGTGCGTAATTAGCACCTGGACGAAACCCACAGAGGAAGCTACATTTCCCAGAATGAGGGGTGTTTCTCATCGTGATATGGAAATGTGCACTGTCAGAGTGGCAAGTGCACCCTGTGGGGTGGTGTAAGATCCCTGAAATTGATGCCCTGGGTCAGGGGAGCTGTGTTCAGGAGGACCTTGGTCTGCGTGGGATGCCTCAACCCAACCACAGGAGAAAGGAGCATTCCAGGGTAAAAAAAATGTAACAGAGGACAACCTTTGTTTCCCAATTTGAGAGAAAGTACCACTCCATCAGTTCATTGGAAGAATGGGATTCTTTTTGATCTGAAATAAGCCCTGATGGCGTGGCACTGTACTTTCAGAGCAACGGTGCTCATTCACGAGCAAGTTCTGGCCTGAGAAAGGGAGAGATTGAGTCGGTATATAAAGGGCTACTGGGAAATGCATTTTTATTTTCAAGGCTACAGGCTTCCCAGGCAGCTCCTTAATGACGGCAAAGCTTTGTTTAATTGTCATGGCTTTTCCCCCCTAATGCACAAAGAGTTGGCATACTTCTCCTGAATTACCTAAAAGCAACATTAAGCCTAGAGAAAAACATGTAAACAAAGCAGCAGAGAAAGTCTTTCTTTGCAGCAGTCAGACTTCGTAACACTGGAAAGGAAAGGACTGTGTATCAGTCTGGTCTACAAGTTTAAGCCAACACCCCACCTGCGCAGAGGAAGTGAGACACAGGCAGACTGAGCCGTCTCTCAGGTGGCCATCCCTCCCCATGTAGTAAAACCCTCTTCCTAGCAGTCTGCATTCAATATGAGGCTTTTTGTCTCTGAACGACAACCTCGTTCTCTGCCCAACCATTGAGACAGGAGAAAAGAGGGAAATCC
>NW_006160218.1:136674-146760 GCF_000334495.1 Tupaia belangeri chinensis
CGCTCTTCCCACATTTAAACTGTCTACTGACAAAACCGAAATATCGTGGAGAGGATGTCGCTTTTGGTACCCCTTCCTTCGTCATTGTGTTTG
Organism: Tupaia belangeri chinensis; assembly: GCF_000334495.1. Classification (NCBI taxonomy): domain Eukaryota; kingdom Metazoa; phylum Chordata; class Mammalia; order Scandentia; family Tupaiidae; genus Tupaia; species Tupaia belangeri. Next base: position 136,768 of record NW_006160218.1, read on the forward strand.
GACATCCATCTGAGCGCTTCACAGCTTACACTGCACCAATAAGATCGATGGACAAATAAGAAACATTTCTTTTTATTCTTGCAGCAAAACAAACCTATGTTCAGTTTTGTAATTTGGGCTTTTGGAATTAACCATGATAATTGAGCTTCTCTTAACTACAGACGCTGTCACTCGGGTTTGGACTAGAAGAGACTGCTGCTATCATTAGCATCACCAGTTAGTTTCAGTGAGTCTTAGCCATAATGCAAGGAGCTGGTACTTAATAAAATAAAATTCTCCTTGCCAGACTCTGACTAAATACTACTTCGTACTGGTTTTGACTTGGGAGAGGACATAAAGGACCATGTGCATCTGCAGGGTTCAGAAAGGTGTCCACCTGTAGAGCATTTTCTGCACGTCAACGCTCAGCGCAGAAAGGACCACAAGTGTAAAGTGCATACAAAACAGAACTACATCTATTATTTTTTTTGTTTCACATCCTTTCCAGGCCTTGAATTCAGTCTTAAATATTGCGTTGTCTGATCCTAACAGCTGTTCTCTCTTCTGCTTTTCTCATTCGCTCTTTTACAACCAACTTACGGCTCCACTGTGTCACTGCCGAGCTGCCTGGTGTATGCACTGACCCACCACAAAGTAGCAACAATGGGAAAACAACCTTTAAACTCTGAGCTTCATCACCTTCACTTATATCTTTATGTTCCTTAAGGATTATGACCAGTTGGGATGTAATTAGTGGATTTTTTCCTGTTTGTTGAAATTCAGATTTAGCTTTAAGGATGATTTCCTTTTAGCACAGAGCTGAACAGCACCGGAGTACCTAGGAGAATGTTTGCAGTGACAGAGGACCTTCCACGCAAGAACAGAAAGTTCTACCGAGCAGCTAAACTGTAACGGGCCACCGGGCCTCTGTGCCCTCACGTCCCACCCCGCTGCTCAGTCTCGGGGCTGGTGGCACCATGCTCACCGAGAGCCTAGCTGCGCCCCAAACAAGAGATTCACGACAGTGGCTGAGAGACAAGAAATCAGTCCAAAGCTCCAGGAGAAAATGGCCACGACGACCCCTTAATTCAGTCTGAGAAGAAAAGGCCAGCATGCTACCGTGCCCGCGTACCTTGGTGAACATGGGCTTCCCGTGCTGGGTGACCATGGCGCACTGGTCACAGTCCACGGTGATGGACGAGTTGTGGTAGGACTCCTTCGAGTGTTTGAGGATGTAATACAGGTCGGTCACCCCACCTTCGAACACGGTGCTGAAGTAACGGGGGATGAGGGTCCTGCCAATGGCTGAGAAGGACAGAGAAACAAATGATCAACAACAGTCGGTGGGAGCGTCCACAGCCCCACAGCCCCACCGCAGCTACAAGCCACCTCGAGAATCCGCACCAGCAGGCCAGTTTCTCTTCATACCAGCCACGAACCTTCTGGGTCGCAGCTGAGGAACGATCGTCCCCAGCTAGTCAGGAAAATATGGGACAGTTACCTCCAAAATTGTCCACCGAGAGTTAACAAAACACGAGTTAAGACTTCAAGAATAATTGGGTCACAAAGCATTAGCTACTTTGGGTCCCGTATGTACTTTTTAAGTGAGCATGTTTTTAGAAAATATAAGACGCGTGCGATCTCCCTGGACTTTTCGCTGCATTGTTTATAGGCCAGCTATGCAGGCATGTCTTATTTTGTTGTTAGTGACACTGGTCTTAACGCCATGTCCTGTCATTTTAAAAGTAATTTGATAATCTCTGGGCATATTTTCAAAACAACTTCACGAGAGTACAGGACTGAGACCCAAAAAGTTATTATTTTTTAAAAAAGGTCTTTATGAATATTTCAAAGCCACATGACTTATTAGTCGATACTTGGGATCTCTAACTCCCTACGTGCAAACACCAAAATACCTCCCCTTCAAACACGATGCTCCAGTTGCATTAAAACATGGAAATCTTTAAAAAGTGGTCCTTGTCTCCAGGTACAAAGAGATCACAACTATGTAAGTGTTGGTTATTCTATCTGCTTTTGGGGTTGGATAAGGTAGCTCTAGAATGAAAGGCCCATTTTAGGAGAAACTGATCCTTTCCACTTGGCCTAAATTGGTCTCTTTCATTTTGTGTCTGGCTCTGCCCCGTTCTGGTTGGAGCAGTTGTGTAAGTAGCTGGACTTTTCTGACACAGGACGCTTAGAAACGCATCGGCAGTGGTCTGAAACCCTCACACTGGAAGCCCTACTCAGAATACGAGGATGTGGCCATGTGCTCATGTCAAGGCAGCCTAAAGCACTCTCGAGCAACTGAGGTTTTTAATAAACCACTGAGAGTCACTGCGTGACGACCCCAAAAGACAAAAATGATGTTTAAGATAAATAAACCACCAAAGAGAGCTTTAACAAGGAAATATCACCCAATTATCACCTGCATGTTTTAAAATGTTTAATTTCAATTCAAAAGAATTGGTGTTAATCCCTTCTCTATGGATCTAGATCTTTTTGTATATAGACTTGGAAAAAAAATAAATATAAATACCTTGCAGACAGATTTCTGCAATGATCTTTAAACAAATCCCAATATGGATGACCAGTCCTTGAGCAATTTATATAGTTGTCATTGCTTCATATTTCGTGCAAGTAAAATCAATCAGTAAGTGTGTGTAAAATAGTCCAGCATCTTCAGCAATTCCATCCTAAATAACCCTGATACTTATGTTTTCTAAATACTGCCTAATCCCCAAAATTGCATGTTCATTCACTGAATACAAAATTTGAATGAGAGTAATGTGAGTCCACCATGTCCTTAAATTTAGTTATTGCTAATATTCTAAAAAGAAATTCCGTAATGCTAAAAACCTTATTGTACTTTGCTGAACAGATCAAATTAACTGACTGCATTTAAAATATTCTAACAAAGCTAATTACCAGAAATCAATTCAAGTAATTTGACAATTTGGGATCTGTCCTGTTGAGAATACTACAAACCATAAACATGTAGGTGTAGGGTGAGAGTATTTTACTGCAGTACCTAAGGAACTGCCACATTAGAAAGGTCACAGCAAATAGCCTGACTCCGTCATAGCATAGCTTCTTTGTTGTGAATGTTAGACAACTTAACCCTTTACAGCACTGTTTGCTATTGATTATCACCATTTTCATTCAGGGTATACGAAAAGTTGAATGGAAAGAAGTTTGAGATTTCTTAACTGTAAATCTAAACTTTTAATTTTCCCCCAACTCCAGAAAATGTGCAAACCGTATAGTGAGTACACTTAGGAGGAAATGCAGCTTTGCTTCCTTGAGCATTTTCTAACATTCCAGGGATGACTGGGGATACACAGGTCTGTTTTCAGCCCGTTTCCTTCATGGCACTGCGTGATTCCCCGCTGTCCTCACCAGACCATGGTCACAAAGCCCATTATTCACAGGGGCGGCCTGCTGTTCTGGTGCCCAGAGAGCCATGGTGGTGAGATTCACGCCTTGTGGATGGGGTCTCCTTAAGTCTGGACGGGGCCCCATGGTATGATTTAATGAGGAGAATGTGGTACAAGCCACCTCATGTATGCTTGCGACTATACCTTAAGACGACCCGGAAGCTTCCACTTTGTGCTTGGGAAAGTCAGCGGCTATGAATGAAGGCCATGCTACTCTGACTGCCGTACTGTGAAGGCCAGTCTAGTCACGTGGAGGGCCACAGGGAGGAGAACCAAGCTTTCCAGCCAGCAGCCAACACTGATTTGCATGAACTCTGGGAAGTGAATTCTTAAGTCTCAGTTGGCTGTCTCAAGCTGGCGTCATTGGAGCGGACATGAGCCATCCCCAAAATACATGGAGAAGGAACAAGCTGCCCCCAACATACTTTGCCCAAGTTGCAGAATTATGAATAAATAATAGAAATGTTTGCATTTTAAACTCACAAGTTTTGGGGTGTTTTTAAAATGTAGTCATGGGTAATTGTAGCACCCTTTCAACCTCCCATGTCACACAGTAGGCAAAGTAGAAACCTTTCTTGAAAGAAAGAGGGCAATTTTTGCCCCTGAAGGTTGCATATTATGGAACATGGAAGAAAACATTCAAAGGGAAAGCAAAGAAGAAAGACAGAGTCTTTCCGTAAACTATTTTTTGTTATACCAGAGGGAACATGAGAAACACCCCAACGAGGCCTGTACGTCTGTCCATCCCATCAGGCTCTCGGGTATGCATGCACATGCCTGGCATGGTTTTCAGGCTGGCAGTCTGGGATTCAAACCTTGGCTGGCCATGTGGGATGCAGCTTTCTCTGCACTGCAGTTAGCCGCTGTGCTACAGGGGCAGTCCTGGATTTGTGAGTTTTACCCATATCTTCTGAATTCTAAATTCAATGTACAATTTTATTATTTTTGAAGCACTAAGAAAGTGAACGTGTCCCTTTAATGTGGTAAGTCATGCAGCCATACTGGGAGGTCAAGTGTGAATGGCTTCACATCAGTGAGCATTTCAGATTTAGATGTGGTAGTCCCCTAACTCATCAACCACAATTCTGAACCTAGGTTTATTGTGATACATACATAGGCTAAGTTTATACTTCACATTTATATTTTAATCCCTGGAATAAAAATAACCTAAACTCTGAGATATCTAAATATGCACTGTGCTCTCAGAAGACGGAATATATATCTTTCAAAATATTCCTAGAGCAGATTAAGATGGTGGCAAATTATAAACAGATTCCATTGTCTAATACATTTAGATCCAAGCTCCAAAAGTTAGGAAGTCTATACAGCTTGGTAGCACAGGAAGATCTTTCCGGTGACGTTAGGTGAGTTGATTATACTGTATATTATTTACCTGAATATTCATGAAAGAGAAAAGAAAATCAAAGGTTATAGCACACAGGAGTTGGAACGTGGATAAGAATGTTTAAATAACACCTTCTCTTGTAGGTAGATAATTAGTCCAGAAATTGCTAAGAATTTATTCATGGCTAATTTGCTTATTGAGCTCTGTTGCATTTTAGGCAGTTTTCCATTTCTGCTCTGCTTCCTCCCGCCCAGCCCTACCCCCAGAAGCCCTGGCTGTGGAACCCGGTAGGTGCTATGGAGTGAGATCCAGTTGCCATCTGCCACGTGGGTATCACTGCATATACTGGGATAGCTGTGAGATCCTTGTCTAATTAGGTGGTTTCCCCATTCAGAAACCAAATGGTACAGGTTGAAAACTCATCAAGAAGGTGTAAACTATTGTGCACCCTCTTCACTGAGGAAATCCTACCTTTTAGAGCACTTTGTCTTTATTAGTAATTATGGAATGCTTTCCTTAAACTCTTTAAGGATGTTTATAGGTGATTCACATGAGAGATATTCCATGTCGGAAATAATCACAATTGGAAAATGTTCAAACTGGTCATGAAAGGTCAAAATTAAAATAATAAAAAAGATAAAAACAGAAACTTAGTGAGGTTGTGGTGAAGCAGGTATATTTAAACACTTTAAAAAAATCAGTGTAGCAGGACCAGGGGATGGTGTAATGGTTATGTTGCTGGACTCCCATGTAGTTGACCATGGTTCCAGTCCCAGACCCGGTGACATACAACTCATGCTGGGCATGTGTGTGTGTGTGCCCAAAATCCTGAGAGGAGAATGGAGAAGGGATTGCAGTGTGGTCATCCCCCTTGGGGGGTGATTTCTCACTTTTTGTCTCTCTGGTGAGTGCACGTGCCCTATAGAAAAATCTCTCTTAAGAAAAAAAATCAATGTAGCAACTATTTCTTATTTTGAGTCTCCCTAATTCTCTGAAAGTCTATTACGTGCTACTGTAAGCTTTTAGAAAAATCTTGGCCAAACTGCAATCTTATTTTCAGCTCTTAAGTGCTCTGGAGTGCTTAAAATGCTTGAGAAACTATTGTCTAATGTCATGATTTTGATTTAGGGTCTTTATTATTTTAAATTCCTTTAATTTCTATTTCAGTGATATTTTACTTCAGAAAAAAAAGAGAAGAGGTTGAGAACCTCATTAAAATGTGAGGTAAGAGGAAGATTTTTAACGAGCAATATTTTTGTACTGCTAAATATTTGACTGTTCTATGGCTAATGATTTTCCAACTCTGGAAGGGGAGAAGCACAGAACCACACATTTGTGTTTTTAATTAGGCAAATCTATGGTAATATAATTGATTGCTATGCTAATTTTTTTTTCCAAATACGATAATAGATTAATTTGTTGTCTGGGGCTGGCCCAGCAGCGTAACAGTTAGGGGCTGTGGTTAAGGCTGGATTCCACACAGCTGACAGTGGTTTGAAGCCCGGCCTTGGTGGCTTGAAAAACACACAGGGTGCAAGCGCCTGCGCACCCCAAATCCTGATGGGATGGGGAAATGGAGGAGAGAGGGCTGGGGTGACCACGCCCTGGGGTATGTGTTTTCTTTCTCTGGCAATTTAATTAAAAAAATGAAAAGAGAAAATTGGTTGTCTAAATCTGGGTAGTTTTACATAGTTCTGCTAAAGCTATACTAACTCAGAAATTCAAATGGAAATTCTATTGAGGTACATAATAAACACAGAGAGCGATTAAACTTTACACTTCACAGTATTCAGAAATCAACGAAGGTATTATGCCAACAGGTAAATGAAGAAGCTGCTAGTAATAAAAGAAACAATGCCGATGATTTCATTTAGGGTAAATAGCCACTGTAAAGAACCAAAGCATGCCCAGACTTTGATGACGGCGATACTGGCTCAGGGCAGATTTCATAGTTTCTGGTGAAAGGAAAAAGCATCAAGACACCTTTATTTGTATAAACTGACATCATTTTCACTCAGATGTGGTTTTTGCTTATTTTCTCAGCCAAAGCAATTTGACCTAAATATCTTGTCTGATTACATAAATTTACATTGTGCGCTCACAGAGCGGCCTAAATCTTTCAAAGACTCATTCCTCTGTGTTACCAAGGACGTCCTAGGGCCAGCCCTTGTTCCAGGGGCTGGAGATAAATGGCCGACGGGCAGATACACTTGGTGGGAGGGGAGGCAGGCTGGTCTAGACTGGCTGGCTGAGAAGCTTCCGGTGGGGGATGATGATGGAGCTGAATCCTGATCCTAGTGGTCCTGGAGAGCTGGGACGGGAGAGCGCCAAGAGGAGGGCCAGCGACAGCCAGAGCCCTGGGAAAGGAAGGCACTCAGCCCCAGTGAGCTGGGTGTGTAAGTCAAGGAGGGAGGCAGTGTGGCCGGAGACGGTGGAGAAGATGAACAATGAGGCCAAAGAGCCAGTGCCAGATTATGTGAGCTTTCCATGTCATAGCAAAGGGCTTGCATTTTATTCTCAGAGCAATGATGTGGCACAGGGAGTTTCTGGCCAGTGATGTGATGTGATGGACCTGTTCTTTTGAGATGCATTATCCATCTGCCAACATAGCTCCAAAATGCCACAAAACATTTACTTCTCCCATAAACCTCATGAGCATTCCCCTCCCAGTTTCTATTTACCATATTTTTGGCCATGTGACCACCCCTTGTGCTGCGGACAGGTGGTGGGAAGCAGTGAGGACCATGTGAGCCCCTGTCCGCCTCACACAGAGCTTCTGGGCCAGCAAGTCTTCAGTCCTTTAACGCGCTAACTAAGGGCTAGTGAGTCGTGAGTCTCGTTTCCATGTCGATGTCCAGTTTACTCACTTCCACGCACCAGGACAAAAGAGTCATGCAATGCATGAGTGACTCTGCAGATCTGAGCTGTAGGAGTGACGTGTGAACTTGACACCGTTCATCCCAGTTACTCAACCCCGTGCTTCAGTATATTCGGATTAATCCAGATCGTGACTCTGTCTGCCACACTGCGGGGTTCTCTCTGGGGTGTGTGCCGTGGGTGATAGTCCAGGGCACCGACAGCCACGCTGTACAGTCTACAGAGGCCCTCCCAACGGCCTCTCACTGTGAACAACACCCGCGGGTGTCCAGTCTCACCACAGTCCCTTCTTTCCATCTCTCACGTCAGATCTGGGGCGTGTATATGCACACGCCTGGTGCATGCGTTTCAAGCTTCTGGAGCAGAGACTTGAACTATGGTCAGCCTTGTGGGATCCAGCTCCCTTAAACACAGGCTATGGGTACAGACATACACACAGTCGACATAGAATTCTGCATGTATTTAACTCACGAAAGTTATCCTCTGACAAATGTCAGGGAAAGCTGTGCTCCCGGGGAACACTCTGCTAGATGCTAAATTAGACCGAGAGGGCCAGAAAGTCCTCGGACTCAGGTCAGCGACTTCCAGGAGCATTTCCTGCTTGCTCTGGGTTTCTAAAGCTCTTAAAATGCATCCCTGGCTATGTCCACACTTGAACAGTAACTACTGAAAAAAAGACGTGTTTGTCATGTTTCCCTGATTCAAGTAGGAATGATCTCAACTCACGGTAATGCTGATTGGCCCCTCATCAGTAATTACGAATGGCACATAACATGTATGGAAGAAAGGAAATACAAAATACAAACAATTATCTAATAAATGTAATTCAGCTATCCATGATTAATGCTCATTGTTCTTAATCATCTAGTGTTGGTTTATTTCTGTCCCAATTTAATTTTATTACTTTTTAAATCACATAAGTAGTGAGTGAGTGAAAAATAACATCCTACATATTCCTGCAGTAGACGTGCACTAGCAATTCACCAGCTCTGATACTTTTCCTGAGGTCTAGGGCCAGATGCACATCCCAGGCTCCCTCGGAGCTGGGCATCTCCTTGTTAGGCCAATGCCCAGCAGACACTTCAGTTTTCTTTGTTTTTCCAAAAGAAAGAGTATTGAGAAAGAAAATCTCACTTCCAGACATGGCCAGCAAATTGTTGCAGGTGTAGTCTGTGCTCTGTCTCCTGCCCGACCAACCGCCAGATGCTGGATACCCAGCGGGAATCCCAGGCCCCCGCCCCTCACTGGAGCAGATGGGAAAGGTCGGGCACCTGAACAACCAGCCGGACAGCTCCTGTTCAGAGAGGGTCTAAGACTGAGATGCAGGCAAACCCACAGAGCAGTGACCAGGCCTGGTGCAGAGGTCACTCACACGTGAGAGGAAGCAGCGGGGTGGACAGGCAGTCCTCACACACCGACTGCACACCCTGCCCCTACTCCGTACGCTGGGGATCCTACAGGGACAGCAGACACCAACCAGGGCAGATCTCAGGGGTCAACCACTGGTGGGGATGCGGCTGCCCCAGGTCAAGGTGGCTGGCCTCTCCCTTTTTCTGTTGGTGGCACGTGCTCTTATGACTTCATCTAAGCAGGGTTCTAGTGCTCTAAGGTGTCGTGTAGCCACTAAAATAGAAGCTGTTAATGCATGACCCTGGAAAGGCCTGGAGGATGAAAGTAATAAACCGGATGTGGTCCTCCCAGGCCCTCTGCCCAGCTCCCTTTCAATCTCATCTGCTTCCCGAGCCTCACCCTGCCCTTGCCTACTTCAGAAGCACCGCCTGGGCCAGGCAATGGCGCACTGGTCAGAGCCGAAGTTCTGCAAGGCTGGCCCAGGTTGGAGGTTCTGAGTTCATGAACTTAGAGACTTCTCTGAGGGTGCTGGGCACGTCCGGGGCTGCTGAGGCCAGGGGAGATCAGGGTGTCAAGACCACTGAGAGTACTACCTTTCTCTGTGTCTGTCTCTCTTCCCATCTCTTTCTCATGGAAGAATTAAACAGATAAACTTAAAAAGCAGACAACCAAAACACCTTTGCTCATACAACACCCTTGCTGGGGTGTCCTAGGCCATCTCTCCTGTCTCATCCACGCGCGGCCCCAGAGCGTCCTAGGCTCAGCATCCCTCCTCTCCTTTGTGTCCACCCCTCGTGCTCTGAGGCAGTGCACGTCCCTCACTCGTGGACACCCTTTACGCTCTCTGTGCCCACGGCCTGCACCTGACCGACAGCTGTACGGGGTTAACAACATGGGTGCAGCGATGAGCACTGACGTGCTAAAGTGTGAGCCCAGAGCCAGACTGGCCAGTGCTTGTGCGAGCCCTCCTGTGGCTCTCAGGCCGCCATGTGCGCCCGGACTTTGGGC
>NW_006160218.1:148748-149183 GCF_000334495.1 Tupaia belangeri chinensis
TCGGCGTCTGCAGTTCCCTGAAGGCAGGGAAGAGCTCGATCTTTTCAGAGTCACAGCCCACTGTGCTGTAACAGCTGCTCCAGGGACGCTGGCACACGGTGAACGCTGACTTGGCCGTCGTTTTGAACAGTCTGCCAGTCTGGAACCTGCTCCACCTACGGGGTTCGAGCAGAAGTGAGGCTGCTTTCAGCCCAGGGCCAGAGAATCACGCTCACAGGAAGAGGAAATAAGGTTTTCGGGCTAGGCATCTGGAACTGTACCATCTCAGTTTTCTGGTCTGGGTAATTCCAGGGTAGGAACTAATTATTTTTAAAGATTCATTTAGTTTTGTGAGTAAAAACTGCCTCCCGTTGGAGACCTTAGTGTTGATGGGGCATCGCTGTGCAGTCCACAGATACCCAACTCCATACACAAAGCACACTTCCTTATAAAAAA
>NW_006160218.1:149230-158591 GCF_000334495.1 Tupaia belangeri chinensis
TACAGGAAGTGAGAGCAGCAAAGAGGGGTCAGGTCCACATTCCACAAAGGTCCCCAGGGGCTGTGCTGACCGCGCTGTGTCTACAAGGACAGCAGCCCCATCGAGGAGACTAAGTGCTGCGTCGGTGTCTGACAGCAGCCAGGGCAGCCGTGTCCACCCTCGTGTGAGAAAGCCGCGTGGGCACCTGCTGCTGGGTCAGGCGTCCTGTGTGCAGATGGCCAGGAAAGCCTGAGGGCCTGAACAGAAGCAGCCTCTGGTGTTCTGTGACCCTGAAGTGTCCGTGGTTGGCCTGAGCCTTGGCAAAGCCTGCGACGCCCCTCGTGGGTCAGCAACACGAGCACCCCCTGGCTTCCCCACCTTCGTCACTCCTGCCCTGAAGCTGCCCCATCTCCTTCCAAGGCGGCTGGTGTGGCTCTGTTCCCTGAGGTGTAAGGACAGTCCATTGTGGCCAGCAGCTGTGACCCGCAGGAGGGACAGAAAGTGCTACTCCCCATGGGCGCCCGCTGCCCTGACGGGGCTGGTGCAGTGGGCACAGAGCTCCAGGCCCTGTCTGGCAGCCCGTGTCCTCTACAAGTGACAAGAGCAGGTAGGAAGGTCCAGGGACCATCTGGTCTGCCTCGTCTCAGGCCTCGCCAGGCCCACTCCGCTTCCAGGCATGGGCTGTGAGGTTCTGTGCCAGGACCTGGAGCCCCTCTGCCCTGACTTGGTCCCAGCACTGCCATACTGCAGCTGTGGCCTGGGGTGACTCATGCTGACCAAGTGCCTCCTTTTGCTGGTTCCCAGAGCCCGATCAGGAGCATGGACGCCTGTGTCTGACCAGGTCCACCCCTCTGTCCCTTAATGCATACATGGTGCCCAGGCCGCCTGGCACACACTAGTCCCATGAGAGCATCGATACTTTCTTTCCAAATGACCTTGAGGAGTAACGTCCGCGGAGCATCCAGACCTGGAACAGCCACCCCTGTGTGTAAGTAAGGGGTCTCTCAAGGATTCATGGGGAATTAGTACTATAAAAAAACTGCATTTCAAAATGTGAGCATCAAAATAAACCAGTACTATAACTCCTTTTTCCATGAACTTTCTTTAGTCCTCTTGTATGCACATATACTGCATGTGTGTGCATGCACATTTATGCACATGTACACGTTTGTACCCGTGTGTATGCTCGTGTGATGCACACACACATATATGGTCCCTGAGTGAATGTGACACAGGCCGTGTGTGTAGGTGACATCCTGTTAAACAGCCTGACTGGGGTTCGCGGTGGCGTGGAGGTCCAAGTGTGTGTCCTAGCTGCCAGTTGCCACGAGAGGGGCAGGGTTCCCAGCACACAGACTGAGACTCCCGCTTCCTCCTGTTTCTGAGAGGTGAGGGGTGAAGCTTTTGCCCTGCCAGAACTCCACTGGGCTCACCCTGCTCACGACGCCAGGGTACTGGCCCTGAACAGGACTACACGGTCCCACCGTGAGGACTCTCCCTAGTGGCACGTCTGTGGAGAGGACAAACATTTCAATGGCAAGTCGCTAGGACTGATGTGCGACCACACAGTGAGATGGATTTGAAATGAGGTCTGTAACATCCCACACTGCTGTGTGTCTGGGTTCCCACACTCCACTTACACGTTAAAATGTGGCTGAGTGCCACGCTTTACTCAAGGCTCACTGTCACGGGGACTTTGCATGATGAGTTTGCTGGAGATGAGGGATTTGCAGCAATCCAAGAAGGTAATTCCCAGAGCCACCAGGCCATCCCGGCCACGTTGGAATTGACAACCAGGGCGATCATTTGTGCAATTTTGGGCTGTGGCAGTGTGAACGATATCACACTAGTGGAAAATATCAGTTGTCAAGCTTATGCTTCATAACCCTAGAACTCCCTTTTGTTTTTGCAAGCTACTGGTGAATATCCTTGATTTTTTCCCCCTGGCTGCAGAGAAATTTGGAAGGTTGTTAATCTCTTTCTTTTTCTTTCTTTCTTTTTTTTAACCAGGGAGTTAATGGAAGAAACAAATTAAAAAGAATAAAACTAAGAGAGCAGATAAAAACATTATGAATAACTATTTCATCACCACTTTAAACGCCACAGAGAAGATTCTAAATGAATGCACTCATTCGTCAGATCGAGCCTCTAAGAGCTGGGAGACGGGGACACCCCGGCAGGTACAGCCCAGGAGGGTGAGCTGCTTGACAGGTACAGGGCCAGAAATCAGGTAGGATGTTCTGAACATTAAATGACTGGACTCTTTGGAAGTAGAAACCAGCAGGAAGCTGAGACACCCAAGACAGACAGACAGACAGGGAACAGGTAAGAAGAATGTTCCAAATCAACAGAGAAGTTAGCATTGCTAAGGAGTTTTTTCTTTGGGAGGACTTGAGGCTTGCTCCCTGGGGAGGAGCCCCATGAAGTGGTGACTCCTCTCTCTCTGCTCCCCTTTATTCTGCCTGGAAGAAGTGACCTGAGAGAGTGATGAACTCTTACCAGAGAGCTTGAAGCTGAGAGGGAGAAAGTGGGCAGCCCCTCCTCTTCCTATTCCTAGAAACAACCTCTGCAGGAAATGCACGCCCTGCTCATCTGCTGGCGCAGGCTGTCCCACAGTGAGCTCCCAGGGAAGGCTGTCCCACAGTGAGCTCCCAGGGAAGGCTGTCCCACGGTGAGCTCCCAGGGAAGGCTGTCCCACGGTGAGCTCCCAGGGAAGGCTGTCCCACGGTGAGCTCCCAGGGAAGGCTGTCCCATGGTGAGCTCCCGGGGAAGGCTGTCCCACGGTGGGCTCCTGGGGAAGGTTGTCCCACGGTGTGCTCCTGGGTAAGGCTTTCCTACAGGTGAGTTCCAGGCTGGGCCATCCCGTGGGTGAGATCCCAGGAAGGCTGTCCCATGGTGAGCAAGTAGCCAGGGTTATTGGGGCAAGCCTGCTTATTCCTGGATTTACTATAAGGGACACTGTGAGATGCTGTGCTCCATGGAAACGTCCTGGGCTCATGTCTCAGAGTTTCCCTGAGCACACTGGGCATGCAACTGTGTACCTGGGAGGCCAGGGGGAGGAGCTGGGGCCGTGGGGACCCTGCCGGTGGGGCCTCTTTTCTCTCCATGCCCCACCCTCTCTCTGTGCTTCTTTCTCTCATGAAGGAAATGGAAAACTGAGCTTAACAAAAATTAGGAGGGCCATGAGCCTGTAGGCATAGGCTTGTTCTCCCACGACTATACACACTGGCATACAGATGGTGTCTTATGTACACCGTGATCTTCTGTCTTATTTCTCAAATTGTTCAGAACTTAAGGGTTAAAAAGGGTGCTGTTTATAAGAATCTTGGTTCACTGACATAGAGTTGACAGATAGCAAGTAAATTCCAACCCAATCAATCCCTGAATGATTTCTGCACACGCACTGTGTACTTCAATCCCTGAATGTTTTCTGCACACCCATGGTGTGCTTCAATCCCCGAATGCTTGCTGCACACCCGCTGTGTGCACAGAGTGGAGCTGCATTTCAGAGTGGCATGGTTATGGCAGGGCCAGGTGGGATCTCAGACCTGGCCAGGGACCCTGAGACGGAGGAGCACATCCCAGTAGTCCTGAGAGCTGGCCAAAGGCAGTGGCCCTGCCCTGCGCTCAGGTTCGTATTTCAGCTTGCAAATTTATAAACTAAGCCCTATTTTAAGTTAACTTATTTATTTCTTCACAGAGAAAGGAGAGAGATTTCGGAGGGGCTCTTGACAGCCCCAACCTTCAGTCGGCCCCAAATCTGGGGGAGTGTTGCCTGACGTACTCAGGGAGAGCCACAGGCTGGAACTGGGACCCTCCTGTGTGGCACTGCCTCCAGGAACCCTGAGCTTCACCTCTGTGTCACTGTGCGACCCTCTCAGCTCCCGGCTGACTTGCACTTCTGCAGCCCCAGTGTGTCGGTAATGGAAGCTCTGTGACGGCAGGGGTCTCAGTGTCTAGAACAAGGCGAAGCCCAGAGCATCGGGATGAGATGCTGGCCCATGGCTGGGTGGATCTTGCAGGCCGTAGATGTGGACTGAAAAGCAGGTAAAACTCCTCCCCTCCTCCAGTGACGAGAGCAGCAATTAGAGGGTTTGAGCCCTCCTGGCAGTTATGTTTTAAGTAAACTGTGTAAGTTAAGAAAGAGGCTTTAAAATTAATACAGTGGGCATTTTCCTACATTGTAAGCTTAATGCTAATGATACAAGTAAAGACTGAAGCAAACACAGATGATGCTGACAGGTAGACATTGCATCTACGCCGAGAGGCTGCTGTAATTAGTCTTTAAATGTTTTTGCTCAGACGACCAGGGAGCAGCCAGGGAGCGGCCAGTGGAGGAGTAGAGCTTACTGACGGGAAAGCCATTTGCATTTTCCAGACAACTGGGCCAGGGACTGAGAACAAGCACCGAGTGTCATCTTGGACTTGCGAAACCACAGACTGGATCACACATCCCAAGGGGAGGAACAAATGCAAACAAAACCGCGACTGGCATACAGGAGGCGCTCGGTGACTACCACTGAGTGACAAACGAAGCTGACCAGAGAGAGGGAAAGCAAGTCAGGTACAAACACAGATGCAGTCACGGGAACACCGGCTGTAGCTTCCCCTCTACACCCACAATCCCTGAGTCTTCAAGATGCCCTGAGGATGAAAGACTGGATATCGCCAGGGACGACGCTGGCTGGCTAGCTTCTCACAGGGGCTTTCAATGGAAAGCTTTAGAACTCAGCTCTCTCTCTGCAGACAGAAACTATGAAGGGGCTTGAGGGACATAGGAGTGGATCCAGATTTAAATACTTGCCAGCGTTAAGTTCTATGATTTCTTTTTGTTTTGTCTTTTGCTATAGAGGATGTATGCCTGCTAGAGAGAGAAAGTGAGAAATCATGCCCCGCCCCTGCTCCGGGGGGAATGGCCACACTGCAATCACTTTGCCAGTTTCCTCTTGGGCACGCATGCACATGCACTGGGGATAATTTTCAAGCCTTCAGGTCTGGGTTTGAACTATACAACCAGCCATGTGGATTCAGCACCTAAACCTCCAAGCCACCTGCTGACTCATCTTTTTCTTTTTTCTTTTTTTTTGGGTAATGGTGCAGTAGTGCTTAATTTTCTTTGTTCATATGTATATTAAATTGGTGAGAGATCGAAAATGAATTTTATGGATCCATTACAGAGGGAAAGCATTTGTTACTGGGGAAAGTATTCTAATCTCTGTGTGCCAAGAGTCCTTAAAATCTGAGAGACTCAGTCTATAAAAAGATGCGATAAACATGATATTTTCCTAAAGTTTTTGCTTTTGTTTAATGGTTTGAATTCCAATTAATTTGTCACTCCATCAGTATCCAATCCTACCATGTTTTTTAATTTTAATGTTGAATTTTAGTTTTCTAAACCTACCTCTATGTAGTTTTAACCAGTTCTCAACGATTACCATCACTCTATTTTCAAACCTAATTTAAGAGTATGATGTAAACTCTGCCGGGGAGGGCCTTCGTCTTCTTTTTCTCTCTCTTCTGCCTTTAGTGTTCAGCCTATTTCCTGACATAGAGCAGGCACTTGATAGATATTTGCTGAATAAATATATAAATGATGACACTCTAAATTCAGTAAAATAACACTCACTGAGAGTAAGTAGGGGGAGCCAAGCAGGAGGAAAGGACATGCAAAATAAATAAAAAGGACAAAGTGTTCCGGAGAGCAATACCATTTAATTGCTTTAAAATATATTTTTCTAAAATAAATGACTGCCAAGGTGCTGTCAATTTAAGTGACACTTAGAGATATTTAAATAGCTAGTATGGTCACATTTATAATCGGCATGTTGCAAATTGCACACATGTCTTAAAAGCTGCTTAAAGTACTTGAAAAAATATATATGTGCAAACATACATAGTTTTTAAAGAGAGCTTAACACCCTCTACCACCTGATCATAATCCCAACTATTTATTAGAGAATTAAACTGCTTAGGGCCCATGCAGGAAAGAATTTCATATGAAATCAAATTACTGGGGTTGTGAATTCATGGTATCCAGATATCGGAGATGTGGTCACAGCTAGTAACGGGTGACGGCTGCCCTTCACGAGGTGCCAAAAGTACAACGACTACTAAAAATAGTAGCAGGAGCTCACAGCTAATTTCAATAGGTGCTCTTCCAGTGAAGATAGCATCTGCTTTGTAAAGAAGGCCCACAGCATCTGCAAACCAGCAGTGACCCCACTCTCTACAGCACCCCTGCAAGGCCTGCCCTCCTCAGAATGGCTCAATGAAAAGCATCATGGAGGACACCCTGTCCAGCACCGATACTGTGAACAGGCTGATTCAGACTGGGAACTGAAATCCTGAATGGCCACTGAGGAGTGGGCAGCGCACCGCACATCTGAACGGTGTTGCTAAGAGCATATCATCTTATCTTATCGACAGTACAACTTCACGAATTAGGCGTTGCTACTAACCCATCTGTGCAAACGCGCCCGGCGAGACTGCTGTCGCACTGGCTAGGACATCTCCTGCCCTCTGGCCGCCGCCTCACTCCCATCAGAGTGCACAGCAGTGGCCGGCTACCTGGGCAGGTGGACATTCCTTGGGCTCCCCGTCGGCCTGGCTTCCTCTGCCCTTGTCTTGCTCTCCCTCCCAGGGTTCTGCAGTGCTTGCTGTCAGAGGAAGATGTGCTGCCGGGGGACTGTGTGAGACCCAGGGGAAGGGACACACTGCTCACGAATGACCAGCCTGCGTCGCCAACATGACAAGACCATGTCTTCCAACCCCACGAGGGCTGCTCTCCAGTTGCGCCTGTCTGAAACCTGCCCAGAGTCCCAGGAGCAGTCGGGAAGTGCACTGGGCACTGCTGCTGGCAGGTGACTC
Organism: Tupaia belangeri chinensis; assembly: GCF_000334495.1. Classification (NCBI taxonomy): domain Eukaryota; kingdom Metazoa; phylum Chordata; class Mammalia; order Scandentia; family Tupaiidae; genus Tupaia; species Tupaia belangeri. The sequence continues at coordinate 156,077 of NW_006160218.1, forward strand.
CCTGGGAGGCCTCCTTCTGTCACATATTTTCTCAAATGTCGTTCCACGCTTTAGCTGTGTGACCGTGAGCACGTTGCTTACCTTCACTGTGCCTCAGTTTCCTCATCTATAAAATGGGGAGAAAATAGTCCCCATTTCAAATAGCCGCCGATCAGAGGGGACAGTGTCCAATGTCCTCAGAAGAGTGGCTTTCAGTGAAGGTCAGCTGGCTTTGCACCGGACACACGGGCACCTCAGCGGAACCCTCTCCTGTTCTCTGCATGAGCGAATGCCGACACCTGGGTGATCACGCTGCAGAACACAGATGCTTGTGTGTCACTATAAACTAGGGGGACCCCGAGAGCAGGCAGAAACTGCGCTACAGCTGCCTTGAGGGTTGCGCCACGATTTAAAGCAAGTCGGTGGGGGGCTGTAGGAAGTGCCACTCAATGCCTCCTTCCCTGCCGGTCACAGGGCTTCTTCTCTGGGCGCTCTGTCCCCTCTGGGCGCTCTGTCCCCTCTCTGAGCGCTCTATTCCCTCTCTGAGCACTCTATCCCCTCTCTGGGCACTCTGTCCCCTCTGGGCACTCTGTCCCCTCTGGGCACTCTGTCTCCTCTCTGGGTGCTCTGTTCCCCCTCTGGGCTCTCTGTCCCCCCTCTGGGCGTTCTGTCCCCTCTCTGGGCGCTCTGTCCCCTCTCTGAGTGCTCTGTTCCCCTCTGGGCACTCCGTCCCCTCTCTGGGCACTCTGTCCCCTCTGGGCACTCCGTCCCCTCTCTGGGCACTCTGTCCCCTCTGGGCACTCTGTCCCCTCTCTGGGTGCTCTGTCCCCTCTCTAGGCACTCTGTCCCCTCTGGGCACTCTGTCCCCTCTCTGGGCGCTCTGTCCCCTCTGGGTGCTCTGTCCCCTCTGCTCTGTCCCCCCTCTGGGTGCTCTGTCCACTCTGGGCGCTCTGTCCCCTCTCTGAGTGCTCTGTCCCCTCTGGGCGCTCTGTCCCCTCTCTGGGCACTCTGTCTCCCCTCTGGGTGTTCTGTCCCCCCTCTGGGCGCTCTGTCCCCTCTCTGGGCACTCTGTCTCCCCTCTCTGGGCACTCTGTCTCCCCTCTTGGCGCTCTGTCCCCTCTCGGCGCTCTGTCCTCTTGTACAGGGTGCCAGCTGCTCTGCTGGGGCTGCTCTGCGGGGGGCTGAGCTTCCTGCTCACGGACAGCGAGGACCTCAGTCTAGCAGTTGTGGGGCCTCACCAGGAGAGAGCCCAGGAGAGTCTCAAGAGGATGCAGCCCCCACCCACACCATGACCACAGTTTTGTGAGATGCTGACTCAGAGCACACAGAAAAAGCACTCCTGAATCCTCGAACCACAGAGAGCGTGAGGTGGTACGTTTGCTCATTAGCCCCTGGGTTTGGGGTCATTGCCTACACAGTGATGACTATCCAACAACACACCATGCCGCTCAGTTGACTCCACGGCCTGGATGCTGGGTTCTGTCTACACTTGCTACATTGACCTTAGGAGCCCCTTCCACCTGCTCGGTGCTCCGAATTTGCTGCTCTAATCTCCTGCCCACGACAGCACGCAGGCTCGGTGCAGCACAACCGAGAGCCAGGAGGAGAGGGATGGGAGAGCTGTCGGGAGACGCCAGGCAGGCCGTGATCCCCTCCACCACGCCGGCCCTAGGGAGAAGGTCGCAGGTGCACACAGGTCAGAACTGGGAAGCAATGCTGCAGCCAGGGCATCACACCTCACTGGGCAGTGGTTACGGGTGGGAGGGGGCTGGAAGAGGCACATCTGCCCAGGGGAGTACCCTCCGACACCCCCTCTCCCGTGGGCCAAGTTGCCTGTGGCCCTGCTGCACCCTAACCCAGGTAGACAGGGGCCTGTGGAGCCTAGGAAGAACCCCATGAAGTAGCAGCAGGAACTGCACCATGCCCCTCAGCTGGTTTCTCTGCTATCTCCCACTGGTACTCCCTTGTCAGATGGTGAAAGTTATGAAGATCCGGGGAAATCTCAAGGCTATTAACGATGGTGCCCAGAACAGAGGCAGAGGGAACTATCTAAAAACCTCGGTGTTTTAAACTCTGTAATCGGTGCAGAACATTAAAGGGTGGGAGGATGGTATGGGTGGGTGGTCAGCCTGAGGGGGAATCAGCGGGAAGACCAGATCGTGTGCTCCAGGGCTCAGGCCACGGAGGCCGAGCCCAGAGCGGTGGAGTCACCCGCAGCGGGCAGCAGGCCCCAGGGGTGCCCCGCCCCTCACCCAGCAGACTGAGTGAGCCTCTCCTGACAGGCTCGGGTCAGTGCCCGGAGACACTGGCCCCTAGACGGGGAAGCCCTGTAATTCACCTGGAGACCCTCCAAGCCGTGCGTCAGCTTACATTTCTGTATCTTGTTTCCAACTCTGCATCTTCATTCTTCGAGATTAGTAATAGGATCATTTTATTACAGAGAATCCTCTTACGTTTTAGGATTGTGGCGTGGGGGGGGGGGAAAGAGGGGCGGTTTGCACTGGGGGAACTAAAACCTGCAAGGATTTTAGAGGGG
>NW_006160218.1:158757-167124 GCF_000334495.1 Tupaia belangeri chinensis
GGGAAAGAGGGGCAGTTTGCACTGGGGGAACTAAACCCTGCAATGATTTTAGAGAGGGACGTTTTAGCATTTTCTAATTTAGCTGCTAGCTAAAACAAGAACCAGACGCTCAGAACCAGGGGGGTCAGACAGTTCAGACAGCATTTGCAAAGAACGGAGAAGCATTTGGGAGAAGCAGCGTGAGCGCCCAGGGCCCGGGCGGGCTGGCGTTACGGCGCACTCTGCAATGTGTGCCTCCAGCCAACGGTCCTACGGAGTCCAGTCGGTTCTGCCCTCACTGAAATCCAAGCCCCATCTGATCTCGAAACCATTTTCTGTAGGAAAACACAAAAGCTCCGACCACCTTGGTGTAAACCATTGGCTTCGGAAATGCTTTCTTCCATCCCAGCTCCGATAACGTACTCCCGAGCTGTTTCTGTGTCTGAAAGTGATGGGGATTCCTGTCACAGAACCTGGGTTGTTTTTCTACGTAGCGTCAGGGATCCCAGGGCTCTGTGGGAGCCGCTTGGGTGCTCTGGAAGTCCTCGCCCAGGCTGATTCTTTGCAGCATCCCCTCCCCTCTCCTCAGTAAACACCACGTAATGCAGCCGCTCTGTGAAGTCAGGCAGCCGCATCCCTTCGTTCCAGATACTGAGGGGTGTCTGCTCTGAGCCGGGTGCCGGGCTGCCACATGGTCAACCAGGGCCCCTCTGTCCTCTGAGTTCGAAACCTACTCGATACTGAGCGGATGTGGCAGAAGAAGCGTGTGATAGTAGATTGTGATCAAAACTACCTAGAGAAGCCTGCGTGCTCTGAACATACTGGGCGACTCCGCTAAGGGGCGGGTTATACACAGAGCAGGACGGGGCAGCGGACAACAGTGCGAGGAAGGACACCTTCCAGCTTCCTAACGGTGGTGCTGTCTTCTTCCACCCTTTCACTGAGAGTCTGCCAAGAGGCAGTCATGGCAGATGCTGAGATAAAAAGTTAAACAAAACACCTCTGTCACAGGGAGGCAGCAGGAGCATGCCGCGCTCTGAAGCTGGGTGCCAGGCTTCAAATCCTGGCTCCACTTTCCAGCTGGACAGCGTGGGCCAGCGTCTTCACCTCTCTGTGCTTCATTTCCTTATGTTTTTTAATTATTTAAATTTATTTATTATTATTATTTAATTTGCTATAGAGCACATGCACTCACCAGAGAGAGATGGAGAGGGAGAGAGAGAAAGCTGTCCCCAACGGGGTGTGGTCATTCTGCAATCCTTTCACCTCCATTTCTCTATCCTGTCAGGATCTGGGGCACACATGCAATAAGCCCTGAGCGTTCTTCAAGCTGCAGAGCCTTGAATCTGAACTGCATGGGTGCTGGCTTCCTTAGTTAGTGGTCTACTGGGTTGGTTCCATCAATCACTATTTCTCATGTTATCAGGCATGAGTCTTATTTTCTTGAGCCTCAGTTCCAGTATTTGATAAATAGTGTAGAATTTTCCAGAGTTGTATGTATGGTTAGCTGAAATGTATGCATTATATGCATTATGTCTTATCCCTTTTCCTTCGAATTAGATAATTTTCTATTGAGACACGTCCTGCAATTGATATTTCTCAGACAAAAGTGCTATTTCACTAAGCCTTGGTGAGAATTGTGAAAACTAATTACATTCATTTAAATGAAAATTTTAGATAAGCATTATTTATTTCACATATTCTAGTCACCTAAAATAGAAATTTTATTCTATAGGTGTTATTTCTGATCCTCTTCTCTAATATTTCATACTATAAATAACCTTAACAATTGAATTTTGTTTCGTATATATATATGAGAAAGTGAGAAAGTCAGCCCTCAGACTGGTCTACCACATGGCTTTCAGTTCAAGGTAACACTGAGGCCTGCCATTGGTAGCTTTGCCGTGGGCCCTGGCCTTCCTCAGCCTGTCCCCTCATCTGGACAGTGGGGACAACGGCCTCTCCTCCGAGGGCCTCTGTGACAGTAGCCCAGGGCGGGGATGTGGTCTGAGGACTCAGGGCTGGCAGAGAACCGAGGGCGGGAGGGTGTGCTCTGAAGCTGGGTCCTGCTTAGCACTTTTCACGCACTCCGCAGACAGGACAAAATGTCCCCTAAGACCAAACTTGCACTTTATAAAGTGACACACTCCGCAGACAGGGCAAAATGTCCCCTAAGACCAAATTTGCACTTTTATAAAGTGACAAGCATCTGAGGATGCCTTAAGCAGTGAGAAGGCACATGGAAACCAAGAGGCTATTTGTAAATACCTTCCCATTGTCACTGACACACATCCCACAGAATGACTTCTAAATTACGATGACTTTTTCACACTGCATCTTTAAAAGTATGCTATACCGTGAACATCTCTTTTTTTCTGTCTGTTTTCCTGATTTTCACCCCGATTTAGGGCTGCTCTGTTTTGGAGTACCCTGACTTACACACCGACTGCAGGGTACCAGCTCCTTCTCCCCCGTTCACTCCTTTCTTAAGTCCGACCCTGCAGACACACTCTGCCGTCCAACACAGTGAAAGCCCCTGGGGAACATAGGCAGGAAACTCCCTTGTGGCTGACTATGGACTTTGCTGTGTGACTTGCTTTGACCACAGGAGTGTCAGTGGCTTGACAGAGCCTGAGAATAAGAACACGCCCGGGAGGCTACTGCCCCGCAAGACCCAGACCCGCTGCCTGGAGTCCAACTCCACCAGTCACGGCACCGCCCCACAGGTCTTGCTGTCCCTGTAAGCCCTGGGATGGGGCTTCCCGGGCAGCATGGTCACAATATGCCAGTCTCTGCCAGGACAATCAAGCAGAAGGACCGAACTTAGCCATAACGACGTCCTCCAGTTCTTCCACAGAGATCACGCAGTTCTGAACGACCCTCCAGAGCCCATATGGCAGGTAAAGGAAAGGAGGAAAAGGTGCTGCTTTTTTATTAATTGAAGAAAAATAAAGGTCAATATTATTCCTGAATGGTGGGCATGAGAGATGTGCTGTCCCTTGAAAATGACTGCTTTTGCAGAGTGCTGGGTCCCCCTCCCCATGACGTGCTGACGCAGGCATCAGATTTGCCCCGACTCCGCACTGCGAGGGTCCTCCGGGAGCTGACCAGGCCCTGGTTTCGGATCGGCCGTGCCACTCCTCCCCCTAGCCGTCCTCTTTCTTCACTAGTGCCCTCCCTGCTGCTGACACCACGGTGGTGAGTGAGCTTCTACTCCAACACCAACACTAAGGGAGTCCTCTCTGCAAGACCGTTCTCAAGTCTTGGGCTCTGCTTGAGACGGGAGAATGCATTTCCCCAATGTTTAGTGCAGTTGCCTCCAGAGTTTGTGTGATATGGGCTTCTTGAGCTTTCTGCCACGCTGACCCTGTACTCTGACAGAAGTTCAAAGAGTAAATGGAAAGTGCATACTATGAAGAAACTGCATGATTTTCATCAAAATAAATGCATGCTTTAAGTTTTCCACAGATTTTTAAGTCCTCTTGTATTTCTATCACTTTATTTCTCACGTTGTGGTCTAGTCGTTGCTTACTAGTCTGTCTACCGTGGAGGAATTCCCTGAGAGAAGTAGCTTCACGCTCCACACAGCACCACGACAGGTAAACACAGGTAAAATGGAGGGCTGCAGCTAACGTGGCCGGTCTCTCGCTCTCCGCAGACGGTCTCATTTCATACACAAAGGACTTGCGTCTCCGAGAGGGCTGGGTAGCTTGCTCAGCTCCCATAGCTGGCAAGTGTTACACCTGGGACTTCAATTCAGACCTTCAATTCAGAGCAAATCCCGGCTCCTTTGCACTCCATCAAAAGTGGAGACGTGGGCAGCCAGATTCTGATGAGGAGGCCCCAGCAGACAAGGTGCTTTCTCACCGCCGTGCCCTAGGCTTTGCCAGGTGGCCGGGTAAGGCGTGAGCATCTGTGGGCTGGCCTGGCCACTCACCCCTCGCCCTCTGTCCCAGCTTTCTCATCTCTTCAGGTTGGACCCGCTCCCCAGCTGGCACAGGGAGAGAAGGCATAACCATAACAGGCTCAGTCCTCAAGGGCGCTAACACCTTCTCTCCACATCTGACGGTGGAGTGAGAAAGACACTAACGCCTGGTAAACACAATTCCTCCTCACCTTGACCCGAGAGTGTTACAAGCTGACTTTGCAGAGTCTTTGCAACAAAGTAGCTGTACACAGCCCAACATTTTAGAGACGACTCTATTATATTCATGGCTCTTCTCAACTTAACTCCTGTTTTCTTCCTTAAAATTTCTCGTTTTTTTAAAAACTGAAAACTCCAAATGCTTCCAATTTTTTTGAACCCAGCCATGGCTGGAGCAATTTCATTTATATTTATAGCTAAATTCCAGCTACACAGACTCTGCACATGATTAATTCACAGACGAAGAGCTCTGAAGTTTGAATGTTCTAAGTACAAAGCACAGTAGAGTTTAAAAATGGTAGCTAAAGCCAATCATTTGAATTCTAAAAAATGTCAGAAATCACAGTCACTGGTTTAAAAATTTATGATCCCTTAGAAAACTGCTTTTTTATGTAGAAAAGGAAAATATTAATCCTACATTAACTAGAGGATGGCAGGAAGCCATCGCAATTTAAGACTTCATTTCTCTTTATCTTCTCTAGGGTAACCTAGCAGGAATTCACCAAGAACCACCTGCGTCAGGAGGTGACTGTCATCTGACCTCAGGGTGGGCTGAGGCAAGAAGTCCACATCTGGGCAGGAGTACAGGGAGCCAGACGCTTCTGTCCACGCGAAGCCCGCGCTTGCCGAAACGCCCCGCAGGACGTATGGCCAGGCCTGTGGTACTGGTGTGGCAGACACACAAGTGCATATTCATGAAGGCACGGGACCGAGATGTTAACTGTTCTACCGGGAGCAGCGGCCATAGCACACCGTCCCACCGGTGGGCAGGAGGGCTCTTTCATCATGAGGGTGTCAGGACCTACTGGGGTCAGGGTAGTGGCTGCGGGCCCAGACCCTGAGACCCCCGCTCTGCGTCGGGTTCCCGTCTGTGAGAGGGAAGCCAGGAACCGTGGCCCTGCAGACCTGGCGGGGCCTAGGTCAGTGCCCACAGACCGCACACACTGGACGAGGCCCAGCCACGCAGCACATGCGTGAAGACCTCTGCTCCGCAGGCAGGACCCTGAGGGCAGGTCCAGGTTTGATCCCCAGTCCAACCTAAAGCCAGAAGAGGAAGTACTCCTCTTCCTTTTGTAAAATAAACTTTGCCAGAGGGTGTGAGTGATGTGGAGAGAGACAGGGAGAGGGCACTGGGGATGGGGGGCACGGACAGTCAGGCCGCAACTCCTCCTGAACGTCTCCCTCCTTGCAGGGCTCCCGGCACACACTTGCCCGCCATGCGTTTCAAGCTGCTGGGTCTGAGACTCGACCAGGTGGTCGGCCACGTGGGATCCAGCTGCCTTCAGCCCCACCGGGGTCCAGGGTCTCCCTTGGAGAGAATCTAAATAAGGACTGGCTAGAGTGCGGCTGGTGGACTCGGCCTCCTTTCCAGTCCTGGCAGCACTGTGTCCAAGCAGGGTCACCTGAGCAGGTCCCTCGCCTCCACGCCAGGGTTTCTACCGGTGACATGACAGGACAGAACTGGTGGTTGCCAGAGGACTCGGCGAGCTAACACACACCCACATCCAGAGGCAGGCCGGCAGCACGGTCAGTCCAACCACCACCGAGAACTAGGCCGGCAGCACAGTCAGTCCAACCACTGAGAACTAGGCCGGCAGCACGGTCAGTCCAACCACCACCGAGAACTAGGCCGGCAGCACAGTCAGTCCAACCACTGAGAACTAGGCCGGCAGCACGGTCAGTCCAACCACCACCGAGAACTAGGCCGGCAGCACAGTCAGTCCAACCACTGAGAACTAGGCCGGCAGCACGGTCAGTCCAACCACCACCGAGAACTAGGCCGGCAGCACAGTCAGTCCAACCACTGAGAACTAGGCCGGCAGCACGGTCAGTCCAACCACCACCGAGAACTAGGCCGGCAGCACAGTCAGTCCAACCACTGAGAACTAGGCCGGCAGCACGGTCAGTCCAACCACCACCGAGAACTAGGCCGGCAGCACAGTCAGTCCAACCACTGAGAACTAGGCCGGCAGCACGGTCAGTCCAACCACCACCGAGAACTAGGCCGGCAGCACAGTCAGTCCAACCACTGAGAACTAGGCCGGCAGCACGGTCAGTCCAACCACCACCGAGAACTAGGCCGGCAGCACAGTCAGTCCAACCACTGAGAACTAGGCCGGCAGCACGGTCAGTCCAACCACCACCGAGAACTAGGCCGGCAGCACAGTCAGTCCAACCACTGAGAACTAGGCCGGCAGCACGGTCAGTCCAACCACCACCGAGAACTAGGCCGGCAGCACAGTCAGTCCAACCACTGAGAACTAGGCCGGCAGCACGGTCAGTCCAACCACCACCGAGAACTAGGCCGGCAGCACAGTCAGTCCAACCACTGAGAACTAGGCCGGCAGCACGGTCAGTCCAACCACCACCGAGAACTAGGCCGGCAGCACAGTCAGTCCAACCACTGAGAACTAGGCCGGCAGCACGGTCAGTCCAACCACCACCGAGAACTAGGCCGGCAGCACAGTCAGTCCAACCACTGAGAACTAGGCCGGCAGCACGGTCAGTCCAACCACCACCGAGAACTAGGCCGGCAGCACAGTCAGTCCAACCACTGAGAACTAGGCCGGCAGCACGGTCAGTCCAACCACCACCGAGAACTAGGCCGGCAGCACAGTCAGTCCAACCACTGAGAACTAGGCCGGCAGCACGGTCAGTCCAACCACCACCGAGAACTAGGCCGGCAGCACAGTCAGTCCAACCACTGAGAACTAGGCCGGCAGCACGGTCAGTCCAACCACTGAGAACTGGGCCCGCAACACGGTCAGTCCAACCACCATGCCTCATATTTCTCAGTCTGCTTAGTGTAATTCTTTCATTTTTCCAGTAAATGTTATTGACAGTTGACTGCATTGGGGGTCCTTGTTATATGCTGGGATTACGAAAAGCCTAAATTCAGGGGAATGATTCTAACATAGATATTCAAGGAGAAAACAGTTATTCCAACTATTTTCTGTAGTGACTTACACAACTTAGAAACAGCTTGTGGCCTTGCAGTCCGGCCACTGGATCCCACACGTCTGACTGTGTGTAGTCCAAGCCCTAGACCTGGCACCTTGTCTGGCGTGCATGTATGTGTCCAAAATCCCAGAAGGAGAGAGAAACAGAGGAAGAAGAATTGGGTTTGACCACGCCTCATTGGGGATGCTTTCTCGCTTCCTCTCTCCCTCCCTCTCTCTCCACTCAGGTACACATCCTCTGGCAAAATAAAAACAGACAGACAAACAAACCCCAAAAACTATGTCCTGGAACTCTGCTTGTAACATTTAAGAACTATAAATAGATTGTGTTCAGGGTTGTGCAGCACCAAAGCCACAGTTATGGCAACTGGGCACCTCCCAGTGGGCTGCACTGTCTCTGTGAGGGGCACGTCGAACTGGGCACCTCCCACTACCGCTGGGGCCGTGAGGGGCACGCTGACCCACTGTGTCTGTGAGGGGCACGTCGAACCAGGCACCTCCCACTACGGCTGTGTCTGTGAGGGGCACGTTGAAAGACACCCCGGGACTATCAGAGCCATCTCCCGGGAGCCGCCTCCTCCTATTTCAGTTCAGATGTCTCTCTAACATTGTCATAAAAAAGTTCACTCGCCTTAGTCCTAGAAAACAGCATTGCTCTCTCAAGCTGAATGAAAAAACCCTCCTAGGACGTTAATTTCCTCACCCTTAGTGCCTGTGAGCACCATGGTCAGAGGCAGGTCTGTGTCTGCCATCTTCTGTCCTGCTGCTTCCCTACAGCCCCCAAAGTGTCACAGATCAATTCTCGCCACGAAATGGGAAGAGCATAAACTTTTGTCTGGAAACTCTGGGAGGCTTCTGTGGGCGTCGCGGTACAGCTGGAGAAGGCTGCGCGGCCTCGGTTTGAGGAGGGTGTGCATTCCATCCCAAAGTCCCCACCAGGGCTGCTCACACTCTCGCCGGTTAGTACCTGCGCTGTGCCAGGCCCTGTCTGGCGTCACGATGGACAAGGCAAAGCTGTGCTGGTGACAACAGCCCTGAGACACTGTCCCCTGAGGGCTGAGGCGTGGCTTCGAAACCCAGGCCCACCGGGCGCGTGTCGTTTTCGACAGTTCTTTGCCTCTTCTTAGGTCTGCGGTGTCCATGAATAAATGTCAGTGACCTCAACTTCCCGTAAATACGCTCATCTGCCCTTCCAGGAAACGAATCCTGGCTGACGTGTCCCTCAGAGCCCTCTGGAGGGCTGTGTCTATCCCGGGGCCAGCACACGCACAGCAAGCTGAACCG
>NW_006160218.1:167912-169075 GCF_000334495.1 Tupaia belangeri chinensis
TCTGCTCCCAGGAGGGCCCCTGGGATCGTGGGCGTTTTCATTTTGTCTATGTTTTTAAATGTGCCAGCTCCCAGGAGAATGGAAAGGCAGAGATATGTACTCAACACAGCGGCACCTGGAACGAGGGGGCTGGTGTCCCGGTCCCCGACTCTGTCTGACCACGGCCGTTTCTCTCTGTCTCTCGGAAGAGGGGTCAGCATTATGTCCCCATGGATTGGCACTTGGTCTGACCCAGGAGTGCCAGCGGGATGCATGGTCACACAGGTGTCACCGGGACGCGTGTTACCCTAGAAACTGCATGGCCACTGCATTCCGAGAACGCTACAAAGGCCGCGTGTTTCTTCTTCAAAGTCAAAAGAACAGTGCACTCGGCGTGTTAGTGCATACTCGACACCTGAAATCAGTGGCCTCAAGCAGACAGAATGCACGCCTAGAACATAAACGCTGCGCAAATGGATCGGCTTATTCTGGAGCTGAACTGGGATGGAGCGCGAGTCCAACACAAGGCTCCGAGGCTGAGCGAAACGCCGGGACAACTATGTCTGGGACGCCAGGCTGTAGATATTTAACCCATGCTGGCCTGACCCTCCTGCCACCCCGCTGCCGGACGAGGGGGCTGGCCCCCCGTCATCCCAGCCGGACCTCGAGTGCCATGTCAGTGTCTCAGAGCCCGCCTCTCTGTGGGTCTTGGGAAGGAAGAAACTACTTTAATGAAGCCATCTCCAAGCGCGGCAGGTGTAAACTGGAGCCTCAGAAAATCCCGCTTTTTAGGGATGGGGCGACCTCACGGCTCTGATTACGCTCAGTCCTCCATGCGTCCCAGAGGACACGGTGTTTATTTTTAGAGGAGCACGGCTTGCTGACTGTCATGAAGGAACACTCAGGAGGAGTTATTAGCAGTCACTTGTTTCAGTAAACACTGACTATAACATATGCCTCTCAAGTAATGTGTATCCAAACATACAATTTACAAATAATTAACATCATGTTAATTAGTCACATTAATTTATGCCACTTTGTGGAATTATTTCCTCAGAGTGTTCAGGAACACTGCCAGGAGCTTGAGCCAGACAGTGTGAGAATGTGCCTGAAGCCGCAGTGCGAGCGGCTGGGAGAGGCTGCAGGCCCCGCAGTGCCAGGGGCTGGGAGAGGCTGCAGGCCCC
>NW_006160218.1:169293-207693 GCF_000334495.1 Tupaia belangeri chinensis
CCCCGAGTTGCGGCGGGGCCGCCACCTTCCGGGGGGGAGAGAGCTGTCACCAGGGGGCGGACGCTGCCTCGCCTTCCCCACCAGGCCCCCTGCCAGGCCCAGTTTCTGCTGCTGGTTGCCAGGGCCCTGCCCACCCCCAGGTGACCAGTGGGTCTAGGACAACTCTGACAGTGTGAGTGAGTGATTAGGAAAATGACAAACAGCACCTGGGAATTACTTCTTGTAAACAAAGCGCTGAAAGAGCTGTCACCAGGGGGCGGACGCTGCCTCGCCTTCCCCACCAGGCCCCCTGCCAGGCCCAGTTTCTGCTGCTGGTTGCCAGGGCCCTGCCCACCCCCAGGTGACCAGTGGGTCTAGGACAACTCTGACAGTGTGAGTGAGTGATTAGGAAAATGACAAACAGCACCTGGGAATTACTTCTTGTAAACAAAGCGCTGAAAACGCAAAACCGTGAGAGGAGGGTGTTAATGTCTCCAAATAAAGGGTCTACTCTACTCAGGAAGTCTGTGTTTGAGGTAGCACCTTCCAGAGATCAACACCAGGCCCCTCCCTAGTGCTGAAAGCAGGAGAATCAGACAGCAGTTCCAGCGTTAGAAAGGAAAGATATTTAGGAAAAATAGACCTCGTAGATTTTGTAGACAGAATGAAAATCCATGAAGGAAAACAAACAAACCGAACTACAAAGTAAGTGAAAGAGGTACCCATCGGGGGTGGGGGGTGGGGGGTCTCGTCCAGAGCCTGCATCTGGTTGGAGAAGGCAGCTGGGGCAGAGTCAGGTAGGGCGACTAGGAGTCTGAGATCGGGCCCTCCTTGCTCCTTCTCTGACCTGGTCCCTGTTACTGGTGGCCCTGGCGGCAATTCGATCTGGCGGGGTAGGGAGAGGCCACCCAGTATAAATTCTGGGAGCTGCAGACCAGCCATGGGGCCCTGTCATCACTCTGTTTGGACGATGGCATTCCACAGATATCTGGATTAGAATCCTGTGAGCTGTCCATACTCCCAAAGCCCGAGAGCAGAGAACATGCCTGGAAACACGGCAGATGAGCACGTGAGAGCGAGAGCCTTGGCCGGTGCAGGGAGAGAGCAGACAGCAGAGGTGACACCAACCAAGCATGAGCGCAGGTGATGAAAACGTGCTTACTTCCCTCCGGATCCCTGCTGACTTCTGCAGGACAGATCAAAAGGAGTTGCTCGGCAGCTCGGAGTCACCAGAACGGCGTCCCCCCATGCTATGGCGCTTAGTGTCCGTGCGGGAGAGGCAGGCGTGTGCACTGGAAACACGTAAGACGTGGTATACAGCCAATACGACGGGCCGGAGAGGAGGCCCGAACCATGTTGTGGGATCAAAAAGAAGCCATGATCATTCCGAAAGTCAGAGAATCTGGCCAGAGAAAGTCCTTCCTAACCTTTGCTCCAAGCTGGTTTAGGAGAAAAACTAAAGCTCCGTGTCCATGTGGATGTGCTGGTGAGTGTTAGGAGGAAACCCTGGGCTTATCTGAGGAAGAACTGCATCACCTCGAGAACTTCCCCAGCCGTCTTGGTTAATAACACTATATTTTAAGCGCTTTTTAAATTTTATTCAGGGCCTATTTGATTCTGTTTGGTTCTTTAATATTTATCCAATAACATTACAGAATCCCGAAGATGTGAAAACATAAAAGCTCTTCCCTAGTGTCCAGGAAACCATTGAGAATATAAAAGCAGGAAAGAAAGAAAGGAAAAAAAAACTATCCTAGGGTTTAAGGACTTTCTGGAACTTCAAAGAGATCTGAGTGAAATCTGCACCTGTTTTGCCCAACCTGAAATTGCACTCGGCAGGGGAAGCGCTTCTCCCCACACAGAAATCTGAAAATGCATTTGAAAAAATAGATTCATATTTTAATTAAAAGGGGACACTCTGAGCCCAGCATGGGGACGGGCAGCATTAATATTTGTGACACGCACCACGGGGGCGGGGGCAAAGAGGGCCTTCCATCAGCAGCGGGAAGTCAAGGTTGATCTTTCTTGAAATCCCGATCCTGACAGACATGAAGGGGTCTGCTCTTGCTTCAAAGCACTACCCAAGGACGAGGCGGGCGAGGCAGGCTTGGGGGACGCACCGAGGCACTGTGGTGGGTCAGAGTGAGCAGGGAGGGCTCTGCACAAGTGTGCGTGGACATGGACGTGGACGTGGATGAGCGAGGAGCGCTTGCGAGAGCCGGCGACAACTCCCCTCACACAGGCGCGCTATCAAGGCCCAGCCCAGAGCCTCGCAGATTCTCTCCTACCACTGGCTGCACAGACTCCAGAAAGTGTTACGGTCACCGGACAAGGACGGCGTCTGTCAGCGTAATCTGCTCGATAAGGCGGGCAGCCACCAGCCAGCAGCCTGTACTGTGCTCGGAACAAACCTGAGCAGCTCAGGCCGATGCGCGGTGGTGGTCCACCGTGCCCCAGTCGCCAGCAGCCAGTCTCGGCGTCACCAACCACTGGGTTATGGACATGCTAAATACACGTGCACTTCATGCATCAGGTGGAAGAGGTCACATGGTGTGCACGTGACACAATTCTCCTAAGTCAAATAGATCATTTCTTTCTCTTAAAGGAAGTGTTGTTTGTTCTTCGAGGGAAACACCCTTGAGGAATGTGCCCTGGCTCCTGAGGGCTGAGTATTATACCACCTTCCCTTGTTCTGAACCGGTGCCACGGCAGGCCCCGGTATTTCAGTGCAGGGCACAGGGTAGGAGACCGGGGAGTGAGGAGAAAACAGTAACACAGAGAGAACTCCTGCTGGCGCCCCGCTCTGGTCAGTGAGAAAGAGGCGACAGTCATAGGGGGCCTCCTGCACTGCCCTGCGTGCGGAGCTGTCCAGCAGGAGAGCCACCACACGGCTGCTCAGCGCCTGAGACGTGGCCCTCGCAACGGAAGAACCAGGTTAAATTTCACTCCATTCTATGCATATGAAATCGAGTTCTGAAACTCGAACACAGTTTAAGCATGCGGGCAGAATGACTTTCTATCTAAGCATGACATCACGTATGACACCATCACTGCTTGTGGCGAGCGTGTTAGGGGCACGCGTTCATGTGTCACACGTGGACACATCACGGTAACGTGTGTTGGATCTCTACCCACAGAATGACTCAACGCCAGTGGTTTGTCTTTGCGCCACACGGCATTGTGATGTGTGTATTTGAATATCTGATTCAGACAGCACAAGTTACAGGGACGTCTCTGTAGATCATAATTGCCAATGAGACCAATAGATTTTAGAAGAGAGATTTTTGCTATAGGGCGCCAGAGAGACGGAGACAGAGACAGAAAGCAAGACATCGCCCTGCAGAGAGGTGGCCACACCATAATCCCTCTCCTCCATCCTCCTCTCGGCATCTTGGGCATGCGTGCACACACACCCAGTGTGAGTTTTAAGTTGCTGGGTCCAGGACTCAAACCGCAGCTGACGTAAGAATCCAGCGACATAACCGTAACGCCATCTCAATGTAACTTTTTTCTGGCTACAGTGAGAGAGTATAGAGGAACAGTAAAATTTAAGGTGATAGCACTGGTATAAGATCGCAGGGAGACCCACAGGCCAGTCCATAGCTGGAGGAGTTGGAAAGGAGTTAGGAGGAAGAGCAGAAATTATAGGGTGAATACAATCACAATTTCTTAAAACAAAATAAGGCTATTTTTCGTGTAAAACAATTAAAAACAATAAAGTAGATGATATAAAGATAAAAGTTCGGCAAATACTTAGTAAATTTGAAAAGACATTTCTTCTCAACAGTCAGCACAAAAGTTATACTCCCAGAAAAAGTGGTTCCCAGAATGCGCTACTTGGACACTCACACCTGTGCATGTGGTTGGCCAACGTAGCGTGACCATGTACGTCTCGGATAGTGGCGCAGTGCCGACACGACGGATGCATCTGAAGCCTGCCTGGTCGTCACTGCCCATCCCCTCTCACATGCCCTGTGACAGTGCCCTGTACCCTGGACTCCCCGCTGTCTCCTTGGAATCCACGCTCTGGCCGTGCCCCGCATGATCTTCTATGAAGGGAGGCCAGATCTCATCCCAGCACACACGGGAGCCCGGGAGCGGCAGCACCCCGGGGCCCTGCACGATCCGCTCTCATCACGAGTCACCTCTCGCTCTCTCTGCAGCCACCCTGGCCTTCCCCCTGTTTCCTGGAACACACCAAGCTTATCTCCCCTCAGGTCTCTGGGCTTCCACTTGCCCCAGTTCTGGACCTACTTGTTAGAGCGGACTGGATTGGAGGCTCCACTTCCCCCATGCCCACCAACTCGCCCATTTACTCCAGGGAGCACGCATCACTTACCCGACCATTTGCAAGCGCTAGGCTTGGTTCTAAAATCTGTGTTATGATTTGGACGCCCTCCCAAAATTCATAGCAGTGACAAGATTGGAAAAGCCAAAATTTTAGCTCCACTGTCACTGACAGTGGGGCCTCTGGAGGAGAGTAGGTCACAGTCATTAGAGAAGGGTCCCCGTGACTGATGTGGTGGTTTATAAAGAGGGGTGAGGCCAGAACAGAGATGAGGCCGGACACCTGAGCTCCTGCCCACGCCGTGTGCTAACGCCCCCAGAAGACCCACTTCCACACCACACGCTAAACAAACCTCTAGTTTTAGAATGACCCAGACTCGGGTATTTTCTGTCATCAGCAGCAGAATGGGCCAGAATAAACTTCTTTCCATAGGAAATAAAAATAAAGATTCTGTTTTCTTCTCTTTCAAATTTTAGGAAGACTTAAGTTTATCAATAGCCAAGTCCTTACTGTAATTTCATGTTGTGAGTATATTGAAAACAAAGCAAAACAAAAACTAGGGCTCAACTTGATGGTGTGGTAAGCAGAATATAAAAATTTAATGGCATTAGAAGTCTCAACCGGGGTGGAAACCCGAATAGAAAAACTGCAGTCCAGTCAGTAGGCTGGGAGAGGTCGCAGGCAGGGTCCTCTGGGCGGGAGCCGCATCTCACTGTGTCTTGTCCCCTTGGCACCAGGCCCGCAGTGAGAATTCAATACGTACCTTCTGAACTGAAGTCATCACTTACAATAAGCCCCTAGTAGGACTGTGGGTTCTGTAAAGGCAGGTCCATGCTGCTTGCTCTGCACCCCACCCACCAGCCTCTCCATCCTCTGTACACTGTGGCTAACATCCCAACCCCAGACAGGTGATGTCACAGAGAGACCAAGCAGGTGCAGACAGCAGAGAGCAGAGACGGGCCTCAGGGGACGCTCCTCGCTCCAAGATGGAAGATACCCGCGTGATTGTTCCATCTTCAGGGCTCCCCTCATGTCCTGCTTCCTCTGACTAGGGGTCTGTATCCCCCAGGGGATGCCAGGGGTGCAGGAGCACACCCCCAAGCCACGACAGCCCCAAGTGTCTCCAGACACTAGTAACTGTACCCGGAGCAAGTGTCCCGGCCGAGACCTGCCCGTCTAGAGAGTTCTTACAGACGGCGTGTTTTCAGTCAGGGAGTTTGTATCATTAAAGAGAACACTGAGCAACACAGGTACAAAACCTGAGGATCATTAAAAGCCAGAGGGTAAATGTCAGAAGACAGACGGAGTCCAATGTAATCGCCATTCACGTGACTCAGAATCAGGTCACATGATCTATTTTTTCTCCATGTTGAACTTTGAGTACTATCCACTTACTTTTCTCAGAAGGCTGATTATACTGCAGCGTGTGCGTGTGCGTGTGCGTGTGTGTGTGTGTGCGTGTGTGTGTGTGCGTGCGTGTGTGTGCGTGATAATCATGTACATATATTTTCCCTTCAGGTGTGTTCCAAACTCACTCTGACATCTATTCAAATTCAACTTTAGTCAAGTTCATTAACAACAAGTTGAAGTTAGAAAACTTTCAGCCTTTGGGTCATGAACATTTATTTTGTACCTAACAGATGGACATTGAAATTCGGGGAAAATATAGAATTAAAGACCTATAAAATGTTACATAAACTCTGAAGTCATGTTGGCTTCAGGGCGTGGTCATGCCAGGAACGCTAGGGCTGCCCCCTCCAGAGATTTACCCACCTCGTGTACATCTCTAAGCAAAAACATGTCTGCAAAATGAACCTCTGCAAATGAAAGAAAAATGAAGCCATCTTAGAAACTTCACAGAGACAGAAAAATGAAGCCATCTTAGAAACTTCACAGAAATGTCGAGACAATATACAGGGGTCTTTAAACAGCTCATGAAAAATGGGATGAGAGCGCCAGTTTCCTTCGATGCAAACCCTCTTGGAATCGCGCAGTTGTGCATTACATGCGTCTTCCACGTCTGAAGACTCTCCTGTGGCAACAGCGGTTTGGAAGTGGACTGAGCGGGGGAAGCCCAGACTGTCACTTCCTGGATATGGACCTTGGGGAAGGCGCGTACCCGCCTGCTGTGGTCTTTTCATCTCTGGTGGAGGTGGTAACATCATCTACCTCTACCTCAGGAGGTCGTCGCGAGAAATAAACAGGTACATTTAGTAAAGCGGAGGGCCTCGGACCCAGACGGCTCGTGAAGCTGTTCTACCACTGCCAAACCATTTTTCATCACTGTCATCACCACCATTACAGTGGCCACTTATTACGTGCATGCCATCAGCTTCAAGAAAGTAAGGCGCAGTGTCAGTGTTTTCATAAAGCTTCACAAGGCTGAGACTGACTTGGCGTTTGTGGACACTCCACAGTGAGCGAAGGATAAAGGAAAGTCTGAATAAAGTGAATTCCACGTGCCGCAGAAGATACATACCGGCAGTGGTCGAGAAAGCAGCAGAGCCAGGAGAGTGGCTAAGCCTGAGAGCTTCCGGCCAGTGAGAATGGCCAAGACTGCGGCACATCAGCAGGACAGCTCGAGGGATCCTGTCGGAACTTTTACCGACGGGCAGGTCGCACGCGTGCTCAGAAGGTTTCAACACAGATTCTAGCCTGAGCCGAGGAAGCTCTTAGCAAACTCCTGGTCCCATTCCAGCCTCTCACTCACGCCTCCTCCAGGGCACAGGTGGAAAGGCGGAAGGTAAGGACTGCTGGTCAGCGCTGGCTGGGTGCTACAAACCCTCCTTGTAAACTTCTTCCTGTTTTTCCTTTCACCTGGAAGAGCTTCACTGTCCCCACCCTCTGGGATTCCGTCAGAGCGCACATGGGTCCCTGGCCCTTTGCTGCACCTGCCTTAGCCTGGGATTGGTGTATTAGGAATCTTCGCCCCAAACCAGCACATTAGATACCCAGTAATCATTTCTTGAATGACGAAAATAACCCGAAGTACAGAAGGCAGCTAGAAAATACTGACATAACGCCGGAACTCCTTGTCCAAGCCCACCCTTCCCACGCAGCGCCTTGACAGTTTATCATCCAATCATAACCAACAGCGAGGAAGACCTTTAAATTATATGTGTTAGGATTTCACTTTCCTTGAATAAGGGGACCATCTGGAACGTTATAGTTACAAGAAAAGGATGCATCCCTGCCCAAGATCTGCTGCTGATGCTGCAGACCCGCCCACAGTCAAGGAACCCCCAGGGATCTGTCTCCTGGGGCCCAAGAGTAAAGAAAACAAAGCTCTCCTCCGGAACTCAAAGCCACTCCTTAGGTACAAGTTCTTGGTGTCCATGCACCTCTTAAAAGCATGTGGATTCTTTTCTCGGAGACCCAGAGGTGCTCAGTAGTTGCTCTGAAGTGAATTAGCGACCACGATGGCAGTTGGGAGACTTCACCCTTGCTCCCACTCTGCGGCATGCTGGCACATGGTAAGTAACCAGCTTTCCAGAGATAGTCCTGATCCGCAGTGTTCCCAGCTTCTGTGGCGTAAATGCAGCCTCCGAGGTGTGAGCTGTGAGTCATAGTGCCACAAGAGCCAGGCCCCATAGCTGCCAGGAGCTGCTGACGCTGACCCGGTCCACCCGGCCCTCACCACCTGCGTAGCTGTGAGTGGGTGACCCCATCTCCTCCTTACCGACATGGGCGCCAAAAGAGACCCCTAAAATGAAGTCCTCAGAGTGAGGTTCTGCCCTCCTGTCTCAATGCTCACTCCCAGCAACTGTAGAGATTAGCATTCCTCCTCCCCAAGACGGCCTAAGACATCAGCACCTCGTCCTGAGCCAGCCGTGAGGTTGGGGCACGGCTCAACCCTCCTCGTTGATGTCCGGTGTGACACTAGCCATCAAGAAGTGAAGATGGGCCGGCCTGTGCTGTGCTGGTGAAGGCAGCTGGACACATGTGTCTGACTCCTGGACCTGCAGCTGGAGAAGCACGCCAGGTACATGTGCATGTGTGTCCCAGACCCCAGAGGACACATGGAGGAGGGGCTGTGGTGTGACTATCCGCCACGGGGAGTGCTCTCTGTCTCCTCTCTCTCCTCTGACAAATATTTAAAAAGAAAGAAAGAAAGAAAGAAAGAAAGGAAGGAAGGAAGGAAGGAAGGAAGGAAGGAAGGAAGGAAGGAAGGAAGGAAGGAAGGAAGGAAGGAAGGAAGGAAGGAAGGAAGGAAGGAAGGAAGGAAGGAAGGAAGGAAGGAAGGAAGGAAGGAAGGAAGGAAGGAAGGAAGGAAGGAAGGAAGGAAGGAAGGAAGGAAGGAAGGAAGAAAGAAAGAAAGAAAGGCAGGCAGGCAGGCTGGCTGGCTGTTGAGACCCTCGCTGCGCAGGGCTCCCGCCCTACCCAGGAGGCAGCTGTGCAGAGCACGGAGACAGGCCTTTCCAGGCTCCCAGTCTGTCCATCTCCACCTGCTCCCGCCCCTTCCCCAATCACACGTCTACAGGACTCTGCTTCGACAAGGCTGAGCATGAAATCAGAGTGCTCCCCTGGGTCTCGGGCCGTCCATTCTGAAGTTCCCCGTGTCACAAGGAGCTGTGATTCAAGAGCTCCTGTGCTTCTCTCTGCTATCCTGCTTTTCACTACAGGGTGCTGGCCGTGGCCTTGTGCTGGGCGAGGCGAGACATCACACCCTCCCACCCATACCACCGGTGTGGCGTGTGCAAGTGCCGTTCGGGGCTGTTACTGTCTCAAGGCAGTTCATGCTGCTGTGGGAGGCATGTGGGAGCCTCCCACCCTTGTGCTCTTGGTGTCTAGCTCAGGGCATCCGGCCACGAACAGCCACTTCTCAGGGTGTGTGTCTGTTCTGTGAGATCCCAGGATGGTCTATGGCCTAGAAATATGGACGGCCACATTCCACTAAGTGAGACAGGGGATGGGACATTGGTAGCTTGCTCCAGGCTGTACGGAAGAGCCTTTACGGGCTTTAAACCCTTCTCTCTGTGGGGGGGCCTGGCTCAGGGGACAGTCTTGATGCACATGTTCTGGTAAACGCCATCTGGTGGAAAGGACTAGTGGGTGGGAGCAGCCATCAGCCCTGGGGGGGAGCAGGCTCCATGCCCAGGCCACATTCCAGCTGTGGATGTCGGCCAAGTGCTGTGCTTCCCTGAGCCTCGGCCCCGCCAACACGGACGGGTGAGGCAGCATCCCCAACAGCACACGGAATGCAGCGGGTAACAGCAGCCCACAGTGCGCAGGTGGACGAGGGCAGGTGGGTGAGGGCAAGGGCACCTGGTGAGGGCAGCTGGTGAGGGCAGCTGGGGTGGTACCACGGCAGCTGGGCTGAGGGGGGAAGCAGGCAGCCTGGGACTATGGGATACTCGGGCCTTCCTGCGGGTGTCCGGGTACCACGGCCTGTCGGCAGGAAGGCCCGGGAGCTGGCGCTGTCTCTCTCTCTCAAAAGACAGCACACGCCTGCCCTTTCTTCTGCCGCTCGCTCTGCCTCCAGCCTCTCTGGGCAGCCTCACCCCTCCAAGGTCGGTGAGCCCTGCGCTTCGCCTCCAGTTACTCTTAAAAAATCTTTCCCCTCCTCTCCTGAGCACCGCAAAGACCCAGTCTGCAGCTTTCCCACAGAGACAGCCTGTACACAGAGGGACACGGGATGTCGTGGAGGTGATTCTCCATCATGGTCACAGTTACATTTAAATGTTGTGAGAAGCGTAAATATGATGTTAATTCTGAGTCCTGAATGCATGCCACGTATTGTAGGAATTGTCTCACATCCTGTAGTCATCCAGACCTGTTAGTGCAGCAACAGAAACACAATCAAAACAGCTTCAACAAAGAAAAAGTGCTAACTTGCGACCGTGAGAACTGCGGAGACTGAGAGCAGTTATATACCGCACGAGTCGTGAGGGCTCTGCCTCTGGCCCCTCGTCCTGCCTCTGCTGTACTTGACTCCTTCTCAACTCTTTCTGCGGGACACCCCACAACCTCGCTGGAACTGGGACCCGTCCCACTGGGCTTTGGGCTGAGTCTGGCCTTGGACGGTGCTCGGGGAAAAGCCAAGGACGAGGCCGCGACCAGAAAGGAGAGAGTGCACACTGAAGCCGGAATCCCACCCGGGTGCTCACGGTACTTTATGCCCGACGTCCTTAGATGTGAAACTGAAGGTCAGATGACCATGGAATTTGCCCAAGAGCTCATGGTCAGGTGCCAGAACTGGGACTCCAGCCCAGAACCCTGGGCCTGTTCCCTCTGCCCTCCCAGCTCTGCAATGGCCTGGCCTGAGCTACCGGCTCTCCTCATGTCAGCTCTGGGTTCCAATTAAGGCATGCGGTTGAGGCCGCCACTGGGGAAGCCAGGTGACATGGCTCGTGCAAAGCCAGTCCAAACAAAATGGCGGCTCTAGGTGCCTCTGCAGTGTGCTCTTCCCAACAAAGCCAGACGATCCTGACAGGGCTTCCCAGCCCCCAGCACCTTCCTTTGCCCAGAACACTCTTCTTTCCTTTACCTGGACTCTCCCGCTTCAGAGCTCAGCTGCTGTGCTTCCTCAGGCGGAGACTACAGCCCTGCCACAGAGGCTCTTGGCTGGCCACCAGGCCACTAGCTGGAGCGGTTCTCAAGGGCCACGTCACAGCACTTTGGCCGTCAAGTAATCTGTGAAGCATCCACAATTTACTTGCCAATAGCAAGAGGTCAAGTCCTGGGGTTCAGGACTGACTGTTAAATAAATAAAATACCAGAGCCAACCCCAGCTCACATTCACAGGTGACCTGCTCACAGCCAGGTAAGGACTGCAGGCTCTGGACTAACCCAAGCCTGCCTGGGTGCACACTGCCTGCATGGTTTCGGCAAGTCCCTTCACTGCCCTGTGCCTGTGAGACAGGATGGTAACAGCACTCTCTGGTGAAGGACTTGGGGTGAGCTGACTCTAGCGCTCACAGAGAATCGGAGCATGGGACGAGGGTTAGTATGGAGCTGCTGCTGTGGTTTAGGGAGGGTTACATTTCACAGGTACACGCTGAAGCGCCAAGTGGATTATCTTGAACCTGTAAGTCCGCCACAGCCGCCAGATTTGTGGCACACTTCCATACGAGAAAGGAGTTGTTACAGCTGGTGTGTGGGGAGCTGCGTGGAACCCATAGCCTGTCTTCATGCCATGCTCAGAAATAGATCTTTAACCGCATGATATCATTACTCACTGCTTGGAAGAAAATTCTTCGTAAAATAGGACATACACAAAAACAAGAGTTTAGAGCTTAAATCCAATTATCTTAACTTCCTTTGCAATTCTACAAGGGAGGGTTAAATCTAGGTACACCCTCGGGAGTACATCAACCACGTGAACTTCCTCTGTCAGGCGTGCCCTGCAAAAAAAGCCCTTGTAGATCTCTGCTCTGGGTACCTAGGATCACACTCCCCTTTTAGGCCATCCTGCTTCTTGTAAACAAGCCAGTACGCCAGGTTTGCTGCAAGGGGGAATGAGAGTCCACGCAGAAACCGCCCCACAAAGTCCCTGGCCACTGTCACGTCCGGATTCTCCTGTCACCAGCCCCGCCAGGCCCAGGCTCTGAGCAGCCAGGGCACAAGCACATTCCAGTTGGCAGCTTGGCCAGTTCCACAGGGAGGGAGACAACCCGCAGCTGGAGGTGTGGGCTCAGGCATGCAGAGCTTGGAGAGCAGAAGCCAGACCTGGGCCGAGGGGCCTGTGGTGCGCTCTGGGGCCAGCTGCCACACCATGGGCGGGCTCCCACTGCTGCGATAAGTGCAGGAGTCAGGTCTGCCAAGAGCTGATGCCCTGCATGTCCTTGGCCCCTGCACAGTCCTCCACGCAGTGGGTGCCGCGAGGCGGACAATGCACAGGCCAGGCTCTAGGGTTACTAGTTGTTTTTCACCCAGGACAAAAGTGGGCTGCAGGCAAATTGATTTTGTTTTAATGATTCACCATTTTCTTTGTTTCCGAAAAATGCGGCCTGGAATCCACCAGGTTGCAACTTCTGGAGCTGCCTCACTTCCTGGGCTGGTACAGAGGAGGTCAAGACTCCTAGGATGGGAACCCCCCCGGTAACCACGGCAACCATGACCCTGACTGAGCACTAACCCTAACCCTCAGGGCACGTGCCCATTGGTTTCTAGGAGCAATGCCCTGTGAGGTGGGTGCCGTTAGCACCTCCATTCTTATAGCTGAGCAAACCAAAGCTTGGAGACGTCGGCTGATCAGCGTGAAGTTGCACAGCTTGCTAGTGGCAGAAACCGAGTAGGAGCCAATGCAGTTTGGGTTGGACCCTGTAAGCCTAATTCCCACTGCACTGACTTCCAGGGTGAAGATGTCCCTAACACCAACGTTCTCTGGTAGCCAAATTACAGGAGGAGAGGACAGAGAGGCTGCAGAAAGCCCGGTGGCATCGCCGAGTCCCGGAGACTGAGCCGGGCGAGCTGTGCGGGAGCCCTTGGCCCTCACCTCCTCGTGCTCTGGCTCCTTCTGAGACAGCACTCCTGGGAGGGCTGAGACCCCCGCTCTTATTAAAAATGGAAAATCTGTTTAGACAGCAACTACTGTACAAGGCAGGGAGAGAGATGGGGAGAGCGCCAGCTACAGCCAGGCAGCTGGGGTGTCGCCGAGAGCCTTCCTGCACAGGCTGGTCTATGGGTCTCCACGCAGAGTGCCCCTCAGGGTCTGGGAGGAGCAATGCAGGAGACCCTCTCTCTCTGCACTGTAAATGGCTTTCCAAGGGAAGAGAAGACCTTCCTTCCTTCTCCTCCCTCCCTTCCCTCCCCCTTGCCCTCTCCCCTTCCCTCCTCACTTTCCTTCTCTTCTTTCTCTGCTCACCACTGAAGATTAAGGTGTGGGGGCCCATGTCATAGTGAAGGATGATGACCACCTTGGTTTTCGTTTTCACAGAGAAGGCCATGGATCTACTTAAAAGGAGATAACTTTGCTTAACACCCAGAAACAGGAAATGCCAGTCTGACATGCTCGGCTCTCGGCCAGCTTACTTGCTCCTGAGGATGCCCTTGCCCGGGTCAGAGCACACACTCCAAGACCAGGTGGAGAATGCGAGCTCGTGGGTGCCGAGCAAAGGGGCGCACGCTAGCAGACCGGACACCGAGTTGAGATCGCTCCTGCAGACTTGGTTCTGACACTGAGTCTGCGGTCTGGTCCGTTATACGTGGAACGAGGAGCAGGGGAGGTCTGCTCATGGCCTCCTGTACCGGTAGCCTCCCGCCTTCGAACGGCTCAGCCAGCCCTGGGATTTACCTCATCAGCTCCAAGGAGCCTCTGGGTTTTGCAGAGGTCTAGGTTCTTTCCTTCTGCTGAGGGTGAACATCCTCATGCTGTTATGATGATAAATTCCTTCTGGGGTGATTTTTGCTCCCTGACCCAGGCACTATTTGGTGAACATCCAGAGACACTCTGGGTTCCACACTGGGGTGCTCCTGGCCTCTGTGGACCATGGGCTCTCCCTGACATCCTGCAGCGCCTGACAGATCCCACCCCAGTCCAGAACATCAATCTGGAATGCTGAAAAAGCACAGTTACCTTGATGAGACCCTTGTCAAAATAAAGGGAAATGCAAATATCAAAATGAGAGCATTTCTCCCTCTTCCACGTTTCGTTCCCACTTTCATAAGGCCCATTAAATTCTGTGGGTTATCAGTGCCCAGAGCGCTGAGAGGGCCCGCAGGGAGATAAGAGCAAGGCCGATGATAATAAGAGTGACAATGCACATTTGCACATGGCCGCACTGCTCACCACGCACACCCACTAACTCCGCCTGAGCGGCACTGCGGAAGGGCGTTGGAAAGATTTCCTAAGAATATTTCCCATTTTATGCGCTTCCAACATTAACGGTTTAAAACAAATTAGAAATAGATTAAACGAGGTACCTTTGGTCAGACAGAAAAGCAATTACATGATAGGAAATTGTGCTAATCCATCACAGGGTCTGGTTCCAATCCCAGGGCCAGCTGGAGTTTCTGCTGCTCCCTCTGAACACGCAGCTGCAGAGACTTTTCTTTGTCTTTGAGATGCAAGGGTAACAGCAGTCCCTGGGAAAGGTGCTGAAACAGGAGACCAAGTTTCCTGGTAATAATGTGGGCATTTGTCAGGAGCCCACGAGGTGGGCTCCATCTGGCCTGTGGGCTAACACTGCAGCTTCATGCACACACCCTGAGGGGCTTCGAAAAGTTTGTGGAGAATTGGAATTAAAAGTATGAGTTTATTTTGGTACCAAAAATTGTGAAATCTGTGAATAGTTCTCACGTAGTATGTGTTTTTCACACACTTCTTGAAGGCCTCTCATATTCGTGCAAGGTGGGGTTTATCACAAGGAAACCAAGAGAGCACACTGCCGCGAACAGACAGGGGAGGGCAGCTGGTGACTCAGGCTTTGCACAAGTCTGCCCCCTCTGCACCCCCGACACATCCCTCTTCTACTCCGCAGAGAGCTGGGAACATGTGCTACTGGTGCACAGAAGGACAGAATAAACACCACAGTCGTTTTCTGGGCAAAAACATGAAGAATCTCATCTGTCGATCTCATCTCTTTGGTGAGCTCCCCATCCATGAGAAGGGAACCCCAAAATGAACTCCCTATTTGCTGTCATGTTTATACAAGGAGAATCTTCAAAACGTTTATGGAAAATGCATATTATAAAAAAACTACACATGGATTTCAAAAATTTTGCATTAAAATAAACTTTTTTTTTTTTTGAGAAGTTTTTTGCTATAGGGTGCATGCGCTCACCAGAAAGATAGACAGATAGAAAGCAAGAAATCACTTCCCAGGGAGGATGGCCACACAATTCCTCTCCTCCATACTCCTCTTGGGACTTGGGCACACTCAGACAAATTACTAGCCTGAGCTTCTAGGTGACTCCATGTAGCCCCAGAACGTTACTGTCTTCAGATTAAGTATCTGTCCCATATCATTAGAGTACCATACAGTCTGTTGTTCCAACTCGGGGTGACTGAACCAGGAGTGCCAGGAGACTGGAGGAAAACTGGACTGGCTAGCCAAACCAGCACAGGTGCTTTCGTGTCATGCAATCCACACCAAGTATGTGACCTTTCTTTCTGTCCGTCTACTATGGAGACACTAGGAAATAGCTGGACATAAATGGAAAATGGAAAAAGAAATTCAAGTAAACAACAAACAATAAACGAACCTAGAAAATACCTGACTTCCCAAATGACAAGAACTACCTTGAACTGAGTAGAGGCTGCCCTTCTTCCACGGGAACCTCCAGTTTGCCACAGTCCCCACTAATCCCTGCTGCTCCCCCCACTGACCTTGGCAAGCTGTGCCTGTGCGTGACCTGCAGGACGAGAGTGGTCACCCGAGCTTCATATTTCTGCTCATATTTCTGGGGCAAATCCCACTGAAAAACAATCCTGTGGGGGCAAATCCCACTGAAAACCAACCCCGGCTTGCACTGCGTAAGTGAGACAGCAAGGCCGCCTGCTGTGTTTATAATCCACTTCAAGGAGCTCGGGAGCCCCATCAACAGCACAGAGGGGACAGTTTAGGGAGCCATTTCTTTCTTCCCTTCCACTTGTCGTTTGCATTCTCTGCTCACTCGCCTTTCCAAACGTCTGATACTTCTGTGGTTTTCTGCTTTATGCTCTCTTTCTCTCTTTCTCTGTGTTTTTATATATGCCCTCTCCAATGTACATAACTCTGAACATTTTCTTTAAATGGTATAAATTTATACTTTTTCTCCATTCTGCCCCAAATAAAAACTGGTACAAAGTTCTTATATGTATACAACGAACCGCGGTCGACTACGTGGGAGTCCAGAGACATAGCCATTACACTAACTGCTGGTCCCTACAAAGTTCTTACATGTATACAAAGAATACACAAAATCTAATTGTATAAAAATGTCTATTACCTCTCTTTATACATTCATAGGAATCAATTTAAAAAATTTCTCCGAACTTCCTCCATAATGCTATCAATAATTATATTCTAAGAGTTCTTAATCTAGTGATAAAATCAGTTCAGTCTTCAGTAGTCTGGCTTTTGCGGTAACCACACTTTAAAAGGCCTGTAGACTCTTTGTTTCCAAACACTGGCTGATTTGGGGGCTAATGCAGAACTATATTAGCTATATATTTTTAAAAGCTAGGCAATGACAATGAGAGTTATGTCCACGACCACCCTGGCCTCAACATTTTGCTAAGTTAATTGTCCTCCTCATCTCCTTGAGCACGTGCAAAACTGCAAAGGGCGCTGCTGATTGACTGCCTACCAAAGCGGGTGATTTAAAGGGCCAGCACGAGAGTCCATCAGGACAGTTTTCTCGAGCAGGTTGTAAACGTCAGAGAGATGCAAATGTGAGAAGGATTTTATTTGAAATGGAGGACGTGCAGGTGCCCTGCAGAAGCTGAGAGGGTCCCTGGGCCACAACTATCAAGAAGACGGGGACCTCAGGTGCACAACCATGAGGGACTGAATTCTCCTATCAACCTCAGTGAGCTTGGAAGGAAGGATTTCCCGGGGCCTGCAGGTGAAGAGTTCAACCCAGCTGAGACCATGACCCAGCCCCGTGAGAACCTGAACGGAGAATGCAGCTGACCATCAGAACTCTGGCTTACAAATCTGAGAAATAATAATGGTTTTGTATTAAACTGTGACTGCTGTAATTTGTGACGTAGCAATAGAAAGTGATTTGCGAGTTCTGCTATGATAATGTACATTATTGAAATATACTCTACCCCTCAACCTAACGAGATGTGTGTGCCCCCGTCCTGCGTCCTGAGACCGGGAGAAATTTCCTGTCTCTAACGGCATTAAGTTAAGCCGCAGGGACATGACGTGTGCATACCTGTTTACCAATAAAGACTTACAATGATGGGAAGACCTGACTTTTTTTTCTGTGTATGTGCCTTTTGTAAGAGAATTAGTGTCATTTCGGGCTCTGCTCGTCAGCGTGGCCATTTTATTAGACAGAGACCATGTGCAGGGCAGTTGAAGGAATTCGAGTCCTAACTGTGGCGTGCTCACTCCGTGGGGTCACAGTTCCAGTCTGTCAGGGAGAAGAGCAAAGCCTTAGGAGCAAGAACGGAGATAACTAGTCAAGATGGAAAGACCCAATTTACATGTGACCAGCTCTGAAAACAGTCTGGGGTGAGAGGAGGAGGAGCAGGCCTTTAGGAGGAAGGGCAAGGGCAGGCCCTGCCAGCTGCCTCTCCCGTGCTGACCACTGAGTGCACTGCCCCTCACTGGCCACAAGTCACAACACAAGACAGCGTGAGACAGCCATGTTCTTTCACAGACACGAGAATGGTGACAACGGAATCAAGGGGGAAGGAAAGAAACGCAACATTTAAAGGACACAAAAATGGAAAATTACCTGTTGAGAGAAATGACAAGCAGAGGCTGATACCCAGTAAAGGCTCATTCTTGCCTCCTGGTGTGGCCACGGGCACTGGAAAAGCTCCTCCGCCTTTGCGCAGGGCAGGTCAGCTCAGTAGAGGGCCTCTGTATGCTCGGCCCAGGAAGGCTGCTGCTCCCCAGGGACCAGCCGTGCCCCCACCTGCCCTGCCTGTGCCTGTTCTGGGGCTTGGGCAAGGAGTCAGCTTGGGAAGCAGACCTCCCCTCCGAGGCTCCAGCAGCTCTTGGGAGACAGGTGGGGCTCAGCCTCAGCTCTAGAGCCGTGCCCCTCACTGCTCACGAGGACGAGTGTGGACACAGCGTGGGCTACTGGGCTTCTGTTCTAAGCCCCCAGTGACATGACCCTCGGACATAGCTCAGCCCAGCCTCATTCCAGCGTGCATACAACTGACCTACCCGAAGGAGACCCTCGGACCCAGGACGTGCCCCTTAACGGGCATTTGCAAATCTCTCTGGGAAGCTTCCTTATTGCAGTTTTTCAGCCTGACAAACACCCCACATGGGAGAGTCTGACACAGAGATTTTAGGGATAAATGAGAGGTAATCTTTAATCTATTATTACTTATTTATTTTTGTGACAGAGGGCACATGTGCTTGCCAGAGAGAGGCAAGGAAGACAAAGAGAGGAGAAAGCATCCAGATGGGGAATGGTAGAGCGGCCACAGCAGCCTCTTCTCTCTGTCCCTCATTCTGTTAGGCTTCTGGGCACATAGCACATTTCTCAGCCACTGGGAAATGGACATGTGGTACCCAGCTGCCCTAACCACCGGGTCACAGAACTGCCAAGAGGCAAACTCATGTAAGTGCTTGTGGGGACAGAAAATGCCTCCTTGCCAGTTTACGTGCCCGACCACCACGCGAACAGCTGCATTTACCTCCCTCCTACTCCTGTCTGGGAAGTCCTGCTTGCAGGTGACTTCCCAGCGGAAGCGTCCACACAGCCTGCTCTGGCCTGACTGCTGATGTCACATCCCCAACTTCAAGAGCTAACGTAAGTCTGAGTATGAACACGCATGATCTAGGAATGTCTGTCGTGGAGAGGGGAGAATAGGACAGCAGAGACTCTGGGGGATCCAGATGCCCCAGATCCCGAGCAAGTGCACCACCCACTGGCCTTAGGACCGTGGTCAAATCATTATTCATGAACCTCAGATTTCTTGTCTGACCATAATTTTCATAATCTCGTTTGGCCCTAAAATTATGTCATTCTGATGAAACCCAGGAGTGGAATGACTCCAGACCATGGAGAAGTATCCATCCAAAGAGGGTGACCTGCAGGGGCGAGTGCCATGCTCAGGGACTGGTGATTTGGGGAGGAGCCATGGGGGAGGACGTAGAGTTGGGGTTAGCACACCGATCCATGTTCGCTGCAGTGACAGAGGAGCCCCGGCCGAGGCTCAGCACGGCAGAGACCTGTTTCTTGTTCATCCTCTCTCTGACAGGAGATTCGACATGCAGCCAACTTTGCAGTGGCTCAGGGCCCCGTCACCCCCAGAACCTCTCCTCCTTCTAACCCCTCCGGGTGAGGCAGTGGCAGCGTGAAGAGGGCATTTTGCTTCTCCCCAGGTCTGCCCTCATGCAACACCCACACTCCTCTCTCCTCCTGCTGGCCGCACGGGCCTACACACTTGCTTGGATAACACGGGACATGGAAGAAGGTGGACTTAGGGTCCTAGCTGGGCAGCCCCTGGGCAGCGCAGCTCCTTTATGACAAGTGGGAACTGATCTCCAGAGAGCACCTCTCAGGTAATGTGGGTGCTGCTCAGACGTGAGCCTCCCGTTCTCTGTGGCCCTGTCTGCATTAGCAGCTGATTTCTGCTTTGTCTGGTTTTAATTCTGTGACATCCATGAGCCAAAAGAACCAGTCCCAACCATGGGTAACAGCAAGTTAAACTCAGCTGACATCCAGCGTGTCTTTTTCCTTCTGTACCTTCTTGTTTCAATGTGTGCAAGCAGAAATGTAAGCAAAGGTCTCTAAGAGAAGAAAACATGATTGCAGTTATTTCTGTACAATTGTAGTAAGAACTAACACATGAAGAATGGCTGGATTTAGGTTGAATTCAAATCATCAGGAATATTCTACAAATATGTATGTAACCCTTGATTGTTCATTCATCATACTTCGGCTTATTGAGCTGCTGACAAGGCTATATTTCTTGTTTTGTGGTAGAATAAAAAAAAATGCTTTAAAAAGGTGGTGTGGTATAGCTGATAGGTAGATAGCTCAACCTTGTTTTGAATTTGTTCTATGAGACCTAAATTTGGTATATTCAGGTGTCAGTCCAGTAGAAACGCTCGAACTTTTGGATTTTGGATTCGATGAACATTTCCACCATAAATCATCATCTACTAGGAAGATGAAACTTACTAAAGAATATAAACTTAGAACTCCAATGTCAGCTAAGTGTCAGCTAACGCAGGATTTGAAAAATTTTTTCCATAAAGGGTTAGTTTAGATACATTCCCTTAAAATTCATGCATTCAGCCACTGTAACGGAATTAAGAGAGTAGAAGTTTAATTTGATTATGATGTCAGGAGGTGGGGCTTTGGACCAACAGGTGGCTTGGAAGTTAAGGCACTGGATCCCACACGGAGGACTACTTGGCTCAAGTTCCGGACCCAGCAGCTTGAAAATCATGTTGGGCACGTGTGCATGTGTGCCCAAAATCCTGAGAGGAGAGTGGAGGAGAAGGGAGTGTGGCATGGCCATCCCCGAGGGATGCTTGCATACTTGCCCTCTCTGTCTCTCTAGAGTGTACACACCTTACAGCAGAACCAGAAAAGACAAGTGGGGCCTTTGGGAAGAGATCAGTGATGGGTGTTTGGGGCAGGGCCAGGGCTGAGCTCTGGGTCGGTGTTTAGTGGAGGGAAGGAGATCACAGAGAGAAGGCACGTGGGTACAGACCACGCTCTGCTCCACGGGAGCCCTGCCCTCCGCCATGCTGCAGCCTCGCCAGAAGTAGGACCCGGTCCTCCACACTGGGAGCTGAGC
Source organism: Tupaia belangeri chinensis (assembly GCF_000334495.1). Taxonomy (NCBI): domain Eukaryota; kingdom Metazoa; phylum Chordata; class Mammalia; order Scandentia; family Tupaiidae; genus Tupaia; species Tupaia belangeri. The sequence goes on from NW_006160218.1 coordinate 189,930, forward strand.
AAAGCCCTATTTCTCTATAACACTGTCGTCTCAGATATCTGTTAGCCACTTGGTAACGAGTTAAGACAGGGGCTGTGGCTAAATATTCCAGGCTGGAGGCCATGCGGCCCTGCCACACACGGTCTACTTACAGCGGGAAGGCAGAGGCAGCCCTCTGGGGTATGTAACCCGGCATGCCCGTGTGCCAATAAGACTCTATTGACGAAGACACACAGGAGCTGTGTTTGACCCATAAGTTGTGGTTTACTGATCCCTGGAGACAAGATGGCAGAAAACTTCCTCATGCGTGCCTGGGAGAGGGCCTCGGTACTCCATGAGTCTAAACCTTCCATTCCCTCGGAACTTCCTGGTGAAGTAAATGCTGTTTCCAGTATGAGCAGGTGATACAAGGATGGGTACTGACACCTGCTAATGAGCAAGTGGAAGACCCAGGAGCAACCCGATTCCAATTCCGGCTCTGTCAGGAAAGAGGGCTCCTCACTTGCCTCATTTAACTTCAATAGGCCTTAGCTTGTCTCCCTGAAAGATTACCTTAAATAGCCCGTACATCTCTCAAGAGCTTTTTGAACTGACCGACAGAGGACAGCCCAGCAACCACGAAGCATGGACAGCCCTTGGGCTGTCTTCCTCCCACTGATATACCTGATGCTCCCTACTTGAATAATGTCTAAGCAACTACTGGGGGAAAGCAAGCGGGATGTCCAGAAATGGATCCAGTCCAAATGAGATTCTGGGACCAGTTTGAGGAACCTTCTTCACTGTTTTCCTAGCAAGTGGTCATCAAAATCCAGGTAAAACTAAGTCACGTACGCAACCGTGATGGGCCAAAGCCAATCGCAGTGTCTCGAGGACTCCGTGTCCCCAGGTAAACCTCTCCAAGCCGAAGTGGGCAGGCATGGGGACTCCGCGGCCCTTGCCCAAGTCAGCAAGACCATTCCCCCCGTCAGCAAGACCATGTCCCCAGTCCTCATGACCACACCCCACCGTCAGTATGACCACGCCCCCAGTCCTCATGACCACGCCCCCCAGTCCTCATGACCGAGCCCCACAGTTAGCACGACCACGCCCTACAGTTGATACAGCCATGTCCCACGGTTGGTGCAACCATGACCCCCAATTGGTGGGATCATGCCCACTGTCCAATGGGCACGACCATGCCCCACAATTGGCACGGCCACGTCCCCCAGGAGACATAACCACGCCCACAGTTGGCCCAACCACGCCCATCGGTCGGCATGAGCATGCCCACAGTCGTGCTGGCCCCACTCATTTCCCCCAGCAGAGGGGGGCAGTCCCAGGGCTTAAAGGAGTTACGTGTGTTGAGACAAAACTCGTGGAAGACCGCAACTCCATGATCCATAGATTTGCTCTCAGCTTCACACCGAAGTCTCGAGATCTAAGATAGTTAGGCAAATGCAGTGACAGCTAAGTAAGGCAGGGGGTCTGATGCCACACTCCCCCATGAACCTGAGATTTCCCAACCCATGGGGTTGCCGGAAGACTGTTAAGACAAGGGCGGGCACCTTGGAGGAAGGTCACTTGTTCTTGACCGGGGCCAGGATGTTGCAGGTCAGGCTGCTTTCTCCCTTTCAAAGGTTGTCTCTTCACTCTAATGACTCAGTCAACCGATCAACAAAGGATTGCTCAGATTCAAGTTGTATCATATTGGTCCACTAATAAAAATGACTTTTTTTTGTGATTTTTTAAAAAGATTTTTGCCATAGTATGCATGCACTTGTCAGAGACAGACAGAGAGAAGGAGAGTGAAAAATGACCCCCACGAGGGATGACCACACCCCAATCCTGTCTCCTCCATTCTCCTCCTGGGATTTTGGGCATGCACATACACACACGAAGTGTCATTTTCAAGCTGCTGGGTTCAGCACTTGAATTGCAGTCGACCATGTGGGAGTCTGGGGACTTAACCACCATGCCACCTGCTGGCTCCCATAATTTTTTTAAGTGCACGTCCTTGTTCTTGCTAAAATAATCTTTTATTGTTCTTGTTTATCCAGCTTATGCCCTTACAAAGTCTCTCTTTCTATTTTCTTCAGTCTCACAGGCTTCCTTTATTCCTGCCTGCCACCTCCTCTCCATCTTCAGCCTGAGAGCTTTCAGAAAATAACCTTGAGAATGAATTATTTTTTTCTTTTTATTTCCAACCAGTGAAATATAAGAGAAAAAGATTTCTTTTTTTAAAAAATTATTATTGTTTTTTTTTTCTTTTCAGGACCAGCAGGTGGCATAATGGTTATCACTGGACTCCCACATAGTTGACCATGGTTTGAGTTCCAGACCTGTACTCATGCCAGGTGCATGTGTGTACATGACCAAGATTCAAAAAGAGAATGGAGGAGAAGGGATAGCAGTGTGGCCAGCCTCTGGGGGGTGATTTCTCACATTCTGTCTCTCTGGCAAGCACACACACCCTTATAGCAAAAATCTCTCTCTCTCAAAAAAAAAATTGTTTTTGTTTTTACCATAGGCCACATGCACTTTCCAGAGAGAGATAGAGAGAAAATGAGAAATCACCCACCAGGAGTATGTCCACGGCATAATCTGTTCTCTTCCATTCTCCTCTCTGGATTTTGGGTATGTACACCATTCTGACTGGGGTTAAGTGGTATCTCATTGTGGTTTTGATTTGCATGTCCCTTATATAAGAGATGCTGAGCATTTTTAGTCATTTGTATTCCTTCCTTTGAGAGTTGTCTGTTCAGCTTATTTACCTATTTTTTAATAGGCTTGTTCTTTTTTTCTGGGTGAGATGCTTGAGTTTCCTGTATATTCTGGTTATCAATCCCCTTGTCTGACGCAGTTGGCAAATGTTTTCTCCCTTTCTGAGGGTTGTCTCTTCACCCTAATTATTGTTTCTTTTGCTGTGAAGCAGCTTTTTAGCTTGATGTAGTCCCATTTGTCTATTTTTGGGATTATTGCCTGTGCTTTAGGGGTCTTATTTAAGAAGTATTTGCCTGCTCCAATGCCTTCAGAAGTTTCCCGTGTTTTCCACCAGCAGTTTTATAGCTTGAGATTTTACATTTAGATCTTTGATCCATTTTGAGCTTATTTTTGTCAATGGTGAGAAGCGGGGGTCCACCCACATTTTTATGCAACTGGATATTCAGTTCTCATTTTTATATATATCTAGATTGTCTGATTCTCCTCCATAAATTGGAAAAAAATAGATTGGTCTTCCCTTCTTCAGAATGATGAGAAATAAATGCCTGTTTTTTAAGTCATCTAGTCTATGGTAGTTTGTTACAACAACTGAAACTGAGACAGGAATTGTATTCTCAATAATGGGAATAGCAATAATAAAGAGGCTGATTCATGGCATAGAGAAACTAAGTTTGGATTTCTTTAGAAACCAAACAATATTGGACCATGCTGGGAACTCCACTTACCCACTTCAGCTAATCTGCAATCATGACTCAGAGAACTCCCCCCCACCCCCCAGCCCCTGTGTTTCCAGAATAAGGTACCATGCGAGGTCTGGCTCAAAGAGAGGTCCAGATAAAAAGTGAGCAAGTGAGAAGATGTGACACTGGGAACTGTCTCACGAATTTCCAGGACTAAGAAGTTAAGGTATTTCAGAACTTGAATCCTTACTCCTCATAAACAGAAACGTGGGGAGTAACTGCAAGTGGGTTATGATGCATCTAGATAGCTAGGGGCTTCTCTCTGCTTGTTTCTGCAAACCACTGCTCCGTACCATGGTCTAGTGGAAACAACTGTGTCTGGTTAGAAATGTCTAAGAATAGCTAGGTCTTGAAGTTGCAAATGTGTAAATCCATTTACAGAGTTCTGCCTATGTTAATGCCATTTTTGCTAGTTTATTTAGTTCTTCCCTGAGGAAGAGAGAGAGAGAGAGAGAGACATAGAGAGAGACAGCACCCCCTCAGGGTCCCATTGCCACAGTCCACCTGCAGCTCCAGCCAGACCCAGCTCATGGGCAGGCTTGTGCCCAGTACGCTCAGGGAGGTCTGTCACCAACTCAGACAGAAACCTTCCCATGGCACTGCATGGCAATGTTGCACATGCACCCTGTGGCTCCCTTCACGTCGTTTCTAATGAGAGGAGGCTACCAGAAAAGTCGAACCAAATCAGCTGAAACTCATGTGCACACTCGTTCACTTCAGCTAGCCAATCAAATAAGCAAAAATGGGCTAATAGCCATTGGGCAAAAGAATGCAATGTCCCACGTTCTAAGTCACAAGGGACTGATCACAGGATGTGTGAGGTAAACAACGTTGTACCAGCTACTGCCAAGGTCTCCCAAGGAAGTGCCATCAGGTCCTTGGATGGTCTATGGTTTTCCACACATGGTGATTATCTTGGGGGCAAAGGTTGTTCCTCCTAAACCGTGGGGCAGCCCTCAAGTTCAGGGGAAACAGATGAAATAAAATGCAAATTTTATCAACTACATTTGATCAGACCCTTCAACTTGAGAGCTGAAACATGAGAAATTTATAGGAAAGAGAGACAAATATTTGCTTTAGTAAGTTATACTGGGGTAAATGTCCTAGAGCTTAAAATAAATCACATCACTGATAGAATTCTAAAAAATATTACAGATCAGGTGACTTATAAAAACAGTAATTATTTTTAAAACTTGTGACATAACATAAGGCGTACTTCATTACCTGAGTCTTAGCAATGAAAAAACCAAGAAGAGACATCAGGAAGGTCCCCCAAGGTCACACAGCTTCTAGGTGGCTGAGCCGCGATTTCATCCAGGGCTGCTTGCTCTAAGGCTCTGAACTCTTCTCTCTCAGGGACCTTGCTACCTCTCCTAGGCGAAGGAGTACTACTTACTCATTCATGTATCCACTCAGCAAAGAGTTAATGAGAGCCAGTGTGCATGGACTAGTAATTCCGAAGCTGTGAGAATAAATGGTGTTGAGCGGCTTTGCAGTATTCTCAGTAACTACGGGATCCTCTGCCTGAAGAGAACAAGGCCATACAGCAGACACGGGCTGCAAGGTGTCACAGGGTCTATATGAGCCCCCACTGGGTAGAAGTGAGGAGAGCAGAGTAACTGCCCTGGGCAAGAACCCAGGATGGCGCAAAAGAGATGGAATCAGAAATTGAAGGGCAGCATCATATTTTTCTTACACGAAGAGCAATGAACTAATTTGGAGAATGAGAGCCCTGGCCAGCATGTCTGAGAGCAATCTCAAACTGGCTGGTCAGTTTGGGCAGTTTTTATCTCAGGCCTTCTTTGGGGAATAGAGGTGGCTGAACATCTGAATTCTGATTCTAGCATTTCTTTGCTCTAAAATGAAAGAGAGAAGTTCATCCATTTCCGTCTGTGAAGATCATCGAAAGGAGTTTAGGCGTCTGACACACGAATTTTCATTCCTTCTTTGGGGGAACCCACCCTGCTTTATTAAACAAATGATCCTCATCCTCCCTCTTCCTGCTAATGACCAATGCTGTCTGTGACTCCACAAGGATGGAGTCCCTGTCCTTGCCCCCTTGAAGTGCAGTAACTCGAACATTCTGAATCTGTGGCATCAGGACATCCTGAAAACCACAGCAGAGATGAACCATCCACACGGGGAAAGCAGCACCATGTGCTCCATCATGAATAGCAGAATGTGTCCTGGGAGGGAGAGTGGCGTGGGAGGGGCACTATGTGAGTAGCAGAACATCAGAGATCAGAGCGCACAGACTTAGGTGGTTACACAGCATCTGACAAGGCTTGCATCTCATGCAAACTCAGGGACTCCTGCTTGGAGGCTGCTCAGAAGAAACTATCCTCAGTTAATCGCTAAGATCTTCACCATGAGCACAGCTGATGTCTTCTCACCAAGGGGACTACAAGAGTCTCAAACCAAAAGTTACATGCATTGCAAATGGAGTCAGGTGGTTTAGCCTGCTCCCTCACCTCCTGTCATAGATGGCTGAAGGTCACAGGATGAACAACTAATGTCATGAGTGGCAGTGTGCTTGTGCTTGTTACATAATGATGACTTTGTGACTTCATGCCACTGACTGTAACACGCATGTGCATATGTGACAATTTGGTTTGGGCAATGAGCCATACTGTCTGTAGTCCCTTTAAGAAAAATGAGCTCCTGATCAACTAGAGCTGCGCTGCCCTGCCCTGCCCTGCCCTGCCCTGCCCTGCCCTGCCCTGCCCTGCCCTGCCCTGCCCTGCCCTGCCCTGCCCTGCCCTGCCCTGCCCTGCCCTGCCCTGCCCTGCCCTGCCCTGCCCTGCCCTGCCCTGCCCTGCCCTGCCCTGCCCTGCCCTGCCCTGCCCTGCCCTGCTCTGCCCTGCTCTGCCCTGCCCTGTTCTGCTGAGCCTTGGTTCAGGCTGGTGAGCCTGATGGCCTTGTCTCAACAGCCTTGGCTCACCTTGGCTTCATGCACTGTGAGCTACGAGAGGGAGGAAGTGCTCTGAGTGTCCTCCACGCGCATCACAGCTCAGAGAGGGATGAAGTGCTCTGAGTGTATTCCATGCACATCACAGCTCAGAGAGGGAGGAAGCACTTGCGATGCTACCATGGGCTTTGGGGCTCTATTAAGAGCTCTGCGAGCGCCCACTAAACTCAGCCAACAAACAGCATGACATCAGTGCCTCGTGTCTTTTCCAGCCCCTTGCATCTCTGTCCCACCACCCCTCAGAAGAGAGAACCTCATAAAACATTAGGTGTGACCTTGCCCCTGGGCATATCCGGTGTGAGAGCCACAGTGTCAGCAGAAGGGTTACTTCACCCTCACACAGGTACAGATGCCCTGAACATGCAGTATTTATAACCATCATACAAGTTTAATAGTTTCTTCTTTGCTGTGGAAAGAAAAATACTTTTTTTTCTTACTATTTTTTGGTGAAGTTCAGCACTGCAGGGGGAAGAAATAAACGAACCTCTTCTGCTTGGAATTTTCCACTCCTTCCATCAGTCTAGTCAAGAAAGCTTAGCTGGAGAGCTAGAGCCAGGAAGGAAAAGGCAGAGACAGGGATTTGTCCTGGTGACCTTCAGAAACGACTCACAGTCCATGGCTGGTTCAACCTGTGCAAAGCTATCGAAGATGCTCCCTTCTCTTGGGACCAGCAGTTGGCATAACGGCTATGTCACTGGACTTCCATACAGTCGACCACGTTTTGAGTCCTGGACCTGGTGGCTTAAACTCATGCGGGGCGCGTGTGCATGCGTACCCAGGATCCTGAGAGGAGAATGGAGGAGAAGGGATTGCAGTGTGGCCATCCTCCCTGTGAGGGGGGGGTGATTTCTCACTTTCTGTCTCTTTCTGGTGAGCACACGCACCCTATTGCAAAAACCTCTCCTTGTCTGAATTTAAACGGAAGAGACCGGTCTACGTGTTGTCCTACGTTCTAGAGCGTTTTCCACATAAGCACAGCCGGGTCTGTTGTGAATGAGTCTTGTCCAGTCAAGCTGTACAAATAAAATACTTCATTTCAATTTATCCACTTTCCTGTTCTGGGTCATTTTCTATCTTTTGTTTTGTATGATTTACAAATAACACTTGACCGAACACTCCAGAATGTGTGTCTTGATATACTGGGTCCCGCATCAGTGAACGAGATTCCCAGGGCTAGAATTAGCGGGTTAGAGAGTATCCGTACTACGACTCTGACCGCATTGCCAAGTTCTGCCACCACCTGTACTTCCACCCTTCCAAGCACTTGGTAGGTCTTCGTTACTACACAGTTTTTAATCTGTCAGTCGGAGAGGTTTCACCTTGCATTTGATTTGGGTGTCTTTATTTAATAAGGGTGGGCGTCTTCATGTGTGCTGGTCACTTATGCAGCTTTCCACACTGCCTTTTCAGATCCCTTGCCCTTTAGTCTATTAGGTTGCTCATTTTTTTTTTAATTATTCTTTTCTACGAGTTCTTTGTAAATGAAGGAAATTTACTTTATGATTCATATTAAAAATATTTCTTTCTGGTTTGTCATTTTTCTTTTCTCATTTATTTACTTCATATTTATTAGTGTATTTTTTGCCATACATAACTTTTAATTTGTATAAATGCGAACTCATTATTTCTTTTTATGGTCCCTTGACAATGGCTTATTGTTAATGTGATAAATCTCTTAGTGGTCTTGCCATAAACAAAGTTGTACAGATCACTGAGTTCCTAGAGTATTGGCAGTAGAAGGCTCTCAAAGAAAACCCAGGAAAGCGTCCAGTCAATGGCCTCTTCTCTTTCATGGAAGCTCTGATGAAGGAGGCTCATAGCCTCCCCAGGTGAGCTGCCTCTAGGAGGCAGCCTTTTGCGTCCTTGGCTCATTGTTCTCCAAGCAAATAAGAGGTGGAGGGGCAGGGCCCAGGAGGAGAGCAGACCAGGTCAAGGACAGGTGAGAGGTCTTCAGGGACTGCTCCTCTTTCCCCTCCTAGCCTGAGAGAGTTCCTCCATGCGGGGCCCAGACTCTCTCTGAGTGCTTTTTCTCACTCTGTGATAAAGCAAGCTCATTTGAGAGAATAGAGTCTGCCATTCTTTTCAATCTACGTTGCAAAAATCCAACCAACATTACATGATAAGGATCATCACAAATTAATTATGTAGTAAATCCTGGCACAGACTTCATTCCCTGACGATATTATCAAGTAATAAGTATTTCTTTTCCATTTGTAGGGCTGGAATGTACTCCTGTGAGTTTGCCTGTAAAATGAGTTCTGTGTACCAATTCCACTTTCCGCTGGCTTTTATTGTGTAATCAGGGATATGACGGTGCTGCAGCAACACCATTACGTAAGTAGAGTATGCTCCCATAGAGAGTATTCGCAGTGGAGAGGAATCCGGGTGCCTAGAAATAACAGAAACCGCACTAAGAATTGTGAGGGAAATAAGGCAATAACTCCAGCCCTCAGTAATAAAAATTGTAGAGAAGAGGAACGAGAAAGAAAAGGCCAAAGGAGACGTGTAGCTGAAAATGAACATTATTCCCAAGGAAAACTCCCACTTCCACTTCTCACTCCTCCCCTCTGGGAGGGACTGGACCCGAGTTCCCGAGATGCAGTTTCCAGCATGGCCGATGCTGCATCCACAGAGCATGATGCTGGGCAGGCTGCCAGGCTTGGCCATAAAAGTACAGACACCCAGTTAAAGGGGAAGTTCACACAAACGGTGAGTTGCGAAGATCGTTAGCTGTCTCTGTGTTCTGTCTGGCAATCCCGAAGAGCGGTCAGCTTCTCGTTTCCCATTTGCAAATTTCAAACTTATGAAGATGACCTTTATGCAACTGAAAACATACTGCTGTTCTGTCTTGATCTGTTTTGTTTTCAATTCTGTGTGAAGAATGCTTGGTGACTGTGTAAGAAGCATCCTTACTTGAGAGGTTCCAAATATCTTACGACAAAACCCAGCATCCAGTTGGCATGGTGGTCATCGGGAGGTACTGCTCAAGGCATTCCATGTCTGTATGGAAGACGTGTCTGGATGGCTTTGGCTCCTGGAAGATCTGTGCACATGGGCCACATGCATGTGCGTACTCATGGGCCTCGCTGCCTGGGAAGGCGTGGGTTGGAGGAGCGTGCTGTGAGCCCCAACGAGGGTGCTTCTCTCTCTCTCTGCCACTCTCACAAAGGAGAGAAATGGAAAGAGCCCAGACCTGTACCTCACATAGGCACAACCACGGTCAGCCCCGAGAGACAGCGCACTGTCCTCCCACTGGTCACATCTGGAGGATTTCAGATTATCGTGGGCGCATTTCCCACCCAGCCATCACACCGGCTGTGATGGGCGTAGATGGAGCAAGACAAGCCTGCCAAGCAAAAGCCGGACTGCGGAGTGAGGACCCAGGAGTGCTCTCCCAGGGCCACCAGATGTTCCAAGGGGGTTGGCGAGATTACGGCATAATCTCTCCGGGCCTGGGGCGAGTGCTCACTTCTTGTGCCTCTGCGACCAGCTAAAGTACCAAAACAATTTAGGTCCAGACTTCATTAGAAACGTTAAAGATCTCTACTGAGAAGATAAAAATAAATGTTCTCATCGGCTAACAAACACAAAGGGACAGGTGAGTGAGCCTCCCACAGCCGTCTGGAGCTGTCACTGGAACGAGCTCTCGGTCTGCACTGGGGTGTCCTGCGTGTGTGACCTCATCTGGTATGTGGGGCCTGCAGTATAGACAGCTCTCATTGCCTCCCTTTGCTGCAGAGAAGGCTGAAGCCCAGCAGGTCAGTGATCCAAGGCTACAGTGCGGGGAAGTAGCCAAGATGGAACGCAGGTGCAGGCAGGGGACATCATGCTTGCATTTTACAATGTCACCTCAGATCACCCAGCAAACAAAGGGCAAAGCAGGATTTTCTCAGTAGCCATTTTGATCCTACACGAATCCTTGGTGAGCAGCCTTGACCTTCACAGCCAAGCCCCAAACACTGACTGGACAGCCTATAGGCTGACATCACCATCTTGGTCCACTGGCGAGCCTTACTACCCGTTTCGATCCCAGAAGTGAAGCAACATGGGTCCAAAAAAAAAAAAAAAAACCAGAGTGGACAGTGTCCAATACCAGGTGGTTCCCATGCAGGGGTAATGACATGATGGTGGCAGCCCCCTAGAGGGAGTACCTGCTCTGTCAGACACAGGCAAGGTACTCACCAGCACCACAGCACCGTGACCAGAACCCGGGCTGGCCCTGCTTTATCGGTGAGGAGATCAAGAGACAGAGAAGCAAAGCTGCCTCTGTAAGTCATGCAGGCCATCTGAATCTGAGGGTATCTCACTTCCTGGTGCCACTGTGCCTGTGGCTGTGTGCCTGGCTCGTGGTGTTCCGCCTATCAGAGACCTAGGGCTGTCTAACGCTTACCTCATGCAGAGTGATACTGCTCATGTTTCTTTTTTAACCTCTCTGTGCCTCATTTTCCTCTTTTGTAACTCAGAGACACACTAGGGCAGCATCTATATGAGAGTTAAAGACAGTTCCCGCAGGTGACCAGGACCTGCCGGGCACAGCTGGCTGTCACTGTCCCTGCTGCCATGCTACTATGAGTTACGACCTTCCTATTTCGACGTAATGTCTTTGTCTCATACAAGGAAGAATTTACAACTCAGAAAACCTATAACTTGAAATTCTAGAAATCTGGAGAAGGGAAAGGAGGGAAAAGGAAACAAAGACTAAAGCTTCTTCTGGAGAAAGGAAGTCTTATGAAGAGCTACTGAAAAGAGATAGAAAGAGAAGGATCTAAAATATCTAATCCGTTGAGTTCCTATTTGATTTGAAATGTTCAAGGGCCAACTTTGTACGAACTTGGGACATTCTATCCTTGGTTACCAGTACATCTCCTAAGAAGGAGCCATTAAGGGAGAAGTCCAGAGGCCATACCCTGTACACCTCTCCCCACCCTGTGCCCGACAGGCACTTGCCCTGAATCGCCTGAATGTGCACTGTCTTAAAAGTCAGTACCAAAGGTCTCACCTGTCCCTCTTACTGGATACTGCCTTCCAGAGTCAGTTTCAAGAAGTAGGTAAGAAAGGACTATGAGTGGGACAGGAGAGCTGTTACTTTCCTGGCCCAGGCCCCTCTCCTGGGAGGCTGCGGCGTGGTCCTCCTCTTCTCCCCTTCACCCGGGGAGATGAACGCAGAGGCTGTTGAGATGCTGGCATCTCTGCATGAGAGGCACGGTCCTGCCAGCGTTTGCACACTTATTGTGTCCACATCGAAGATGGAGCACACACTGCAGTGTCACTCCTCACCATGGCGAGAGCCACCGTGACCTGCCCTTTGGGGACTTCCTGCCCGTACCCCTGCACTCAGCCACACTGACTCGCTCCCAGGCCGCCAGTCCTGGATATACCCGCCTGTCCCCTGTAGAGAAAACTCCACCCCTGTCCGCCTCACCCCAATGGCTAAGTGTAAGAGCAGCACCCTGTGGAAAGTCATCCCCGACTTCTGAGCTGGGATCAACTATCCTCCCTGTGTGTTTCTACACACAATCAACCCCATCCAGTCAGCATCATCCGTGCTGAGCCCGGCTGTAAACATTGGAAAAATAAAGGTTGAACAAGTCTGTGAGCGGGGCTGCTACAGCTCTGACGGGAGGCTGTGGTCAGGAGTAAGGGCAAGCCGCTTTGTGAAGTTGGGAAACCAGGTACTTCTTCTGAAGGAAGAACTAATATTAATAATATGACAGCTGAGAAGCAGCCAGTCACAGGAGGAGCTGGGGCAGGATGTTTGGGTGGAAGAAACTACACAAAGATACTGAGGCACAGACAGGTTAGTGTGGATGGAAAAAAGGAGAGCTTCCTGGGCACAGGTGCTAGTGGCTCACCACATGTCCACAGAATCACTGTTGTGGCAGCTCACAGTCACTGGGCATCTGAGGGTGGAGAGCAACGGGATGTAGGGAAGAGCTTTAGTGTAAAACACCAATCTCCACAGCCAGCTGGCCTTGGGCAGCGTGGCCTTGGACAAGTGTTTTAACCATTCTGACAGCTGGTATTCTCATCAAGGGATAGTGCTTAGAAGACGACCTTGGAACTAGATAACTTTTTTTTTTCTTTTTCCTTCATCAAGGAGATGACAATGTATTTACCCCTCTGAAGTTAGACTTTTCTGTATGCAAAGTGGGTCACACATAAACCTGACATTTAAAATATGATCAGTACTTGTATATACTATCATCATTGTTCCTCGTTTGCGTATAAGAAATAAATCTACCAACTACACAGACCATTTGGAAAGTAGATATAGTTGATGTGCAATGCCCAGCATTCAGTAACAGTTGACCACGCTAGCGCAGTGGGCATCTCCTGTGACCTGGTGGCCATCCCGCAACCTCACAGCACCCTTAAGCAGCATCTGCATTTCCTCTGGGGAGGAACCCTCAACTGTGTGTGTCTGGAGAGACTAACTGGGTGACCCATGTCTGTCCTACTAATGACCCACACTAACAGGCAGATATTTCTTCCCGAGATTCTGAATCTCGAGCAGAGTCAACAAGACTGAAAACAGACGGCATTCATTCATTCTAACAATGATGCCAACAAGTCCATCACTGTGATTTCCACTCCTTTGGCCTACAGAACTGCAAAATTCCCCACCCCTTTTTAAAGCCTAGTCTCCTTTTACCATCAATTCTAGAAATTTCTGACAGCCTTCTAATAGGTTCCTTTAATTAATCACAGTTGCTTACTTTCTCTTGTGATCAAAAAGTATAATCAATCCAGGTAGCTATATTTTTCTCATCATTATGGTTATTAGAAATGTGGATATAACTACCAATATTACTGTATATTATCATCATTATTATTATTTCTTGATGATATAAACAGCTCACAGATATCCTGCCTGAATCAGGAGTAGATAATAAAATCTAAACCAACCATAAGATTCTCTACTCACCTTCACATTCATCCATGCCTGCCTTTATACATATCTATTCACACACATTAAAAGAGTTGTAGTTAAAGACTAGATCCTGTCTAAAGTTCAAAGCAAAGGAAGATTTAAAAATGATAGAAAATGGATTTAATGTCTCTTTTCAAGGTAGTCATATCAAGATGTAGTCATATAAAGAAAGCCCTCCCAGGCTGCAGTAGGGAAGGGAGGCTACTCTGGCTTTTAAGGACCGCCACAAGTTCCTGCAGTCCCAGAAACATAAGGAGCAAAACGGAAGCAAAGGCCATCTGATCTGAGTTCATCAGCAGGGACCGTCCCCCACCCTCCACCCTGCCCAGCCTGCAGAGGGGGAGGAGGGCTGGTCCACTTCTCAGTGCATGAATTGGACTACCACCCTATGTCCTGTCCAACTCAGCCTCCAGCTACACTGAGAGTGGAGAAGCATCTGAAGACAGGGATGTTTTAGAGGAATTCTCTCCCCACAATCTCCCCTCTGAAAACCTAAGCCCGAAACTCCCACTGTAGAGTCCACAAACCCACCCACAGTAGAGGAGGGAAACAGGCACAGAGCTGACTCACATCATAGGGAAGGGCACAAGCACACAGCCACAGAAACATAGTCCAAAGAAGTGGAAAGAAGTGAGTATTTCACCAGATGACTAAAAATCAAAGCAGAATCCCAAGAAATAGAAAACCAAGAACTAACCCCCACAAGGAAGCATAGTAACTCCTCACCAACAATGGATAAAAAAGAGATCACAGAAATGTCAGAAAAAATATTCAGAATATTCATTGTAATGAAACTCAAAGATATGCAAGAGAAAACAGATAACCAATTCTAAAAGATGAGAAAATTATTCCATGACTTGGAGGAGGAACCCCATAAGGAGATAAACACCCCAAAAATAATCAAACACAACTTCTGGAGATAAGTAATATAATACAGGAAATCAAAACCTCCATTGAAAGTATCAATGGCAGATTAGACCAAGCAGAAGAATCTCTGACTTTAAAGACAAAAATCTCTGATTTAGACCAAGTAACCATAAAGAATGAAGAATAACCATTAAAAATCAGGACAACATATGGGAAATTCTCAATATCTTTAAATGGCTGAATACCTGTGTGAAAGGTATCCAGAAGGTAAAGAGACAGGTAAAGGCATAGAAAATCTCTCTCATAATACATTAGCTGAAAACTTTCTGTATTTATAGAGGAATATGGACATCCAAATCCAGTAGAAACAAGACATCAAATCTGTTATTAGTTGTGTAATAGCACTTACATATGTTCCTTTCATAATTTACATAAATATCATCATGTAAAATTTACAAAGGTTTCATGAAGACTAAAAACAGTGGTGTGCCCTTCCTCCCTCACCATGGCAGGATGACTCAGTAACCTCTCTCCATGTCATGTTAGAATTACACATCCTTGAGACAAGCAGATGGCATAATGGTTATGTTGCCGGACTCCCATGTAGTCAACCAGGGTTCAAGTGGACCTGGTGGCTTAAAACTCACACAGAACATGTGTGCATGCATGTGTGCCCAAAATCCTGAGAGGGGAATGAAGGAGAAGGAATTGCATCATGGCCACACACACACCCCCGGGGGGTGATTTTTCACTTTCTGTCTCTCTCCATCTTTCTAGCAAGCATGTGCACCCTATAGCAAAAATCTCTCTCTTAAACAAACAAAAAACACTATACATTCTTGCCTTTGGAATATGTTTCATGCTAAGCTCTAAGTCAGGTCCTTGAAATATGGTGCCTTCTCAAAATTCCATGTTGAAATCCTGACCTCTAAGGTGATGTATTAGGAGGGGAACTCAGAGTGGTTAGGTCAAGAGGGTGGAGCTCTCACGGAAGGGATCAATGTCAGTACCCGCACCCTGAGAGAGTTCTCTTGGTCTCTGCCATGTGAGAACTCACTGACCATGTGAAAACCAAAGGGTAGGCCCTCCAAGAGTGAGTCTGCCATGCCTCCACAGCAGTGAGGATGAATTCTGCTGTGTGAGCCACCCAGCCTGTGGGGTTCTTCTGTATTCGCCCAAGGGGTGAACACATACAGGGAGAAGGGTCATATTCTCAGTCGTGTCTTTATGCTATAGCAGTAAACTCAGCTTCACAGATATCTGAGGTTTAATGCATTAAGTGTTTGACTAGATTGAAGGAGGGTTCTTCCTACAGCAACATTAAAGAAGTGTCTAACTAGACCTACCAGCGATTGGAGAGACAACTTTGAGCAGGTGATAGCTGGTTGTATTTTAAGTGATGAGTAGGAGATCGCTGAGTGAATAATAAAATAACAATGACAGAAGGAATCCTCAGATTCCTTGTGTCTGGTTAAGTGGCAGGTGCCTCAGTTAGGAAGGTTACTGTAAGGAGAATAAGCACCACTGTCCCGTCCGCCTGTACTGACTACGGTTCTTTCTACAAGTTGATTTGTTTCTTTCATGAGAAGAGAGACAAAGAGACACATTGGGATCATATTCCATCCTGGGACTGTCCCATCAGGTCCAGTTTGAGTACTCTGGGTCCCCACCTTCCCCACTGACTGCAATCCGACCCTCAACACACTCCTACCCTTTGGACAAGTTATCAGTGTCACTTCGGCAAACAACTCAGTGTGAAGCAAAGTCCTCAATACTTCCACACAAAACAGTCACAGTTCCAACATGAGTGTTTTGTGTAGGAAAAATCTTAGGACTCGTGAATTATTTCACAACCCAAAGACCACATTTTGGGTTACTTTATGTCACCAAGGTCTCCTTAACACTGCTACATACAGTAAGACTGCCATCGTTCTACCATACACATTTGGCAAAGAGCAGCACAATAATGAAGTGCTATTCTAATGTTGTGCTCTAACCTTTTAGAGGAAGAAAAACCCCTGTAATTAAAATATTATACAAAATGACCAAATGGACGTGGGAGTAATACAAAATAAATCCCAGCATCTAATCAGCTTTTTAATCATCACTAGTTAAGACAATTGGTTGGGCCTGTTATTTTCAGTAGCAAGCTGAAATCATTTCACGTGATAATTTCGAGGGTTAATTGTTGCAGTTTATTCAATGCAATCTTCTCTACCGGCTTTATTTTTATCTGCCAGTACACCAATACGCCATGATTAGCATAAATTAAGCTAAGTGAATTGTGTGGGTTACTAAATTATTTTACACCAGTCTTTCCTTTATTTTCTTCTCCAAACATTTAAAGGTTAGGAATGGGTGAATGGTTTGATGGCAAAGTCCAACACCCAACAGCTCAGCCTCAGCTGAAAAAAAGAAAAAGAAAAAGGAAAGAAAAGAGAAAAAAACCCAGGGGCTTAAAAACCAGGTGATTGATTTTCAGAAATCTTGGGTAGAAAAATACATTGTGAAAAATGTCATCACAAAAGCTGTCACATCATTATACGCTGACCTTTTACAGCAGCCTGCACAGCTCACGGCTGGGAGGCGCGCGATCTACATGCAAACCTAGAACACACAGAGGGGAAAGATTTGCGTGTGTGCCACAGAGGAGCCACCTCCAGCATTCAGACTGACACGCGGTGACCCTGACAGCTCCATCAGCATTCGTCCCTAACAGAGGGAGCCTCATCTGATTGAGAGACCCTGTTCTTTCAGCCCTGCCATGTTGGCGGTGACTCCACGAAATCTCAGACCTAAGCCCAGCTTTGAAGAGAACACCTCTTGCACAGAATGGTCAGCCTGTCCCAGGACTGTCTCCTGTCCACCTCATTACCACAGGACCCCGGTTCCTCTAGGCCCACATGGCCGAGACACTCCTCCCCCTCCTCCTCACTGTATCACTCCTGTGAAACTCAGGACCACCAGCCGCCCTTCCCCTGCAAATACGGCCTAGAGAGTCTCTCCTACTTTAGCCCGCAGGCTCTGCTGGTGTGGAGCACCCCCGCCCAACGCCTACAGCGCTCATCTTAAAGATGGCACCTAGCGGAAGCTCACTAAGCGCTCGAAGTTGTAAACAACTTCGAGGAAGTGGTGCGCGAGGAGCATGGAGAGCACGGGAACATCACATGCAGCCAATCCCTACCCGAGAACTGATTTCCGCACACGTGGACAACGTCCCGATTGGCCAGGGGCCCTTTATAAGGTCCTAGGGTTGGGGAGGAAGGGAAGAACTTCTGTAACATAGCCTGGGGAAATAAAGTGCTGAAGAGAAGACCGTCTCTGGAGTTGTCTGTTGCGCAACAAGTGGTGGCCTGTACGGGGATCGCCTTGCATCGAGAGCGGCCAGAACTCTAGCACTCCAGGGCAGCCGGCTGGTAAGTCTCACAGGTAAGAGACTGGAACACAGGTAAAGTTAAAAGACCTCGGGATAGAGGCAGGTAAAGTTAAGAGACCTCGGGATAGAGGCAGGTATTCTTTCTCCTTCTTCTTTGGTGTTTTTTCTCTTTCTTTTCTTCCTCTTTTCGCCCTTTGGCTGCA
>NW_006160218.1:209714-217189 GCF_000334495.1 Tupaia belangeri chinensis
GAAGAAAAAAGGGGGAACGGTGGAGCGCCCCCCCCCCATCGCCTACAGCGCTCATCTTAAAGATGGCACCTAGCGGAAGCTCACTACTTCGAGGAAGTGGTGCGCGAGGAGCATGGAGAGCACGGGAACATCACATGCAGCCAATCCCTACCCGAGAACTGATTTCCGCACACGTGGACAACGTCCCGATTGGCCAGGGGCCCTTTATAAGGTCCTAGGGTTGGGGAGGAAGGGAAGAACTTCTGAAACATAGCCTGGGGAAATAAAGTGCTGAAGAGAAGACCGTCTCCGGAGTCGTCTGTTGCGCGACATGCTGGGCCTTTTTCAGTGCCACACTCTGGGTTTCGTGCTGGAGATGCATTCTTGGGACCTGGTAGAAATGATTCCAGCCTCACAGAACTGTTAGAGTCAACAGGAAAGACACACAACTTTAAAGGAAGTAGCAGGCGTGGGATGCTAGGGATGGGGCAGAGACCTGCAAGACCGTACCCTGCTCATCCGTACTCATTCCCCCCGCCCCAGGTTCCTGTGCTCCCCTGTGGGAGCCACCTCCGCCATACCCACTTGCTCTTCTCAGTGGGGGAGGCTGGTGGGCAGCACCTTGGCTGTTGTGAAAGGGAGACTCTGACAGCAGCGAGCTCGCAGCCTAAGCTCCCAGGCACTCTCCCTTGTCCTGACACTTATGAGCCAACAGATGCAAGTCCCGAAGCCCCAACTTCACTGCCGGTTGCACTGCCAGTTGCATACAGGATCTGTCCAGCACAACACTGAGCCCATATGACAGCACACAGTGACAGGTGCTCAGCAACAGTCATGCAATATCACAAATGAATGAGCAAAGTAAACTTCCGACTTACAAGAGATTCCTATAGTGAGGGCCTTTTGTACAAGAACTCACCCTCTGATGAACTGCAGGAGTATTTCATCTGCATATCACCTGACTTTCATCTTTTTCACTAATATAGACAATTTTATTATAACAATGATTTACATTTAAAGAATTCGGCTCCCACCTTCCCTTGGGATAGCAGAGGACCCATGAACAGTGGACGTGGGAGCAACGCCAGTGGAAACATCGCCAGGAGTTCCATGAAGCTGGGTCCTTTGGTGGGACATGAAGTCCCAGGTCTCGCAGTCCCTGCCTGGCCAGTTCGCCCGTCCACCCTCCTGGGAACACTGGGTTCTGTGGCTCTAAACTACTCAGGCAAGGTGAGGAGGAAGAAAACGAGAGCATTGAGGTTAGGAGCCCCAAGTCTGTCTTAAATTCTTATTATTAAATCAATATAAGCCTTATATATAATCATGGTATATATGTAAGATAATATATATATCAATAGAGTTTCAAGTGGAGCATGAAGGGATGGGAAGGAGAACTTTAAAAACTATTCAGTCTTTTTTTTTTTAAGAGGGATTTTTGCTATAGGATGCATGTGCTCACTGGAGAGACAGAGAGACAGAAAGTGAGAAATCATCCCCCGGGGGGGATGGCCACACTGCAATCCCTGCTCCATTCTCCTCTCAGGATTTTGGGCATGCACATACACATGCCTGGCATGAGTTTCAAGCTTCCCGGTCTGGGACCTGACCTGCAGTTAGCCATGTGGGAGTCCGCAGCATAACCAGGACCACACATACAGAAGAAAGCAAACCCACAGAGGGGAGCATGCTTGTGGTTGCTTGGGGAGACGGTAGGAAAGGGGAGTGCGGAAATGAGTGCTGGGTCTTCCTGGGTGACGGAAGTATTCTAAAACTGGATTGTGATGCTGGCTACGCAATCGTGTAAATACACTGAAAACCACTGAATTGTGCTTAAGTAAAATGGTGAGTTTTGGAGTAGTATAAATAAACATTTAAGCTGTTTAGGAAATAACAGATGAAGATTGGAAGTAAAGTGAAACAACAATAGGGAAGAAGTATCAACAGAACTTGTATCAAAAGGACCTGAGTGTGGGTGGCCAGAAAAGAAATCTAGCATTAAAAGCAAGGATAATGGAGAATGCTAATGTTAATGCTAATGCTTAAATGAGCAACTATTAAGTTCCAGACACCATTATATACTTAATATGAGTCACTGCATGGTTTTCATAAAAATCAGTTAGTTCGCAAATATTATCATCTAGATTTTACACATGAGAAAGCTGCTGAGGTACAGAGAAGTTGAGACGTTCTCTGAAGGTTGCACAGCAAGTGGTAACTGGCAATGCTACCTCTGGAGCAAGCGGGAAGGTGTGATGGGCCTGACAGCTCGTCCTGGAAAGTCCTTCGGCGCTCGGCAGTCCTCTGCTCCCTGACATTGCAGAGTCCCTCTCAATCTTTCAGGAGCCAGGATATTCACATTGCTTCTTTCCTAGCCATCAACTCTGGATAAGGCAGGCTGACCCGGCTTTGCCCTCAGATATCCATTGACAGATGAACTATTTCTACCTGAGACCATCAGAAACAGTGAGTGGAAGGTCCAGGATGACAGCCAGAGAGGAACTAAGAGAGGCTAGGGCTCCCTCACCATGAGAAGTTGCTTCTGACCATGGCCAGAGCCGTCACAGAGAACCACAGGGGACTCGCACTCTCTGGGCAGGGACCAGAAAGTCTTCCGACAGCAGTTCTGTGCTCAGAAGTGCATCGGAGAGGCTGTTTTTTCTTTGGCCATTATTCAAACCAGGGAAATGCGGTG
Organism: Tupaia belangeri chinensis; assembly: GCF_000334495.1. NCBI lineage: Eukaryota > Metazoa > Chordata > Mammalia > Scandentia > Tupaiidae > Tupaia > Tupaia belangeri. Next base: position 212,386 of record NW_006160218.1, read on the forward strand.
CTTGGACGAGGACGTGGGTAGGAAAGGTGTGTAGCACAAATTGTGTTTGTGCAAGATGTGGCAGGCGAGCAGCACCCACTCACCTCAGGTACTGGGTGTGAGAAAGCCCCCTCCCTGCCAGGGCTCTCTGGCCAGGCACAGTGGCCTCATCTGAGTCCAGGGCTCTGCAATGCTGCAGGCCTGGCTGCCAGCTGCCTCCACGTTGCTTAGGGAAGGTGCCATCCGCACCCTGGGCAGCTGGCGAGAACGCAGCAGTGGGCAGGCACTCTGTGGGCTCTTCCACTCACAGTCTCTTCTCTGCCTCATCTGGGAAACAGCTCTGCCCATTCATCAGGAATTGGGCTACAGAGAAGGCTCGAAAAGAGTAGAAAGCTTGCCTCTTCGCCCCCGGTCAGAGTGCAGTGTGAGCCTCCTGTGGCTGCTATAACACGACAGCACAAACTGGGAATTGAACAGAACCGTATCCTCACAGTCGTAGAGGCCCGAGATCGAGGTTTAGCTGGACTGGTTCCTTCGGAGAGCTCAAGGGACGTCCATTCTACACCTCTAACCCAGCTCTGGAGGCTGCAGGCCATCCTCGGTGCCTCGGTTCTGGAAGCATCAGCCCAGTCTCTGCTGTCTTCACATGGTTTCCTGTGGCCGTCCTCCTGTGTCTCAGAGGTCCCCTCCTCCTCTTACAGTGACACCAGTCACTGGATTTAGGGCTCACCATAAAGCCAGGATGGTCCCGTCCTGGTGGGTAAAGGTGCTTTCAGAGTTCGGTGGCCTGTTCTTCTGTTCACTAATAAATGCAGTGTATGGAGGCTCCGGGTTCAATGGCCACAAAGATTTATGTGTTGAGACTCGGTCATTACAGGACTAAGAGGATGAAAACTGGCTCCGACTACGGTGTTGAAAGGTAGGACCTTTAAAAGATTAGGATTAAGGTTATTAAGTCGACGCCCCAGCGGTCAACCCCTGGGATGTGTTCAGGGAGGGAGCGAGACCATGGACAGGCAGATGTAAAGGTACACACTCCCTCCCGCTCCATGCTGTGACGTGTCCAGACTGTCAACAGATGTACTCCTGCACCTTGGGCCTGAAACAACGAGCTGAATAAACCTCCAAATCACTCAGATTCTGGTGCTTTTATTATTAGCAGCAGAGCAGAGTAGGCCAACATCTATTTGCTGAATGAATACACGCCACAGGTTCTGTACTGGTCCTGGGTGAAGACATCATTGAGGTTCTGATAACCCTTGGACAGAATCAGAAATGGCTCTTCTCTAAACTGGGCTTAATTTGAGTCTTGATTAAAACTAGAAATGAGGCAGAAATTCAAGACACAAAGAGTCGGCGATATGAGACCATAAGTTTCTTGCCCTATCAATTATTTCCTCTTTTAAAGAAAGATAAGAAAGAAAAAAATGAACATGGCTTTCACATGTTACCACATGGCTTCCACATGTTGCAACATGGCTTTCACAGGTTGCCACATGGCTCTCGCATGTTACCAGGTGGCTCCGGCCACAGTATGCTCGCCGGACTGCACAGGCACAATGGCTGCACCAGGACTTCCCCCAGGAGCTCTGTGGGCGTCGCACACCCGCTGGGCTGAGTACTGCCGGTTTATCTCTGGGAGGAGTGATGGTGATTTTAAATCTAGAATTTGGGAATTAGTATTTGAACTTTTTTTCTCAAATGTAATCTTATGTAGAACTCCAAATGACAAAACAATAAAAACTGAGTTTAAGGCAAGCCAAAACCCCCCTGGACCTTTTGAAAGAATCTTTACGTGTCCCGCCCCATACCTTCAAGTTCCCTAGAACTTGACTGCATTCTCCTACCCATGAAACAGGATTTGACAAAGTATGCACCTTACACCACTATGGTACATGCGATAATTTAGTATGGCTAGAGGTAAATATTTACACTAAATTTTAGAATTTATGCATTTATTTTAATGTGTACTGTTTTATCAAAGCCGTGATTTCATGGGTGCACTGATTTAGAATGAAGCCAAACATTAAAAGGATTTAATTTAAAATTATTTGAAGAAAAATTATTACATAGTGGTACAGCTAAAATTTTCAGAAGAGCTTTACATATTAGATAATTAGCTATTTCTGTTATTCAAAGTAATGGATGGTTAGGTTAGCACAGAAAAAGGGAGACCTAAAGATAAGACCAACTCATTGTAACGGTAGTTTCTCCACTTTTACAAAGTTTATTTATTTATTTCTTCCGTGAGCAAGAGGCAGAGATAAACAGAGAGAGCACATCTCCAACAGGGCCTAGGCACGGCGACCCACTCTCGGCTCGCCAGCCCCGGGTCTTGGGCATGTGTGCCTGGCGCAGGCAGGGAGCTCTCTGGCCAGAGCCTCCCTGTGGCCAGCCTCACAGAGCACTGGGTCCCAGCACCGAGCCATGAGCCATAGTCCAGCCCTGCATTCCTTCATTTTCTGCCAAATCTCTTGGCGAGTAATCATGCTGTGGCGACAAGGAGGACAGATTCGTTTTGCCCTCTTTCCTTAGGGAAGGTGCCATCCGCACCCTGGGCAGCTGGCGAGAACGCAGCAGTGGGCAGGCACTCTGTGGGCTCTTCCACTCACAGTCTCTTCTCTGCCTCATCTGGGAAACAGCTCTGCCCATTCATCAGGAATTGGGCTACAGAGAAGGCTCGAAAAGAGTAGAAAGCTTGCCTCTTCGCCCCCGGTCAGAGTGCAGTGTGAGCCTCCTGTGGCTGCTATAACACGACAGCACAAACTGGGAATTGAACAGAACCGTATCCTCACAGTCGTAGAGGCCCGAGATCGAGGTTTAGCTGGACTGGTTCCTTCGGAGAGCTCAAGGGACGTCCATTCTACACCTCTAACCCAGCTCTGGAGGCTGCAGGCCATCCTCGGTGCCTCGGTTCTGGAAGCATCAGCCCAGTCTCTGCTGTCTTCACATGGTTTCCTGTGGCCGTCCTCCTGTGTCTCAGAGGTCCCCTCCTCCTCTTACAGTGACACCAGTCACTGGATTTAGGGCTCACCGTAAAGCCAGGATGGTCCCGTCCTGGCGGGTCAAGGTGCTTTCAGAGTTCGGTGGCCTGTTCTTCTGTTCACTAATAAATGCAGTGTATGGAGGCTCCGGGTTCAATGGCCACAAAGATTTATGTGTTGAGACTCGGTCATTACAGGACTAAGAGGATGAAAACTGGCTCCGACTACGGTGTTGAAAGGTAGGACCTTTAAAAGATTAGGATTAAGGTTATTAAGTCGACGCCCCAGCGGTCAACCCCTGGGATGTGTTCAGGGAGGGAGCGAGACCATGGACAGGCAGATGTAAAGGTACACACTCCCTCCCGCTCCATGCTGTGACGTGTCCAGACTGTCAACAGATGTACTCCTGCACCTTGGGCCTGAAACAACGAGCTGAATAAACCTCCAAATCACTCAGATTCTGGTGCTTTTATTATTAGCAGCAGAGCAGAGTAGGCCAACATCTATTTGCTGAATGAATACACGCCACAGGTTCTGTACTGGTCCTGGGTGAAGACATCATTGAGGTTCTGATAACCCTTGGACAGAATCAGAAATGGCTCTTCTCTAAACTGGGCTTAATTTGAGTCTTGATTAAAACTAGAAATGAGGCAGAAATTCAAGACACAAAGAGTCGGCGATATGAGACCATAAGTTTCTTGCCCTATCAATTATTTCCTCTTTTAAAGAAAGATAAGAAAGAAAAAAATGAACATGGCTTTCACATGTTACCACATGGCTTCCACATGTTGCAACATGGCTTTCACAGGTTGCCACATGGCTCTCGCATGTTACCAGGTGGCTCCGGCCACAGTATGCTCGCCGGACTGCACAGGCACAATGGCTGCACCAGGACTTCCCCCAGGAGCTCTGTGGGCGTCGCACACCCGCTGGGCTGAGTACTGCCGGTTTATCTCTGGGAGGAGTGATGGTGATTTTAAATCTAGAATTTGGGAATTAGTATTTGAACTTTTTTTCTCAAATGTAATCTTATATAGAACTCCAAATGACAAAACAATAAAAACTGAGTTTAAGGCAAGCCAAAACCCCCCTGGACCTTTTGAAAGAATCTTTACGTGTCCCGCCCCATACCTTCAAGTTCCCTAGAACTTGACTGCATTCTCCTACCCATGAAACAGGATTTGACAAAGTATGCACCTTACACCACTATGGTACATGCGATAATTTAGTATGGCTAGAGGTAAATATTTACACTAAATTTTAGAATTTATGCATTTATTTTAATGTGTACTGTTTTATCAAAGCCGTGATTTCATGGGTGCACTGATTTAGAATGAAGCCAAACATTAAAAGGATTTAATTTAAAATTATTTGAAGAAAAATTATTACATAGTGGTACAGCTAAAATTTTCAGAAGAGCTTTACATATTAGATAATTAGATATTTCTGTTATTCAAAGTAATGGATGGTTAGGTTAGCACAGAAAAAGGGAGACCTAAAGATAAGACCAACTCATTGTAACGGTAGTTTCTCCACTTTTACAAAGTTTATTTATTTATTTCTTCCGTGAGCAAGAGGCAGAGATAAACAGAGAGAGCACATCTCCAACAGGGCCTAGGCACGGCGACCCACTCTCGGCTCGCCAGCCCCGGGTCTTGGGCATGTGTGCCTGGCGCAGGCAGGGAGCTCTCTGGCCAGAGCCTCCCTGTGGCCAGCCTCACAGAGCACTGGGTCCCAGCACCGAGCCATGAGCCATAGTCCAGCCCTGCATTCCTTCATTTTCTGCCAAATCTCTTGGCGAGTAATCATGCTGTGGCGACAAGGAGGACAGATTCGTTTTG
>NW_006160218.1:217220-219229 GCF_000334495.1 Tupaia belangeri chinensis
TCCCTGTTCTCTGTCTGGACTAGAAATAGGAGCAGATGACACACACAGGAAACAGCTCTAGTTGTTTCTGCAATCCAGAAACAGCAGGCCTGGTTTACTGGGTATTAACTAGTGAAAATGAGTCGTTACCTTGAGTACAAAGCATACCCCCTCACATACCCCTCTGCACATCAGAGGCCTTCGGGGAGCAGGGGCGATGCAGATAGATACATATTGAGTCATTATTCACTGGCGCTCACACTGGCAGGGAGTTGTCCCAGAGGAAGAAAAATGATCCCAAACTATGATTAAACTCATACTTAAAGAATCTTAATAATCATTTCAAAAAAACTGTATTTCTCAACGCATCAGCAGTTGGCTGGCCCGCAGCCCTGCAAGTGAACGATGAACCCATACGGGCATTTCACATGCATTCGTGTTTGTTTCGTTGTAACCAAATCTCTTAATGGGTAGCCCGCCCCCACCCTGGCACCACGACCCGATTCCGTTACTTCGGGTTTTACCCCAATGAGACCGATTCCGTTACTTCGGGTTTTACCCCAATGACCAACTCAGTGACCTCGCATGTATGTCGGAATACAGAGGCATTCCCGCAAGTGGTGATGGGGCCCTTTAGGCGCAAGCCTCCTAAAACACATCATTTTCCCCCAAAAGAAACAGCTGCCAAGTTATCTAAAATATCAAGTTTCTTTGCTGTAGGCATGAATTGTAGGTGATAAAGAGTGCCTATCTCCTGCAATCAGAAGCTCTACCTTTCAATAGGAAACAATGGAAACAAGTTAATCATTTTGTAATAAATGCAGTTTGGTAGACAAAAATTGTTCAAAATGTGGAACCCAGGAGGAGATTAATAAAAGATTAATAAAGGTGAGCTTTATCGGTGGGGGTAGAGTGTTAATAAAGCTGCACATCATCTACCCACCAGAGAAGGATTTATTCAGCTTCTACTGGGTACCAGGCATTGTACAAATCGTGGGGACAGAGGCCAATATGATTTGAGTCCTGTCCTGAGAGAATTGCCAATCTAGAAGAGAAATTAATTATATACATATACATATATGTAAAATTATAAATATATTCACGTGTATTCTCCAATCTGTTCAATATGCTGACTCTAATGCAATGGAAAAGAGACAAGGGAGCTGGGTGGCAGTGCAGAAGTAATGCCACTGCACCCCTGGGGACGCCTCGCTGTGTCCTGAGACCTCCCTAAGCACGCCAGGCACATGTGTGTGCATCTATGGTGCAGGCGGGCTGAGACGGGGTGGAATGCAGTGTGAAGACTGTTGACAGGGCCTGTGTCTGACTTTGTCTGCTTTCTGTCATTCTCATGAAAGAAAGAAACTTAAATGAAAGAGAAAAATAAAAACAGTTTAAAATAAATTTTCAAGATGAGAGTGGGTCTGAGTTTTACTGGCTTTAAACTAAATGCTACTCTGACGATCTTCCTCTTGCTATTTTTAGACACAGGCTGCCTGAGCAACAGCCGAGATCTGCAAACTGCCGCAGCCAGCCCACGTGTGGCCATCCGACCTGAGGGCACCATCCTCTCTCCAGGAGGTCCTAACACTCTCCATCCCTTGAGACCCCTCCGCATATGCGCGTAAGCGGAAGGAGGGAATGTCAACACTGCGGGGGTCACTGAGTGCATTCTCTCTGCCTTTGAGGTTTGTGACCATCATTCACACACAAAAGCTCTCTGAGGTCTTGCATCAAATGATCCGTATAATTTATGGAAGCCAGTTTTTTCCAAACTAGCAAATGAATGACATTTTTGTGTATAAGATCCATTGACACCCTCAGAACTAGCACTTCCCAAAATGTCGTCTTGGAATTGCTGCAGCGATTCAAAGAGGGCAAACACGTATGTATTTCCTTACGGGACTGTCCACAGACAATCTGGACTATTGACCCAGGTAATGTTTTACGGAATTAAACTTTCATATCCTGAACACAATTCCAGAAATACGTATTTGTGTATAGAAGCTAACTGTGTAAATTAAAGCTGC
>NW_006160218.1:219400-238076 GCF_000334495.1 Tupaia belangeri chinensis
GAGGAATCATGTGTAGCAGGAAAGCTAATGACCAAATGCACAAGAAAACCAAAACAAAACCACATCACACACAGAAGCAACTTGTTGCTAAAAACCTTCATGGATCGCTTGGCTTTCAGTGTTCTTCCTTCCCAGCGCTTAGGTGATTGCTTTGTTAGCGTCCAGCTGTGGCTTGCTCCTTCAGGGAGGGCTGCAATAACTCAGCAGTAAACAGGACCCGCCACAGGGCCTCCCTACAAAGAACCACGGGGAGCTCATTCCCTGATGGAACATATTGATGTGGTCAATGACGTAAGTCAAGATAATTGCATTTCCATGAGGTGCGTTCCACGGAGAATGCCCAGCCTTCTGCCCCTCTTGTTCTTTGAGAGCGCCGCATCTGGAGCATCAAATATCACTTACAAATAGTCCTCGTTGTCTACGGCTCAACCCCCGATCCTCTGAAGATGCCAACAAGCCCTGGAATCCCATCGTTCTTAGGTCTTGCCCATGGATGTTCTAGCTAGGTCTTCTCCACGGAAGCGATCACATCTGTACTTGTGATTTTCAATGTGCCTAAGCATGTCACCTACTACAGCCCTTGAACAAGTAGTCCAGGGGATGTGCTGGAATGGCCACTGGCCCAGGTGTGCCCTGAGAGCCAGCTGTCGTCACACGTTGCCACATATGATGCCGCTCGTCAGCAACTGCAAGTCTGACCCCTGCCTCAGCCCACAGCACACCGGGCAGCACCTGTGCTCTCCTTACAGACGAGGAAACCGAGATCACTGACACACGCAACTTGAAGCAAAAACAACCAGACACAGATCCTAGAGCTCATTACTTGTTAAAGCGTATTCACTTCTCTCTTTCATGTGTGAGACACAGAGAGAAAAGGAGGAGTCCTGGACAGGAACTGATGCCTCAGTCCTCCCCAGCCTTCCTGGACAGCCAGTCGCCACATGCGTGTGCTTGCCACACGCACAGGTCGCTGGCCCCGAACTCCAGTCTCCATGTGGATCGGGCATCATGGAGTGTGTGCTGGCACTGTGCCACCATGGGTGACCTCTGTGACTATTTTAAGTATAAGCAAAAACCAATTTAAACTTCTGTCTCCTTGTGATTTACTAAATTCCAACTACTATAACCCTCATTTGACAGATGAGAAAAATAGCCCAGAGTCCTCTGGTGTGGTGGTCCATTTTATTAGTTTGGTTAGGTGGTAACCACCAGCCACTCAATCGAACACTAACCCAGGAGTGTCTGGGGAGGTATTTTGTAGATGTGAATAAAGTCCATAATCCAGTGACTCAGTAAGGAAGACTGTCCAGGGTAAGGGCTGGGCTGATATAATCAAGCGGAGCTGAGTCTTCACTGTAGAAGGAGAAACTGCCATGGACACGCTGTCTGCTCCTCCCCAAGAGTTCCAGTCCTGTCACTTCCAGATTTGCCAGGCTCATATCCACAGTCAAACACACAGTTCATTGCAACAAGTCTGCTTGAACGTATCTTCTACTGGTTCTGTTTCTACGGCCAAACCTTGACTAGCAGATACATCTGGACTCAATCTCTGTGTCCAGAGAGCGCCCAGATCTCACTAATACCATAACAGCAACCATCTACACTCAACTCATTTCAGTCCACGGATCTGGGTTCCGTCAGGTCCCCATTAACTTAATTAAGAAGAATGAACTATACATACACACCAATAAGCAATATGGGTATTGCTGTATTTACATAACACTATTCTTCCATTTCTAAGGATAAAGAGCAATGCTAATAGTGATTAACATTTATTTAGGAATAACCATGTTCTATCAAAAAACCAAGATCTTTGAAATCATTATCTTATGTGGTGGGAATAAGTTATGAAGAGGTACCGTTCTTATCAATACAGGGTAGAATTCTCTAAGCACGAGAGCAATCTAAAGATAGACTGGGCAGCTCCAAGAGATGGAAGGCTCTCCATCTGTCAAGTAATGCAAGCCCAAGTTCAAGTCACTTAACAAGGAAGTTAGAGTGGGAATTCAGCAGTGACTGTTGGCTGAAGTTGATACACTGTGCTTCCTCTTCCAAAACTATGTCCTGTAGCAATTTACACATTTCATCTCAATCATATTTCTAAATGCTGATAGAACTGTCTTCGGATGACAGAGTATGTGCATGTTTGGACTTTCTGCAAAATCGGAAAGATCATCTTTTCTTTGGTGGCCTCCTACTAGGGCAACTATAAAAATCTGTAAACAGGAAGATGATGAACACAAGTTATATCAGAGTCCATTCTCAATTATCCACGCTGATATTTGGAGGATATGGAAGGATAATCCAAAATAGCAGATAAGGACCAGCATATTTATCTTTGGCCTTTAAGTTCTATGTCTGACTTTGTCCAGAATCAGGAGGTAACTCTTTGATGAAAAGGAATCCACTTCCTGGAGCAAATCCCAGTCCCGTGTCTATTTTGTCTGTCTGTTTAACGCTCTATTTGGAGGCAGATGGTAGCACAGCAGTGAAAGTGTGACACTCTGTGACCCTGATCCACACCAGAAGGTTGCAGATCCACGTCTGGAGATCCTGTTAGCTGGGCACATGCATGCCCATAACCCTGGGCTAGCTGAAGCTGGGGGTAGAAAGTGAGGCTTAGACCCTGCGGGGGGTTAGGGGGATGCTGTCTCTGTTTCTCTTTATCTCTCTGTCACTCTTGCTCATGAAATAATGAGACTTTATATTAAATTTAGTAGAACTTTTAATCTAAGTCAATAAGACGTATTGAATATAAATTTTTTTAATTTCCCCTGTGGCCCCAGGTGGTAACATGGTGGACCTACATGGGAAAGGTCCTGGGTTTGAGTCCCGAGACCTCCCTGAGTGGTGCTAGGAGTCTGTATGCGTGCCTGAGACCCCGGCCAGCTGGGACTGGGGTGAATCATGGTGTGGGCACTTGCTGAGGGTTGCTCTCTCTATAAATAAAATATACACTTTGAAAAAATGTCCCTGGACTCTAAAATTTGAATCATCCAATAGAAAATCTGAAGCAGAAAAGAGCAAAATTATTGCTCCAGGTGTTTCTGTACATGGATTTGCAAATCTGAGTTATGAAGCTAATCACTTTGTAGCTGAAAGGTACTTTGCCTTATGAAGAAGCTCGTACCAACCTGACCTGGGGAGGTTCCGTGTCTCCTCCTCACCCCGAAGTTACCCAGTTGCTCAGCCAAACAGGCTGGCTTGTTTCCAGATAATATAAGCCAAGAGGCTGGAGAACAAAAGGACAATGACCTTTGGGGCATGTCCAAGAATCCTAGAGGACCAGAGATAAGTGTGAACCGACTGCATTCATTTCTTAAGCCATTAACCATGACTTAGCAAAGTGGAGAAAGTTAAAACTTAAGGGTTTTTTAATAAAAAATAAAAATGCACAAACTATTCCAGCTTGAGACAGTGAGATACTATGCCCAGGAAAGTGATGGACTGGGAGGGAGGTCTGGGCGCTATGGTAACTACGAGACAGTAGGCGGTTACGTAGTTTCTCTGGGCCTCAGGTCTCTCATCACAGTAACAGCTCCTGGACTTGCTGAAAGTCTCCATACTTGTATCTTGGCTACTTTTCTAAAAGCACTGTTGCATTTAGTTTGTAGAACCCTCCCAACAACCTCACAAACTCAGTACCGTTAGCAACCCCGTTCACAGGTGACGACAGTGGGGCAGAAGTAACTGGCCCGGGCAGGGTCAGGGCACGGGTAGAATAAGATCCTACACACACACACACACACACCCTCGGCGCAGCACTGCCTTCCAGTCAGGAAACGTGCGGGACGGGTACTCCATGCTTGGGAACTCCGCGTGGAGCCAAATGTCTGTTAAGGGATTTCAAAGGCTCGCTCGGGAAGGACCTACTTACGCAAGGACCGTGCATCTCTAAGATGCAGGTCTGCGTCCCCTCTCCTGTGCCCCAGCCAGGTGTGCCCACTCGCGTGAGTGCGATAGAGAGCAGTTCGGCTCCTGACCTGGCACCCATGCCCGCTCCTGTCCCCACCTGGCCTCTCTCACCCACTTGGCTACCAGCTCCAGCAGATCAAGACCTTGACTTGCTCCTCTGTGTGACTCCGAAGCCATGACGTGACAGGTGTTCAGTGAATGCTGTACTGAAGCATGTATGTGCTGCACAGGGGTGAGACACTTTCAAACGGTGACAAAATCCAGGGGGAAGGAATGCTTAAGAACAAAGTACTTGGGGACCAGAAGGCGGTGCAATGGCTAAGGCACTGGACTCCCACTGGCCGACCACAGTTTGAACGTGGACCCAGTGGCTTGAAAATCATGCTGGGTGTGAATGTGAATGTACGCATTCCCAAAATCCCAGGAGGAGAACGGAGGAGGAGGAATTGCAGCATGGTGGTTCCCCTAGGGAGTGATTTCTCTCCTTCCCTCTCACCATCTCTCTCTGTCTTTCTCCAGCAAGTACATTCTCCAGGGCACACACACACACAACAAACAAACAAAACTTAAACAAACAAACAAAAAAATGCATTTGAGCAACTTAGTCCCATAGACTCAGCTCACCCTACTCGTCCAAACGATCTCCTCTCCCTCCAAAGTTGCCCTGGGGCCACACGGGTCTTCACACTGTCTCCCACCATGCCGAGCAGCCCCTCCTAAGCTTGGCTTGCCTCAGACGCCTCCACTCGGACCTGTACGACTCATTTCCACACACTCCTTAGTCTCCACCAAAATGTCAAAGGACGAGAGTCCTTCACTTTTGGGATGTCCTCCACTCGACACCCCCTGTCCCAGACCCCCCTCCGGTCACCCTGTCCTGTCCATGACAGCTTCCATCACCTGGAATGAGCAAAGATATTTGGATAGGGTCCCTTGTTCTCTCCATTCGGATGATAGAGCCAGAGTTAGAATCTCGTTTATTCCCTTGCTTCGAGGTCCTTGAAGCCCAGGGTGGTGCCTCTCACATTGAAACAGATCAAAAACTGTTAGCTAAGTAAACGAATGAACAAAGACATTGCCATCATACGAATATTGAGAATGTGTTTTAAGGGGGTTGTTAGGATAACCATACATGAAAATGTGAAGAGTTAATAACACAAGGTCCACTTGTGGTTAGGTCTACAGCTTGCAGCTTGTGGTATCTATGAGGACACACCAGGAGGTGAGAGGACACCACGGGGAGTTGAGAGGGCACCACCGGGAGGGTGAGGGCACCACCGGGAGGGTGAGGGCACCACCGGTGAGGGCACCACGGGCAGGTGAGAGGGCACCACCGGGAGGGTGAGGGCACCATGGAGAGGTGAGAGGGCACCACTGGGAGGGTAAGGGCACCACCGGGAGGGTGAGGCGACCATGGGGAGGTGAGAGGGCACCACTGGGAGGGTAAGGGCACCACCGGGAGGGTGAGGGCACCACAGGGAGGTGGCCACCGGGAGGTGAGAGAGCACCACCAGGAGGGTGAGGGCACCACCGGGAGGCGAAAGAGCACCACCGGGAGGGTAAGGGCACCACGGGGAGGTGAGAGGGCACCACTGGGAGGGTGAGGGCACCACCGGGAGGGTGAGGGCACCACAGGGAGGTGAGAGCACCACTGGGAGGGGAACGAGCACACCGGGACTTCTGGACTATGACATGTGGGTGTCGGTATGCCGGCTCCAAGGAGACTGTGCATGGATGCAGGGAGCCTGAGCACTGAGAACAGGGAGGTGTGTTCCTGCACATCCTTCTCTCTGTGCACCACTCTGAGCCATAGCCCTCCTGTCCCTGTCCCTGGTGACGGGGCCTTGCTGACAGGAGGGGCACGGCACATTTGCCGAGTGCATGAAGACGGCGCTAACCACAGAGGATCCCTCGCCGAAGCTGGCACAGCTGCAGTTTTGCTCACCTCGCTGGAGACTGTCCGGGACCCACAGCAGGTCGCACCCCTGCACCACGTCAGCACTTCCCAGACACTCCCGGCCACTGGCTTGCAAGCCTACATGGCGACAAGGAAGGCCGAGTTGAAATTCTGGGCCACACCCTCAGTAGATAGTGGCACCTGACTGAGATAAATGAGTAAGTAAAGAACTGATAGCGAAGCTTTCCCAGGAGGAGGGAGAGCACTAGGAAGGGGTTGGCCAGCACGTGTGCCATTCTGGAAGTCACCGGCTGCTATCAGGAAGGTCATTTCAGATGTGAGCAGGGGAGGCAGACACAGGTGACTGACAGATGGAGACACACAGGCCACTGGTAGAAACAGGGATGGGGACATTTGCTCACTCTGCCCTAGAATCAGAAATGATGATTGTTTCCAAGTACTTGTTTATTTTATTTTGCCAGAGGGTGTGTGTGCTCCTCAGAGAGAGATGGAGAGAGAGACAGAAAGAGAGAAAAGATCCGTGACGGGGCTGACCACAATGCAATCCCGTTTCGTCTCCCTCCTCTCTGATTTTGGACATGAACTCACATGTGTCTGACCTGATTTTCAAGCCACGGGATCCAGGACTAAAACCGCATAGTTGGCCATGTGAAATACAGCATCTTAATCACCATTCCATCAGCTGGCCCAGAAACTCCAATTTTCATAAAGACTTGTCTTCTTTCTTTTTCTTTTTCTTTCTTTTTTTTTTGCAATGATTTGTCCACACGTAGGACAGGCAGAATAATCACATGGAATCTCCTGCCCCTACTTACTGACATGTCCTTGAGTTGTCAGCAGTGGTAAGCGATAGTATATAAAACGTTGGAGTGTCTATCTACCTATGTGTGTATGTATGTTGTATGCCTGTATGCACACACATGGAGAGAGAGAGACTGAGCATACCAGTGAATATGGAACAACGGCCAACCCATATATAAAAGTAGAACTCTGACACACAGCCTGCTGCAGCCTGCCTAGGATGTCAACCCCTTCACTGCAGTCAACCCAGAGACAGTCCAAGAAGCTAAACCATAACTTTGGTGACAATCAGCTCAAATTGGATCCAGCCACTGTGAAGAACAATATGGAAGTTCCTCAAATACCTTCAAATACAACTACCATATTATCCAGCAATCTCACTCCTGGGTATCTACCCAAAGGACAGGAGAACACTTAGTAGGAAAAGCACTTACACAGCTATATTTATTGCAGCATTATTCGTGATTGCTAAGACATGGAACCAACCCAAATGTCTACAAACAGATGAACGGACTGAAAAAGTGTGGCACATATACTCCATGGAGTGCTCTGTTCAGCCATAAAAAAAAAAACGAGACCCTGACATTGGTAGAAAGTGGATGAACATGGAAGATGTACTGCTGAGTGAAGCAAGTTAGGCTATGAAACAGAGACACTGCATTCCTCCACTTAACATAGACTAACTGTCTACACTCTATGGTAGAGACTAAAAGACTGGAGGACATAAAAGCATTAAAAATTGTTATGGACACTAGGGACAAAGTGGAAGGAGAGTGGGAAAGGGAAAGATTGCAGGCAAGGAAATTTGGTCCAAAATGGAGAAATAAGACATTTGTGGGACACAGTTATGGTTTACTGCCTGTTGATGTTGTGTATAGTATTCTCAGCTTGCCTGGTGTGTGGTGTATATCATGTTGGGTAAAATCTCTTTACAATTTAAATGATATATAGCAATTGAATGTATAAATAATAATAATGAAAATTTAAAAATAAAGAAAAACTACAAAAACTTAATTTTAACACTTCTGTCTTAAACAGAGAAGTAGTATTTTCCCAACACTCACTAAAATGCCTATTAAATTAAATCTATTCATTCAGTTATCACCCAAAGTATTTCACATTCTATGTGTAGCTTTGTGAGTCTAAGGCTGAATTTAGAGGGCAAACCGTGTTTGAACACACCGCCACTGGTAGTGTGACCACGATCTGGTCTCTCTGGGCTGTGAATCCTGACCTGAAGAACGCCCAGAGCAAGTCTGAGCCTAGCGAGTGTTGGTGAAGATGGGACGATCAGTCCTGCATGTAGCATGCTCAGACTAGGGCTCCTCACTATATCTCCATTTTATTTTTCCCGTCACTGTGCATCTCATGGTGCTCAGGCTTTTCACCATATGCAGGTAATACGTTTATATTTTAATACCCGCAAAATAACAGGAGGCAAAAAGGATAAGGAAAATAACTGAAGCATCAGAATCAGGTTCCCTGAATTTGTTCAAATCCAGACTAGTATCTAGAGCCCACGGGGGCAGCGACCCTGCAGCCAGGAAACCTTCATCGGCATTAAGCAAGTGCTGACCACGAGAAGCCCTCCCCCAGCGAGTCACAGACACTGTCTGTCAGGAAGACTCAAGGGAGGGAGTACCAGCCGGGGCCATTTAACACCCAGCAGCATGGTGGCCAGGAGCACGTTCATGGCTGCTTAGGGACTTTGAGCTGGGTGGGACTTAAAGCTAAGAAAGAAAAAACTGTTCCGCAGATGACAAAACAGACCCGGATTTAGTTCTGCACATTTTACAAGAAAGACTGGGTCTCTTTCAAAAGCTTTAAATAAACACTAACAGTAAGAAATCTGGAATGCAAAACTGCATATGTGCCTGATATGTACTTGTGTGTAATTATTTCTTAACAGTGTTCGCGTTGACATGGGTCAGGTTGCTTTAGAAACACGGCATAACCACGCTGGCTTACTGGTGAGTTGTTTCTGAATAACCGCACAGGCTAGGAAGTCAGCGGACTCCATCGGAATGGAATGAGGTGGGATGGGGCAGCCACATCCACGTCCTCTCAGGGTGACTTAGAAGCGAAGCCCAGTGTTCAGGAGAGCTTTGGAGACCAGACTCCTGACCCACCCACCCCAGAGGGTGCACAGAAGACAGGGACAAAATGGCTATCGAGCCACCAGGCTGTCTCTCAGGGGCTGTCCCAGGAGACAGTGGAGGTTCCAGCCTGTAGAAAGAAGGGAGCTACCTAGCAATTTTAAAAAAGGCTCGTGTACCAGGAAGGATAAACCAAGACAAGACACCACTCTGTCCCCAGAGCAGGGGAGTGGGGTCAGGAATGGCCCACACCCACCTTGGAGAGAGGAGCCGGGCTGAGAAAGGCAGGAGGCGGCTCTGACCCCTCCTCAGGCACTCCTCACCTGGCTTCCCTCCTGCCCTGAGCATAAGGGATGGCATTCTGCTTTTAAAGGGAGACACCTTACAGCCATTTCTGAAGTATTTGTTTGGCTCTATCAATAACTAGTGCTTCTTTTCTTTATTAAGACAGATTTTTGCCACAGGGTGTGTGAGCTTGCCAGAGAGACAGAGAGAAAGTGAGGAGTCACCCCCAGGAGGCATGGCCATGGCACAGTCCCTGCTCTCCCATTCTCCTCCTGGGATTGGGCACTCACCCACACAACCTAGTGCACGTTTCAAGCTACCAGGTCCAGCTCTCAAACTGCGGCTGAACACATGGAGTCCGGAAGTCTAACCGCCGTGCCGCCGGGTGGGCCCAGTACTTGTCTCTGGTCTCTTGCTCAAGCACACCCTTACCCAGCATCTCACACTTCCAGTCCCAGCAGTAAACCTCCTCATTTCCAAAGTTTGTTTGTTTGCTTTGTTAAAGAGGAAGCAGATCCTCTCCAGTCAAAAGGACGGATATGTAGAATGTTAATGTGGGAGGAAGCCCTGGTCATGACCGAGTCTGGGTGTCACAGATAATAATGGAAACTCAGGAAGGTTCCGCATCACCGCCTCAAGAGCTGAGGACCCGCCATTGACAGACAAAGCCAAGGTCTTCCGGCGTCCGGCCTGGTGCCCATCCTCGACCTACACAGAGTGGGCTGGAGATGTGCCTCGAGGATACAGCGCTCTCGCTCTCTAAGTTGTGCCTGCTCTTGAATTCTGCACACAGGAAGAAGGATGCTTAGTCAGAGAATGACTTTGACAAAGTCAAAGTGGGGCTGGGCTGAGTGTGGGAGAAAGAAGCATGGTGGAAGATGGAAAAAGAAGGATGAACAAATATTTGATTGAATAGAAAACTTGGGAGCTGAGATGGTAAATCCTTCACCCAGCGAATGAGAAGACCTATCAAATGTGGCTGTCCCTTAATGAAGGCCAGAACTTAATGAAGCCAGCTTTTCCAAGAAGTATGCATTTTAGTATGAGAGGAGAGGGGAGAGGGAGGGAGGGAGAGAAGGAGGGGAGACAGAGGGGGAAGAGAGAAAAATAGGAGAGGGGCAGAACACTGAAACTGCAGCACAGGTTCAGGTATGGAGCGAAGCATTACTCTATTTTTATTTATTCTCCATTCTATCACTGTGTATAATTACTGTATATCAAATGAATGTTTCCATCATGAATACACTATATGTTGGTTCAGTCAAAGATATCGCCATACGCGTTATCATCAACAGATAATTTTCCATTTTTGTGTCCCTTAAATGTTTCACTTCTTTTTTCTCCCCCCGTAACTCCAAATATTTTTAAGTCCTCTAAAACTAACAAGGCAAAAGAGACAAACTATATAAAGTTTTTCTTTTGATTATACAGATGACATCTGAATTATACAAATAGTCAATAATTGTAACTAAACCTTCATTATCACAGGGACCAGCAGTTAGTGTAATGGCTATGTTGCTGGACTCCCATGTAGTTGACCGCGGTTCAAGTCCCGGACCCAGTGGCTTAAAACTCACACCAGGCGCGTGTGCGTGCGTGCCCAAGATCCCAAGAGGAGAATGGAGGAGAAGGGATTGCAGCATGGCCGTCCCCCCTGGGGGGTGATTTCTCGCTTTCTGTCTCGCTGTCTCTGTCTGGCGAGCTCACGTGCCCTATAGCAAAAACCTCTCAAAAAAAAAAAAAAAACCCTTCATTATCACAAGGCACAATAGTTAACATGCAAGGTCTTCAAAAAGCTCATGGAAATTGCATACAAAAATAGAACTATGTATGAATTTCAAAGATTTTTTTGTACTAACAAACTCATACTTTCATTCTGTTTTCTCAGGAACTCCTTGAGTTCCCACGTACAGTGTGTCTAACCCACGTATCCGTGTGACACTAGCGGGCTGCAGGCATACTGTCCTGCCATGTCTGTCTGGCTCCACGGGGTTCCCTGCAGGGCCCTCCTGGAGGGCCAGGCCCTCTCACATGTGTCCTTGTATCCTGAGCATGCGGAGCTGAAGGAGATGCCTTCACTGGAAGGACTGGGCGTGGACCCATGGTCTGCTAATGCATGAAAGGTGCCCATGCCTTCGTCAGCCAGGTTCTGAAAATATAGACGACAACCCTCTGGATTACACAGAGAGGCAAGCCTTTGCCTCTCAGAAAACTAAAGCGCTTTCCCCCTTTTTATTGTATTTCATATTATTTCGGATTTCAAAGCAAGCTTCATCTTTCACGTTAAAAACAAAAACACAAACCCTCCAGCTCTTTCTGCTCATGCTGGGAATTAAGCTTGTCATATTAGAAGAGGCTTTATACATTCGCCTTTATTTATCCTATTATTTATCATAAGGCTGCGCTGCGTATTTAAGGGTGACGTGTATTTGCTTACAGAGGATCAGCCACGGTAACAGCTGGACTACATAAAATTCAGTCAGGAATTCACATTTAAAACTCACCATTCCCTCTTTGAATGGCAATTGAAAAGAAAAAACACAAAACACACTAGCTGAGCCAGAGAGCAGGACAGGGAGGAGGGGAATTAACAAATCTTTGAAAAATAAAGCTGCATAATCTGCTATATTTCAGGCCGCCTTTATCCTCCAAATCCCCCATTTTTGTTTAAGCTACAAACAGACTATAAAAACCAGCTCACTGGCCTCCCCATGTCATACACTTCCCCGCACAAACCAAATGCAGCTTTGCCTGAGAAGCTGATAAAAATACACACACACACCACCACCACCACCACCCAACACATGGGCAAGCTGGTGTATTTAAACCGGGGTTATTATGTCTAATCCCTTTCTTTCTCCCCAGGGAAAAGATCTTCCTAGGAACTCACAGAACTCTGGCACTAAACGCACTTCGCCCTGCATCTGTCCTGATCAGGGACTTCTAAAACAATCAGCACACGGTGTTCTACCATTAGCATCGATGTCTAACCCTGGGAGGGAGCGGTGATGCTCCACCGTTAGCATCGATGTCTAACCCTGAGAGGGAGCGGTGGTGCTCCACCGTTAGCATTGAGCTCTAACCCTGGGAGGGAGCAGTGGTGCTCCACCGTTAGCATCGAGGTCTAACCCTGGGAGGGAGCAGTGGTGCTCCACCATTAGCATCGAGGTCTAACCCTGGGAGGGAGCAGTGGTGCTCCACCGTTAGCATCAATGTCTAATCCTGGGAGGGAGCAGTGATGCTCCACCGTTAGCATCGAGGTCTAACCCTGGGAGGGAGCAGTGGTGCTCCACCGTTAGCATCAATGTCTAATCCTGGGAGGGAGCAGTGATGCTCCACCGTTAGCATCGAGGTCTAACCCTGGGAGGGAGCGGTGGTGGTGCAACTTTAATACCAGGGCATGGCCAAACCACTTTCCAAGATTTGCTCTTGACACGGGCTTTCCTGGGGAAACATTCACACTAAAAGCAATGCTGGCTGTCCGGGCTGCTCTGTTTCATTGTGTTCTTGTTGTTGTTTGTGATGAACTCTGGGTTCTAGCCAGCAGTGTCAGAAAGAAACATCCTTGCTGGCCTCTTCTCCTGGCTTTGTTCAGGTTGCTGGCATGATGGGGATTCTGGGCTGCCCAGAGTCTGTCTATGTTTTTTTTTTTGAGAAAGATTTTTTCCTATAAGGCACATGTGCTCACCAGAGAGACAGAGACTGAGAAATCTCCCCCCAGGGGTATGGCTATGCTGCAATCCCTTCTCCTCCATTCTCCTCTCAGGACTCTGGGCATGCAAGCACACATACTTGGTGTGAGTTTCGAGTTGCCGGGGCCAGGGCTTGAACCACGGTTGGCCATGTGGGAGTCCAGCACTTCAACAACCCCGCCACTTGCTGGCCTCCCAGGGTTGGTCTCTTTCGTATCCCTGCTTTATTGGCTGCCAGCCCAAATCTAAACGTCCCCTCCACACGGCTGCGAGCACCAGAAGTCCCCACATCAGCCGCTACATAGTTACCAGAGTGTCCTCTACCCTCCCACCTGCGACTGTCACTTTCCTGAGGGCAGAACTGTTACTGATCCCGGGATCCTCCAGCCCAGCCCCATGAAGGAGGCTTAGTAGTCCCTAAGGACACGTGGGAGAGTCCTCCTAAGCTGCGGGACACAAGCGTGCCAAGATCTGGCCTGGCCTAAGCTGGGTGGGCTGCAGATTCAAGGCCCCAGTGGGGGTGCTATCTCTGTCTGTCTGCCTGTCTGTCTGTCTCTCCCTCACACACACATTCATGAAAGAAAGAAATAAACTTTAAAAAGGAGACACAATAAGGGCACCACTCACCACTTTATGGACTTTTTGTAGAAACAGCATTAGCTAAAATCTGCAGTTACAAACCAAGCACTTCACATTTGTTATCTTATCTCCTGTTCCCCTGCTCCTCTCCAGGGGCCCTCAGTACTGCCATCCTATCTCACAGGTCAGGTCCAGCCATCTCCCGGACACTTCAGTGTGGGACTCGAAAGGGGGAGCTCACCCAGAGCATGAGAGCTGGTGCCCTGAGCTCAGCGTCTCACCGCTCCTCACAGTGGGCCCAAGTCTTCGTGAGAAGACCGCCGGGTCTCCATGGGTAGAGGCCCTGCTACTGCACCCAGCAGCCCTGTGTCAGCAGCAGCACCACCATCCTCATGGCTGCCAAGAACCGGCCCACACAGCGCACGCGATGTCCCCGTGCCTCCTGGAAACTGAGAAGCAGAGCTAGGACAAAGCTTTTTCACTGCTTCCTCAAACAGGTGAAATTGGAGAGGACGAAAAGCAGGAAGAAAACAAATGAGCTGCTTCTCATCATCCAGATGAGTCAGAAGTAGAGGGGTGTGCACCAGGGATGGGTAAGGGGGAGAGAGTCCAGGAAAGGCAGGCTGAGAGCAGGGGCCTGGGGCGCTGTGGGTGGAAGGGAAGCTGAGGGCTGGAGTGGGTGAGTGCGGACTGGAACGGACTGGAACAGAAAAGACTGAGTAGAATGGGTGGTTTTAAATGAACTGGAGTGAAGTGCAGTGAGAGAACAGAACGGATCGGGATGAAATGCAATGAAATAAATTGGATTAGAATTAAAACACACAGCCAACTTCCCACTCGGTAGAGGCCCCCGCATAGGCCTCGTTGCTGCTGTGGACTGAATCGTGTCTCCCCAGATTCATGCGCTCAGGCCCTGACCCCTGATGGGACATTATGCAAGGTGAGTCCTTTGGGATGTTAGACCAGGTGACATGGGTGGGGCCCTCAACGGGATCGGTGCCCTTAGAAGAAAAGACATGGCAGGGAATGGCTCTCTCGCTCCCTCCTGTTTCTTTCTCTCTATAACACACAGGCACACGCATACACACATGCACACACATGTGCACACACACACATGCACACTGGCTCGCTCTCTCCCTCCCATCTCTAATACATAGACACATACACACACATGCACACACATGCGCATACACACACATGCACACTGGCTCGTTCTCTCCTTCCCGTATCTCTCTCTCTAATACACAAACACACACACATAGACACACATGCACACACACACACACATACACACATGTGCACACTGGCTCTCTCCCTCCCTCCTAGCTCTCTCTCTCTAACACACACATGTGTATACACACATGCACGCACACACATGTACACATGTACACACATGTACACAAATTTTGCACACGCACTGGAAACCAGGAACAGAGGCCTTGCCAGGAACCAAATTAGCCAGGACTTCGATCTTGGCTTTTCAGTCTCCAGAACTATGAGAGGGTCTGCTCTCATCAAGAAGCCCCCAGTGCAGCATTTGGCTGTGGTGGCCCAAGCCCTGAACACACCATTCTTTCCTACAAGGCTTTGAGGCTGCCTAAGCCTACTTTACTATCCAGATCCCTTGGTCTGGGCTAGATAATCTTCAGCTGGCAATACTTTTTTTTTTTAATTTTGCACACGCACTCACCAAAGACAGAGACAGAGAAAGAGAGAAGAAACTTGAGAAAGCACCCCCATGGGAAATGGTCATGCTGCAAACCCCCTCACCTCCTTTTCTCCCTCCTTTCAGGATTTTGGGCATACACGCAAACGTGCCCGGTCAGGTCCAGGACTGGAGCTGCACACAGGCCAGGGACCCAGCCACCGTCACCACCTCCGAGCGGGCTGGCTTGCAGGTGGCAACATTCTCTGAGAATGTTTTGGCCTGTCTTGGTCTGCCTGCCTCCTCCTAAGCAGCTACTTCACAAAAGCAAACCAGTACAAATCAAGGTGCTGAGCCAAATCCAAGTCCTTTTTCAAAACTATCCAGTGGACTTTGCAAGCTGTGGAGGAAATGCTAAGAACATCCCAAGAGAAATTCAGAGGCCTTACCTTGACAGAGAGATACAGTCCTTCAAAGCATTTCATGAAAATAATTTAACCTATCAACCTCAAGTTCTTCAAATTCCAGTCTGTCTCACTGTGGATTTGAACCCACTGCACAGAGCAAAATAGGCTCCCTCCCTAATGAACTATAGTTACAAGCCACCCAGGTGTACAGTTTTCACCCACCTCTGCCTTTCAAAGGGGTTGGGATGTGGGAGCTTCCTTGTAAATGCAAATGCAGTGACTAGCTAGGCATTTCCACAGGCCCTAAAATGGGGAGGGAGGGTGCAGCACTCAAGGCAGCAGGCCCCCCTCCTCCCCGCCCAGCTCCAAATGCTTTTTTGTTAGTGGACTTAATCACAGTGCTCCTGGCACCATTGCTTAATTCGGAGCCTGCCCAAGGAGGAAGCAGCCATGCTATTCAACGCACAATTACTAACCGAAAGGCACAAACCGCAGAGGCTCAGGGTACTGTTTTTCTCCTAATTCAGTCCCTCATTAATAACCTTAATTATTATGCATGGATAGAATAGGATTTTATAGTACAGATAGCTTGAAATTGCCATGGCAAACTCATTACCATCCACAGCGATCCTTCTACATAGAAGCCAATCAGATGAGAAGCCGCCTAGCAAGGCTTTATTCTGAGGAAGAGAGCTAAGATGACTTCTCACATCTGGACACACACACCTGAAGTATCAGCTATTAGAGTGCAGATTGGGGAAAAGAACCCTGCAGGCTGCACTCTTCCCTGAAAAGAGGTTTGGCAACAAAGCAAAACCCAATAAAAGTTAAAAAGGAACACTTGGCAGAGCCAGCAGATGGCATAATGGTTGCATAGCTGGACTCCCACGTAGTCAATGGTGGTTCGTGTCCCAGACCTGGCAGCTTAAAACCCATGCTGGGCATGAGTGCGTGTGTGCCCAAAACCCTGAGAGGAGAATTAAAGAGATGAAATTGTGGTGTGGCCATACCCCCAGGGGGTGATTTCTTGCTTCTGATCTGTCTTTCTTTCCAGAAAGTGCACATACCCTGTGGCAAAAATCTTTCTCTCAAAATAATAAAGAGATACTTAGCACTTAGAAAACCTAATTATGCAAATCCACTCACTTCCTACCTAGCTGCATCCTCTCATTGGCTGATTGGCTGACTCTGCAGTCGAACAAGCCTACGGGAGACTCAGACTCTAAAAACCACCAGAAGAGAAAGAGTGAAACCATGCACTGAGACACACACCACACTCAGGCTAGTCTTGGACTGAGCGTTCACAGAGCACAACACTCAACGGAAGATACCGTCCAAGGTGAAATGAGGCTGCCTGTGACCTTAACCTGGACGCAAGGCAGGACGGGGTAAGGGAGCTGGCCGCTCGTGATGTACGGTGAACTAGAGAGGTGGGAACAAGCCCGGAGACGATGGCCTGAGCAGCATAATCGGGAGGAATTTTAACACATGTTCAATGATCAGGAATTTAAAAAGGTGGGACTGTTAAAGCTTGTCACTGGCTGGAGAGTAGTCTTGGAACCTGACTCCCAAGCAAGTCTGGAAGTACTCAATAGACACCCTACGCACAAACCTAGTCCCAGAACTGACCTGGGGAGGAATCAGGCTCTGGAAGTACTCGATAGACACCCTACGCACAGACCTAGTCCCAGAACTGGCCTGGGGAGGGATCAGGCTCTGGAAGTACTCGATAGACACCCTACGCACAGACCTAGTCCCAGAACCCGGGAGGGAAAGGGCTCTGGGTACTGGGACCAAGTGTCTAGGACCCAGAGCTCAGGGCAGCTGCCTGACGGGGAGCTGGGGATGGGCTGGGGTGACAGCTCTGAGGGAACAGCAGTGCTAGTTGAGACCACTCACACAGTACCAATGACTTCAGCCTTCACCATTCTCCGACCCTACGCAGGGTGACCTCTGCCTCGCAATAGCATGGATGCATAGAAGCGCTGCCTCCTGGTGCCACGTGTTAGGCCTCAGCCATTGTTCATGAGCCACCCTTGTCATAGAGGCAAAAATTAACTTCATGCTAATGCTGCCTAGTTCCTGGATTTGCATGTCAGGTTACAACCCACACAGGCTCAGGTAACAATGCTGAGAAGAGCGTCCAAATCTGGTGGACAAGACCTAAGCTGTTGAGTGGCTGAAGCTGCCCACGGCCACATGTGCCAGCAGCGAGACTGCCTGGGACAGGGCACGGAGCACGTGGATTCGCGAGAAGAAATACACACTTGGAGTTCAAAGTTTGAGCTGGCCTTAGGTTTTTCATCTGATAACGAGAACAATGATACTGGCCTCTAGGAGTTACTGACTGGGTTAAATGAGATGCTTTATGGAATGTTTTTAACCCAGTTGGTAACACAGTCAGTCATCCCTAAATGGTTACTGTAAGGATAATGACAATGGTTAACACAAATGACTAGTTAGCTTAGAGCCTGGAGCAAGGTGTTTGAAAACCCAACTCTGAGGTGAGCATTCAGCTGCCTATTAATCCCCTTGGCTAAGTGAGCAAGCAAGTGAGCAAACGAGTGAAATGCCAGGGCCAAGCCAGCATCACTGATCGCTAAGAATTCCAGGAGATGAACCTTAATCTTAGACACAGCCAGCTGCTTAGAGCTTGTTTTCATGAACAAAATAAACTAAGTGGTGTAAAACTCCCAAAGACATTGTTCTGCCAGTGGTCACCATTTCCCAGCCTTTCACCTTCCCACCTTCTACCTGGAGATGTCTGTCTGCAGGTGCCCTCTCCTGCCCCTCCTTTGCCCTCAGAGATTCCCCTGCCCTTCCCTCCTCCCATCTGGGATGTTGTCTTCTAGTCACTTCTCACCAGAGATGAGAGAGCGAGCCTCGTCCTCTGAAGACTAAGGTGAGAAGTGAAAGCTGTAACTGGGTCATGAGGCAGAGCGCGTGTGCAGGTGGATGGGGCAGAGCGCGTGTGCAGGTGGACAGGGCAGAGTGCGTGTGCAGGTGGACAGGGGGTAGAGAGTGTGTGCAGGTGGATGGGGTGGAGCACATGTGCAAGTGGACGGGGAGCGCGTGTGCTGGGGGGTGGGGGGT
The DNA here is from genome assembly GCF_000334495.1 of Tupaia belangeri chinensis. Classification (NCBI taxonomy): domain Eukaryota; kingdom Metazoa; phylum Chordata; class Mammalia; order Scandentia; family Tupaiidae; genus Tupaia; species Tupaia belangeri. The sequence goes on from NW_006160218.1 coordinate 237,832, forward strand.
AGAGCGCATGTGCAGGTGGATGGGGCAGAGCACGTGTGCAGGTGGACGGGGCAGAGCGCGTGTGCAGGTGGACGGGGAAGAGTGTGTGTGCAGGTGGATGGGGCAGAGTGCAAGTGCAGGTGGACGGGGTAGAGCGCGTGTGCAGGTGGACGGGGAGTGCATGTGCTGGGGGGCGGGGGACAGAGCACGTGTGCAGGTGGACGGGGCAGAGCGCATGTGCAGGTGGACGGGGAAGAGCGCGTGTG
>NW_006160218.1:238427-244250 GCF_000334495.1 Tupaia belangeri chinensis
GGGTGACAGAGCACGTGTGCAGGTGGACGGGACAGAGCGCGTGTGCAGGTGGACGGGGCAGAGCGCGTGTGCAGGTGGACGGGGAGTCCATGTGCTGGGGGGCGGGGGACAGAGCACGTGTGCAGGTGGACGGGGCAGAGCGCATGTGCAGGTGGACGGGGCAGAGCGCGTGTGCAGGTGGACACCGCACTGCATGGCTGTGTACAGAGGACCTCCTGCATGCCATGGTTCTTTGTGCTCTCCTCCACTCGCTTGTGGTCCACTGACAGTGGGAGGCAGGAGGGGAGATTCAAGGGTCCCAGGAGAGTCCTAAGACAAGGATCTCAAAGAAAACTCCCAGTGAAGTTGCTGTTCTTGGCCCTGGGGCTGACTGAGTTCTCCCTTCCCTTTCTTTGTATCTCTCACTCCTTTTAGCAGAAGAGAAATCTCCCATGGGCTGGAAGGTAGGCTGGTGCAGGGACCAGCCCAAGTCCCCATATTTCTGCATCTGTGTGTGTCAGCACCACCAGCCTCACACAGCAGAGCCAGCCCAGCCTGGGGCTTCTCCTGCACTGTCCCCTCCTACCCTCACTCCCCGACTGAGTGCTCTGTCTCTGAGCTATGCAATTATATATAATTTATATTTTCCTTCTCTCTTCCAGCCTATTTTTGTTTAATTTTTCTGTTTTTAAAAATGTGTTTGTTCAATGAGCATATGGACCCCTAGTGTTTTTTCTTTACTGATTTGTACTTCCCAAAGAAGGACTTTAGGAACAAGAGTTACTTTATTTCTAAATGACAGGAAAAAGGTGTTACTGAATTTAATAGTCATTTACATGATCTTACAGTAATCTCAGTTTACACTCAGTTTAGCAATCCGGCTTAGTAGGAATGGTGACAGCTGAAGGGTTAGAAGCACCTGTTTTGGGGGTTCTGTTTAGATCAAACCAGTGGAAGGCTATTGCTTGAGAGGGACCTGCACTGGGACAGCCCACCCAGGTGGGGTTTCAGGAAGTGAGACTTAGGGGTGTCATGAGCCCTGTAATTTGGGCCTGTTGCCCATATCTCCACCCCCACACAGGACAATGCAGTCTTTGTCATCCTGAGACCAAAATAATGAGAATATGGTTGTTTTTTAAAAGGAAGAAGTAAAAGAAAAAGGAGGAGGTGGAGATGAAAGAAGAAAATGAAGTAGGAGGCAAAGGAAGAAGAGTGGGAGCAGGAGCAGCAGGCGTGGGAGGAGGCACAGCAGTGATGGCTCCTGGGGAGGTTCTATCTCAGACACTTTGCAGCCTTCAGGGATGCGGACTCACTGCCCCAGGCCAGAGGCTGCACCTGCCTGCCGACTTCTGATGGTTGCTACTACGGGACATAAAACTAATTTGTATTTTGCTATATGATCCAGATGCACTTATATCAAATGTAAAGAGACATTTTTGCTCTCACTCTGTCTATAAAGACGTTTAAGACTTCCCGAGGCAGCCACAGAGGGGAGGGGAAATCTGGCTCATGTGTATTAAGTACGAGGAGACAGAGAACATTTGGCAAATTAATGAACAAATGTTAGCAGTGTTAAGTGCAGAATGAATGAATATGTGAAAAGATAAAATAACATTTGCAGTCCCATATTGAATAAATTCTTATCATGGATTGTTTACTCATACTTTATGCAAATTTCCTCCGTTCAGGCTGGCTGATATTTCTAGTAATTTGGAGTTCTTTGATGAGGGGGGCAGTTTAAAATTCTGGGCCCTGTTCTGCTAACTTGGAAAAATCCTTATTATTCTGGAATGTCTGTCTCAAAATCTTAATGACAGAAAAATAAAATAATTGATAAGGGAAAATCTGAGAGACAGAGAAAAACTGAAAGAGAAAGAGATTGAGAAAGACTGCCTTTTAATTCTCTGAATGAAATTTTCAAGTGGGCTTCTCTATATGTAAACCCAACCTAAGGCACCTCCAAAACATCTTTCTCCACAGTCCTGATCTTGGCCCTGCTGTGGTGATGCAGCGGCAGTCCAGAGGTCTGAAATGCTGGACACCATAATGAAGATTGGGTTTGGTTTCTGGGTCAACTCATACACCCCAAGCAGAAGCACTTGTGCCCATGAGCTGGTTGACAGGAAGGCCATTAGGAGGGCCCAAAGTGAGACCCTGCGGTGGACGCTTGCCTCTAAGTAAGTATCTTGACTCTTACTTTAGTTTCTGAAACTCTTCTCCATAATACAAATACTCAGAATTTCCTTATACAGACATTTACAGAAAGAAGAGTAGATGCCAAGTACGAGGTAGTGAAGAACTAACGATGTCATCATGGTTGAAATATATACAGTAACTTATTTTTTAATGAGGCAGATTCTATTTTATATACCTGAATTTAACTGTTCATAGTTTTAAAAATTATGGGGCCAGCAGATGGCGTAGTGGTCACATTGCTGGATTCGCAGTGGTTTGAATCCTGGATCAGTGGCTTGAAACTCACGCTGGGCACATGTGTGTTCGTGTCCAAGATCCCAGGAGAATAGAGAAGGGACTGTGGCGTGGCCATCCCCCATGGGGGGTGACTTCTCACTTTTCCTCTCACTGTTTCTTGTCTCTCTCCAGTGAGCACACATGCCCCAAGCAAAAACCTCAACAAAAATAAATAAATAAATATTGCAATCTAAATACGTTATAGAAGCATTTGTTCTTTTGCTGACTTAAACGAAGGTGGTTTCTTGAACATGAAATAAAGGAATCATTGGATAACAAGGCCTAATTCATATGATTAACAGAAAGAAAAAGAAATAAAAATTAAGCTTGATTGGAAGTGAGAAATAGTTACCAGAAATTTTATTGAGAGGCCTTAATAAATATTTCCTGGTTTTGTTTTATTAGCACAAAAGTATGTCATTTCCTATTTCAAAGAAATTCTTTTTTTTTTTCACTTCTCTAAGAGACAGTTTTCGCCATTTCTTCTGGAGGATGCCTGACTTTAAATTCTAATTTCATCTTGTTGTGTTTGGTATGTTCCCACACACGTTGCCCTGCACTCGCCACTCACGAGCCTTGGCAGTGTGCGATGTCTGCCCGCTATGCTCTCTGGTCACGTAGCTTAGCAACCTCCACACCTTTGCTCTTTTCCCGTGGCCAAGGCTGCCAGGCCTCCAGCTGCAAGCTGTCCTTCTGATGTCCCTCACACCTCCACCCTTCCTGTTGCTAGGAGCAGGAACCCCCCTTGGGGAGTGTGGTCACGATCTTGTTTCCTCAATTTCTCTGTCCCATCAGGAGTTGGGACATATGTGTACATGTGCCCAGCATGTTTTCCAAGCCACCAGGGTCAGGACTTGAACTACTGATAGCCACATGGGATCTGGCTCCCTTAATAGTAGGCTAGGGGCCAGCCTGGGGAACTGCTTATTTATTCTTTAGAAAGACCAGCCTTTAGGGGTGGTCCTATAACTGAGTGGCTAAGGGAGCCAGGTCTCACATGGCTGCCCACGGTTCTAGTCCCTGCATAACAGTTTGAAAAGCATGCCAAGCACTCGTGTGTGTGAGAGCGTGCCCCAAATCCAGAAAGTCAGAGCAGTGGAGGAGAAGGGGTGAGTGTGAACACGCTGAAGGAGGTGCTTTCCTGCCCTTTCTGTCTTTCTGGGAGTAAATGCTCTTGCTTGCACCTGAGAAAGAAAATAAAAGCAAAAAGAAAGCGAAAGACAGACAGACCTTCCTCCAAAGTACCCGACTACCACCATGTCACTTTATAATTTTCACCTAGTTCCGGGTTACTCATTCAACAAATTTTAGTGCTTAACATGTTGCCAGGTAACATCACGATTGCAGACAGAGGCAGGAAAGGGCCGCGGGCACCGCCAGGGCCATCTCTTCGCAGTGGTTTGAATCCTGGATCAGTGGCTTGAAACTCACGCTGGGCACATGTGTGTTCGTGTCCAAGATCCCCGGAGAATAGAGAAGGGACTGTGGCGTGGCCATCCCCCATGGGGGGTGACTTCTCACTTTTCCTCTCACTGTTTCTTGTCTCTCTCCAGTGAGCACACATGCCCCAAGCAAAAACCTCAACAAAAATAAATAAATAAATATTGCAATCTAAATACGTTATAGAAGCATTTGTTCTTTTGCTGACTTAAACGAAGGTGGTTTCTTGAACATGAAATAAAGGAATCATTGGATAACAAGGCCTAATTCATATGATTAACAGAAAGAAAAAGAAATAAAAATTAAGCTTGATTGGAAGTGAGAAATAGTTACCAGAAATTTTATTGAGAGGCCTTAATAAATATTTCCTGGTTTTGTTTTATTAGCACAAAAGTATGTCATTTCCTATTTCAAAGAAATTCTTTTTTTTTTTCACTTCTCTAAGAGACAGTTTTCGCCATTTCTTCTGGAGGATGCCTGACTTTAAATTCTAATTTCATCTTGTTGTGTTTGGTATGTTCCCACACACGTTGCCCTGCACTCGCCACTCACGAGCCTTGGCAGTGTGCGATGTCTGCCCGCTATGCTCTCTGGTCACGTAGCTTAGCAACCTCCACACCTTTGCTCTTTTCCCGTGGCCAAGGCTGCCAGGCCTCCAGCTGCAAGCTGTCCTTCTGATGTCCCTCACACCTCCACCCTTCCTGTTGCTAGGAGCAGGAACCCCCCTTGGGGAGTGTGGTCACGATCTTGTTTCCTCAATTTCTCTGTCCCATCAGGAGTTGGGACATATGTGTACATGTGCCCAGCATGTTTTCCAAGCCACCAGGGTCAGGACTTGAACTACTGATAGCCACATGGGATCTGGCTCCCTTAATAGTAGGCTAGGGGCCAGCCTGGGGAACTGCTTATTTATTCTTTAGAAAGACCAGCCTTTAGGGGTGGTCCTATAACTGAGTGGCTAAGGGAGCCAGGTCTCACATGGCTGCCCACGGTTCTAGTCCCTGCATAACAGTTTGAAAAGCATGCCAAGCACTCGTGTGTGTGAGAGCGTGCCCCAAATCCAGAAAGTCAGAGCAGTGGAGGAGAAGGGGTGAGTGTGAACACGCTGAAGGAGGTGCTTTCCTGCCCTTTCTGTCTTTCTGGGAGTAAATGCTCTTGCTTGCACCTGAGAAAGAAAATAAAAGCAAAAAGAAAGCGAAAGACAGACAGACCTTCCTCCAAAGTACCCGACTACCACCATGTCACTTTATAATTTTCACCTAGTTCCGGGTTACTCATTCAACAAATTTTAGTGCTTAACATGTTGCCAGGTAACATCACGATTGCAGACAGAGGCAGGAAAGGGCCGCGGGCACCGCCAGGGCCATCTCCGCGAGGTCCCAGCCCAGCGTGTGCTCAGACGGCCCTGACGCTGGGCCCACGGATGTGCGTGCCGGTGTGACGGGCACCGCGAGGCGGGGAGCACTGGGGATGGGGGCCGACCGCGAAGGACGCGCCCAGACCCGCAGGCGGTGGGAGACAGGGGGGCCTGCAGGGGCCGCTCCGCCCGCCCCAGCCCGGCGGACCGGAAGTCCCTGTGCTGCGGCCGAAGTCCCATGGTCATACCGGAAGTCCCTGCTCTGCGCTGACGGCTCATGAGCATACCGGAAGTTCTTGGTCTGCGCTGGCATCTCATGAGCATACCGGAAGTCCCTGTACTGCACGGCGTCTCATGAGCATGCTTGCTTATCCACGATCACAAGGAAAATTAACGAGTTGGTGTGATCGCTACCTTATTAGCTCTGTCCTTCGAGGACCTAAAGTCTGAGTTATCTAATGCTGCCTAGACTCTCAGTCCGGCTGGAGCCATGGCTGCCCTGCTTAACGGACCCCAGGGCAAACTTCAGGTACCGAGCCTGTATCTGCGGGAGGGACGCACGCGTCATACGGCAT
>NW_006160218.1:245307-253584 GCF_000334495.1 Tupaia belangeri chinensis
GACCGCGAAGGACGCCCCCAGCCCCGCAGGCGGTGGGAGACAGGGGGGCCTGCAGGGGCCGCTCCGCCCGTTCCAGCCCGGTCCCCCGCGGCCCGGCAGGTACGGAGACGCTCGGGGTCGGGCTCCGTCTTTCTCTAAGGGACACTCACTCTGCTCGCTGTGTTCGTCTGCACGTCTCGGAGCGGAGCTGGCCTTCGCGCCAGGCCGGGCGCACTGCCGCCCCGTGGGCACGACGGAAGTGCCGGCTCTGCAGGGCGTCCCAAGGCCGGACCGGAAGTCCCTGTGCTGCGGCCGAAGTCCCATGGTCATACCGGAAGTCCCTGCTCTGCGCTGACGGCTCATGAGCATACCGGAAGTTCTTGCTCTGCGCTGGCATCTAATGAGCATACCGGAAGTTCCCGTACTGCACGGCGTCTCATGAGCATGCTTGCTTATCCACGATCACAAGGAAAATTAACGAGTTGGTGTGATCGCTACCTTATTAGCTCTGTCCTTCGAGGACCTAAAGTCTGAGTTATCTAATGCTGCCTAGACTCTCAGTCCGGCTGGAGCCATGGCTGCCCTGCTTAACGGACCCCAGGGCAAACTTCAGGTACCGAGCCTGTATCTGCGGGAGGGACGCAGGCGTCATACGGCATGGCCCCAGCTCTTTCACCCACAGCCTGCTGCAGGCAGTTTAATGTGCAGATCACCGAGCTGAGTCCATGGCTCAGGCTGGCCTACCTTGCTCTCATGCACAGGGGAGAGGCTGTAGAGAAAGGCACTTTTTACAAGCCATGGAGGTTCCTAGATTTGGCACCTTTTCCAGGTGGAGTGGAGAAGAAACAGACTTCTCCAAGGTCCTACAGAGTGTCATAGAACTGGGGTTAAGAGCCACATGCACAGGCTGGGACTGGCAGATGGTGTAATGATTACGTCTTTGGGCTCCCACGTACTTGACCATGGTTGGAGTCCCAGACCTGGCAGCTTAAACTCGCACTGGGTGTGTTTGCGTGCCTGTCTAAAATCCCAGGAGGAGAATGGAGAAGGGACTGCACCATGGCCATCTCCCCTGGGGGTGATTTCTCACTTTCTGTCTCTCTTTCTCTGTCTCTAACAAGTACATATGCCTTGTAGTAAAATTTCTCTAAAAAAAAAAAAAAGCCACATGCACAAAGGACAGGTGGCCAGGCCTCACTTGGCCCCTCCTCATTGGTTAGCACATGGCAAGGTGAGAGCCCACGGAGTCAGAGACCCCCGACGTGCTCCACCACATTCTCTGTAGGTCTCACACACTCAAAACACAGCAGTCCCTCAACCACAGAGCGCTTTCATGGGCCAGGTGGCGTGAAGTTTATAGCAGCTGGCTCCCACATGGCCAACCATGCAGTTCACATCCTGGACCTGGAAGCTTGAAAATCACACTGGGAACATGTGTGTGAGTGCACAAAATCCTGATTGGAGTGTGGAGAAAACACTTAATTCATCACCAGGTGTGCTTTCTCACTGTCCCTTTCTCTGTCTAATGAGCACATAGTAAAAAACAAAAGTAAAAACAAAGCAAAAAAACCCCAGAATAGGTTTTTAAAGCCGAGTTTCAGCCAATCAGAATCATTGCCCTTTCTCACAGAACGCTGTCCCTGTTCCCTAGCTATTTTGTTACTCTCTGGTCCCGTCCCCTGCTCACTGCTGCCTGGGTCTACCCAATCCTATCTACCACCTCTGCCATGCCTCTTCATCCTACACCAGGAAATGACCTTCCTTCTGGCTTCATGGGACACATACACGTGTCTGACGACAACGTGGGGTAACTTACTCTGCAATGCTAACACAGTTCCGTACATACCTCAGGCCTCAGTGGTGGGAAGAACACTGATAGCTCCCAGGGTCCTCCCACCCCCGGCACATGTGTCCTGCATAACCTGTCATGGTGAGCAGGACTTGTGACCATCATGACTGTCACTCCATGACTGTGTGACATCACGTGACAGGTGCATTTTGCCCATGTGATTTCAGTCACTAGTCAGATAGCCTTAAGTTCACAATATAACCAAATAAGTCCTTAACAGGAGAGATCTGAAAAGACAGGGATTCTCTTCAGGCTTCAGGCAGGTCAGCTGCCATGCTGGGAGGTGGGACATGTGCTTCCAGAGATGAAAATAACTCCCTGGTTAGCAGCTAGTGAGAAAACAGGCTCCTCCTCCCGCCACTATAGAGAGCTGCATTCTGCCATGTCCTGAGCCTCGGCTGAGATCACAGTCCTGCCCAACACCTGGACATCAGTGTCCAAGACCCTGCACAGAGCTACAAGCTAACCCACCTGGCTTCTGGCCAGGAGACTGTGAGACGGTGAGTACATGGTGTTTTGAGCCACCTAATTTTGTGTTAATTTGATACGCTGCAATAAAAAACTAAAATACCCATCAAATATAGGTTGTCTTATTGTTTAGCACAATGTTGGATTCAACGTAGTTCGTAACACTTCCTGGTGTATTGACTCGGCTCTGAAACATTTTGAAGATGATTCAAAGAACAAAGTAATAGTAATAGTAAGCCATATTTATTCTAGACTATTCCCAATAAAGAATCTAGTGACTAGATCTAGTGACTAAAGTCTTGTGTCTTATATGGAATTTGGAGGCATGGATTTGAGTTCTGGCTCTATCTCTAACCAGCTGTGTTTACATGAACAGGTCAAAACCAAGTCTACTTCATGGTATATTAACTATAAAACAAATCATTATAATAGTCACTATTGTTGAAAAACTTTGTGTATATTATTTGCAAATACCATTGTATCATCATATCAGTGAAAATAATGAGGCCCAGCAAGACTAGGTACAGCCCAAGGTCATGAGGTCTCTGCAGGACAGAGTCAGGGTTCAAAGCCAGGTTCGCAGGAATGGGTGTTTGCCTTTGGAGTGAAGGGCTGCTGTACGGTGCTCCCCACTCTGACCTCCCGGAAACAGACTGAACGTGTGGCTCCCACAGCACAGGGCAGGAAGAGGACCCTCCTGTCTAGGCTCAGAGGTGAGTCACGTGGCAGCTGATGCCAGTCCAGATGCGGAGACAATGGCGGGGACCCAGAGCCCAGGAAGGAGGCTGCAAGGACTCAAGGGCTCGTTTACTTCAAACAGTGAAAAGGAAGTCAAGTATGAACTTTCTGAGCTTCAAAGATATTCTCAGAGCCCATTTGGGAATAAGCATAAATCCTCAAATTTATCCAAAGTTTAGCAAATTCACAATGACAAATGTAACAGTTCTTCTAAATTGAAGTTCATCTCTTGGCAGTTTTGGAGGCTTGGAAAAAATGCCAGCAGCAAGAACTTGGAAGGAAATAAATCTTTAGATTTCCTGAAAACATGAAGTTATTGTGGAAGACATATGGAGGACCCCACACCACGTGGAAAGGAAACTTGTAAATGTCAGCTTTGCTGGAGCAGTGGCAGGGGGAATTCAGCGATCCACATTTAACTGTGACGAAGAGATACTTGAGGTGCAGGCGTGCTATTAAGAACTAATTCTTAACCTGTGCTGTTTCTGGGGAGAGTGAATAAGGAGAAGAATTTCTAACAGCCAGAGCAAGAGATTAAAATTTTTTTAAGATTTTTTTTTTGCCTTAGGGCATGTGTGCTTATCAGAGAGAGACAGAGACAGAGAGAGAGAGAAAGGGCAAAATCACTCCCCAGGGTAGGGGGGGTTGGACACACCACAATCCCTTCTTCTCCATTCTCCTGTCAGGATTTTGGACACTCATGCACACGCGGCTGCTGCAATTTTCAAACCACTGGATCCAGGAATCAAATCATGGTTGGCCATGTGGGATTCCATGCCTTAACCACATGCCATCTGCTGGCCCTGAGATTAAACATTTTTATATCAACAGGTAACATTTAAGATTCTCCACTGTTTAAAAGGCTGCTGAGAAGTGCAATGGGAAGGGAGCCACTGTGGGGGTCTCCCCAGTAGGATGCTTGAATTCTGCATCTCTTTGGGCCTCCCTTCTTCCTCTCTTCAATATGAATGGTAAATGTGACATGTGGCCTGGGTCTGAGCGGGGGTGGCGGGTGGCGGTGGTGTGAGCTGTGGCCATTCAGCCCCACGCAGCAAACTAGCCAGGAGCCCCCTGGCACTGACAGCCACAGATGCAGGGCACAGCAGGGAGTGAAGCAAAGGCTAGCCCTCCAGGAGCTTGCAGCCAGCCCTGAGGCAGGAAAGATGTGCTAGTGAAGCACCATCAGAATGCCGTTGGTCAGTTCAGGAGGTTATTGTTGGACAGAAGAACCCCAAGATCGGAATCCCCTAAGTATTCGACTCTTTTTTAAAAATTAGAAAATCATAGCAAGAATGACTTATTTTAGACTAAATACTGGAGTCTGTATCTGTGTTTCTACACACATAAAACTACACCTGAATCATAGCTCTTGTAATTACTGATTTTGGGCCCTTTAAAAAAAAAAAATGATAGGGCTCTAAGTACTGAAACATTTCATAGGAAATACATTCTGATTCAGTGTCTGCAAGTGTGGAGAACTATTAAGGATATAATTAGTGGTTTATTTACATAATCAGTCAAACACCGTTTATCATTTCTTACAGTCCTATTGAAGGAAAGCAAAGAAGTATGAGAGTGTTATTTTACGTGGGCAACCTTGAAAAAGTTGATTACTCTTAATTTTTTAAAGCTTGAAAATGGAACTTCCCTAAATGGTTCAACTGAAACCTGAGTAAGTGTGGTGGGCTTCACCAGATCTGGGTATTGCTTCATACACCTGGGCTGGCAAACAGTTACATTTACAAGGACAGATCTCTCTCAAGTAGCTAACTTCATCTGGAACATTTTCGAAGCTTGACTTAATTCTGAAAACACAGACGCCAGTAGTCGCCTTTCATCTGAGAATCACCTCAGATGGTTGGTTCTTGTCTGGGACATGAGAGCAACGTGGATGCACCTGCATAATGGAGAGGGGTAATCTCCAAGGCACCACTGTCTACTGGGCTTAGAATTACCTTTGGCAGGACACTTTTTGTTTTTCATTATCTTCAGTGTACTGAACTCATTCTGACATAGTGAATGATACACTTTTCGAAGTAAAACAAAGACAATCAAGTTGCAAATAAGGTTGTTTAAAGGCAGGAGTAGATGGATGTACATATTTTGAGGAAAGTTTATAAAAAGAATATAACGCTCTTTCTGCTCCAGGTCATAAAGAAAGCAGATCCTGACGTGTGCAATCCTCCTCAAGGGGAGTGGCCTTGTTATGCTCTTGCTATGACCAGACTTCTTCCTCTTTCAGATCTCCAAATAATTATTAGCATCAATCATTGTCAAGTTCGAGTCCTCCTGGCTTGTTGAAAAGCCAAAGATGTACACTGTGACGGGGAAGTCATCATCAAGGAGTGAACAGCCAGAGCACCCTGGAGAGGACTAACTCCATCACACAGACAGGCACAGCTGAGGGGTGTGCAAAGGGGCAGCAGAAGCAGAGTGGGAAGGGCACCAAGTCCCGTAAGCTCTGGATTCAAATATTCTCATGTGACCACCTTGATCAGACAATAAATAATGAAATGTACCCTAATGGGTAATTTCATCATAAAGCCTCTACATTCTTAATAAAGTCCATCTGAACATTCCTTAATACAGTTGTGGAAGAAGGCTAATTTAACCTGACTTCAATGAATGCCTACTCTATCTGCATGAATACATTGTGTTCACAATTTGGAACATGCCATGAATATGAAGACTATGCTGTGGTTGGTTTGTGGGGAGTCTGCCTGGAACTGACTCACTCCACTAAACCAAATCAAACGTGAACCAGAATTATACAAAGAAAATGATGCATAAATCTCTTTTCATGATTTTTCCAGATGCTTTACATTGAAAAATCATACCAAGCTGCATTTGAGAATGAGTCTGGATGAGTGGTGTGGAGATTGCTAGCAGGTTCAGAGAGGTGCAGGACATCCGTAAGACATGGCTGAGGTCTGCTCCTCGTCCAGTCTTTGGACAGTAGCTCACTGTCTTTAGCTGCTGTGAACAGTAGGTTTTGCTCATCCTTCTTATTCTCGGGACACAGAAAGTTCTTGAGGAAGGTTGAGCACATACATAGGTGTTTTCACTGAAATCACGCCCATTGAGGTCTGTTCAATGAGAAGAGTCACAAACCTGCTTAATCACTGCTGAGGACTCAGTGAAAAACTGGACTGACCGGGAGCCTGCAGACTCTGTGCAGTAAGAGTCTCTGTGGCCATGGCTCCTAGACCGAGAGCAGAAAGTCACTTGCAGCCCGTAGGTGGGCAGATGTCATCCTAGTTTTGAGCTTAAAATACACGTCTTGAGCCCTGGTTCTGCCTGTGAACAAATTTTCCAAATTTCTCTGTGGCATTTACTTAGTTCATGATGCAAACTATGCCAGGACAACTTGGGATTGTGATGAGGAAACTACTAGAACCTGGGAGGCTCCGCTGAGGGGGCACCTGCCACATAGACACCATCCTCCACAGACTGGTCCCACACGGGAGGCCCAGGTTCCAGTTCTGGTTCAACCTGCAGGCCAGACATGGCGATCTGTGCCTGGTAGCCCAGCTGGGAGCCTGAGGCCAGGGGATTGCAGCCTGCCACACTGTCTTCAAAAACAACCAATAGAATGTGGGAAAACCACGGTGCGGTGTTGTCTCGGCCTGATAACCAGACATTGTGGGTCACGTTTGTCTCTCTACCAGCACTATGCCATTTATTCACCCCACAGATACTCCCTGAAAGCCTCGTGTGCACAAGACATTATGGCAGGATATTTCTGTCTCAGTTTTAGAAAGGAGGTTAGAAAGAAGTCTTTGCCACTCTTGGTCTTTAGCCACTAGAAACAGACTTCATCGTTCCTTCTTCCACACCCTAGTGTGTTTCATAGTTTCATGGAAACTGTACAGTTAAGGTGTTCAAGACGTTTTGATATAATACTGATTACTACAGTCAAGCAAATCAACATAGCATCTGCTATACCATTACCATTTTTTATTTTTCTGTTTTCAGAGCACTTGACATCTTTCTTGGCAAATTTCTATACACGATTCAGCCTTATTAACAATGGTCATCGCGGGAACCTTAGCTCTCTGGTGTGCCCCAGCATGCAGCTTGCCCTGTTCTTGCAGGGTGGATGCCATTGCATTGGGACAAGTCTTCCATGTTGAACCACTGGCTCCTTATGGCGGGCCAAGTACCTCCCCTGTTCCCCAGCACTGCCATAGCTCTGACAGACTGTGGAGGGTGCAGGGACCTCGGATGTGGACTCAGGCACTCTGACCCATGCCCTCACTCCTAGCCCTCTACCAACGGCCACTTTCTTTAAGGGAAGCTCATGAACACAGTTACTGGATGTGAATAATTCCATGAGTAAAAGGACCATGAGAACATCTGAGTCTTTTCACAGAAAATATCAAGCTCTCACCACATTGTGGCGACCCTGGCGCTGCCAAGACTACACCTTGGAGCAGGAACTGGAGTCCTTCAGGAAGGGCTGCCACAATTAACAAAGGAAACAGTGTGCCCAGGTAAATTCGAATTTAAATTAAATAGAAAATAAGTTCTAGTATAAGTATATCCCAGGTATTGCATTCGTACACTTACATTTTCTCTGGCAACCCACAACCAAGATGATGAGATTGGAGGTAAGCAGAGACAGGTGAGATGTTTCCCAACCTTTGTTTTTTAGTTATTATTATTATTATTATTATTATTTTTGCTATGGGGCATGTGTGCTCTCCAGAAAGAGAGAAGGAAGGTGAGGAAACATCTCCCAGGGGGATGACCACAATGCAATCCCTTTTCCTCCATTCTCCTCTTGGGTTTTTTGGGCATGTGTGCACATGTGTCCTGAATGTTTTTCAAGCTGTCTGGTTTAGAACTCAAACTGGGCAGTTAGTCATGAAGGATTCAGCCACTTTCACCACCATGCCTCCTGCTGGCCCTCCCAGCCACTTTCTGTTGTGAAGAACAGTTACCTTCTCTGGTCTCCAGACAGCAAGTGCCGATAGCGTCACCCGTTGTGAACATAAATGCTTCTGCGCTTCCTGTGGCCAACTAAGGAGCAGTGCCATATTAGCTCGAGAAACTGAAACAAGGCCATCAATTTGAAACCACAAAAAGGAAGAGATTCAGTCTCCTTTTCAGATTTTCCATTAATGCGTATAAGAATATTCTCTTTCTGACCAACTTAGACAGAGACAATACCAGAGCCTGGAGCTGTCCAGAAACCACTTAAGGTAACTCTGTGTGAAAGAGCGTGCTGCTCAGAGTTAGAA
>NW_006160218.1:253780-276938 GCF_000334495.1 Tupaia belangeri chinensis
AAGAGTGTGCTGCTCAGAGTTAGAAACAGAGATGCACCCCATGAAACGAAGAGTCAGAAGGTTCCTGTGGCAGGACCCCGTAAGTAGTAAGTATCCTCATTACACACAGTCTCAAAACAACATGTACTGCCCATTTCTGGTTACTGCCTCATTCAGAACTCCCAGCTAAGGTCTCAGTGGCAAAGATCTTACTAGCTTAAGCCTGTACCTTTGACTATTTTGACCCCCTGAAAAGAGAATCTATATTTTGTAACCTTTTGACTTATAACACAAGGGGAAAATAAAGCTCATCAAATCCAAAAGATCAGTTATCAATGTGAGGATAATTATCCCTTCAACTTGAATAGCACTTTAGATTTGTTCAAAGCGCTTCTCTGTCCATTACCTCATGTGGTCATTAGTGTAATATTTATTAGAGATGAGAGAATGGAACGTCCGCTCAGTCTATTGTTATGGCCAATTTGCGACTTCTGATACATCAATTTGAAACCACAAATGGGAAGAGAGGCAGCCGCCTTCCCTTCCTCAGAAACTGCTGCCCATCTCTCAGGCGGGCTTTCTCCCATGTCTCTGTAATGACTAGTCCTAGACTTCTCATTAATGTCTGCAGAATATTCTCTTTCTGACCAACTTAGTTGATTATGTTCATTAAAGGCAAAACTTTTAAAAATATGAATTCAAAAGTAAATTTCAAAATGTGTTATGAACTGCCACTTCCCAAGGATGGTGCCCTAGGTCAGTGTCTGGCAAACATCTCCATGAGCCCTGAGTGAAGTCCCTGAATGACTGAAGGAGGGTGACCTCCAGATAAAATTCTGCCACAGTCTTAACTTCATTGGCTCCAGATCTCACCAGCCTCATGAGGGTTACTCACTAACCTCACAACGCCAGGCTAGAGCCTCCAGAAGCCATTCGTTGCAACTCCGGGGGAGGAATGCATTGTCCAGAGTCCTCTGAGACAGTGACAGCCATGCCACGATGCACAGGCCAGAATCCATTCCCATAATTAGCCATCAAGGACTACTCTGAGGAAGGGCTTCTCTCTAAGGCAATTTTCTGGCTGTAACCCAAGTCCATTTCCTTTCATCTGGTCCTCCGTAAACAAGATGTAGGGTCCACAGTTGGCAGACATACATGGTCAACGGCTCTCTGAAAAGTGCTGAGTAGAGACCTCACCCTCTGTTGGACAGGTGTGTAACTAGAACTCTGTGGACTTGTTTAGAGCACCATCTTCACTGGTGTCATCTTTTTCCACTTGGTTATTACATTGTTAGGGTTCCTTTGTAGAAAGAAGGCAAGACTGAGTTGGCACTGTCCAGAGCCAGAGCTCTCCTGCCGTATGCTGGGTGACTAGATGAATGGGGAACTGCCCACTCTCAGTTCCAAGGGTCAGCGGCAGCATAGCTGTAATGCACGCGGCTGTGCGTTAATTCACGTGGTAACGTCTTCTATGTTCTTTCCCTGGGCAACACAGTCAAGTTACATGGGCATCTCATTTGCTCCTCACAAGGACCCTGTAATGGGCACCATTATTACCTTGATATTGCAGATGAAGAAACAGGTTGTAGAAGTTCAACCAACACGTCTAACATCATATTGTGTGATGGAGCAGACGCTCACATCTACGCCATGTGGATGTGAACCTACAGTTGTGGTCGCCATCATTGTGGGAAAGTGAATGAGGGCTGTTGGGAAGCAGAGCCATTTTATGGAGGACCACACCCCTCATGCTGGCACAGGTCCTTCGATGAGGCCTCATGGCCGCACGACAATATGCCTTCCAGATCCCAGCTAACGCTACAGAGGTGTGGTCTGTAAAAACGACACCTGCATAGACCTTGGCCTTGAAATTCCTTCCCCATGGATGGGAGGACATGCTCTTTGCATGCATCTTTACATATGGCCACGATCATGCCACAGTAGTTTTCAGGGATGATGGCAACATGCCTTACACATATTATCATGAGGTAATTTTCCAGAACTGATTTCCAATCACGTAATGTGATCTTAGAGAGAGAAAACAGGGGAAATGCTTTCACACGTCTACACAGCAAGCATGATGGGGATGCAGCTGTACGAGGGAGCAAGTGAAAGCAGGAGAAAATGGCGCCCTGAGGGAGGAAAGCCGCCTGGTCCTCGTGGGGTTTCTCTGCCTTAGGGGAACATGTCCCAGCACCCAACATATAAAAACACACACTCCAAGACAAATTCGAAGGGCTTAGCCAATATTGCAAGGCTGCCAGCACTTTCGGAATAAAAGAGAGGTGGAGAGGACAATGAGAAGAGAAGCAAGTGTAGAAATGACCCCACAAGGGCCCTAGCTCCCAGGCCACCCCCACGGTGGGTGGGAACAGTGTGCTGAAAGTGACAGCACTCGCTAAAACAAATTTCGTTGTGTTTTGTTTTTGGAATGAAATATCCCCCAGCAACCACAGAACTGTGTCTGGCTACCATGACCATGAAGGTGTGTGGTCCTGCTGGAAGTCATCATTCTAGAAAGACTGAAGGTCAAATGAAATGACAAAGTTATGACAGAGAATTACGGAGACATCCCAGCCCTGGTGACAGACAGTAGCTAAAGGGTTAAGGAGATGTTATCTCAACCTTGGGGCCAATGTATTCATCAGGATTCGACCATTCTCAGTGGCAGCTGCTACTCACGGTGTGTCTGTCCAGCGTCTTCCACTAAAACCACATCATCAGTCCACCAACCCTCATTTCTCTAAGGCCGCTGACGCTTTGAAAGTGACTCCCCCAGTCCCACAGGTGGTAAGACATAGAGCTGGGTTTGAGACCCGGCGACAGACAGGAGCCATTCTTCCTGAGAGGCAAGTCAACAGGAAGAGCTCTGAAACAAGACGGCGCTTAGCAGCTGCCTCATTTTCTCAGCCAACTTCCAAAACGATGCTTACCTTGTAGAGTTTGGCCAAGGTTCTGGACTCTCGCTCCACAGAGCTCCACAGAGCTT
Organism: Tupaia belangeri chinensis; assembly: GCF_000334495.1. NCBI lineage: Eukaryota > Metazoa > Chordata > Mammalia > Scandentia > Tupaiidae > Tupaia > Tupaia belangeri. The sequence goes on from NW_006160218.1 coordinate 256,749, forward strand.
CCTCACTCTACTACCACTCCCACTCACCAGGAATGCGGGGGAGAGCCTCACCTCGCCACAGCGACACAACAAATTTCCTTCTGCAGGAGCTGAGCCCCACCTCCCACATCGAATTTCCACAGGAGCAGTCCCTCGGAGGTGCGTTTGATCTTGTGCTAGGTCAGGGAGCTTCTGCACCACGCTAGACACCCTCCCTTGGAGGTCCCTGCCTAACGGTAAGCCTCTCCAGTGCAGGCAGTGCAGCGAGGCCAAGGCCGGGAGTCGTTACTGATGACAACAAATACTGACAACCGTTGACTCGCGCGGCCCTGGGCCCTTTGCCTGTATCATCTCACGAACTTTCTGGCAAACCAGAGACGCGCGTCTACCCACTGGCAGAGGAAATGGATGTCCATTGATCAAGCAAAACACCAGTTAGAGCCCAGGTGTGTCTGCCCGGAGGCCTCGTGCTGCCTTCTGTGCCCTGCAGCTTGCTGTACCAGTCCCCCCAAGGACTCCTTCCCTCATGACCTGCAAAGCTCGTGTTTCTGGAGAAGGTGACCCTGAGGACCTGGTCACCGCTGTTCTCTTGAGGAGGGTCCTAGGAACACACCCCACGTGGCATGACAGCGTGGGAAGGAGGACAGTGTGGAGCGCAGCCTGCCACGTGCCCAGGAGGAAGGAAGGGAACGAGTGTGTCACCTGACACTACCTGCTAGCCTGAGAAAACGCACATCCCCGGAACGGTGAAGGGAGCTCGCCGTGGGCCACGGGCATAAGTCATCTGACACTGCCAGCTAGCCTGAGAATGCACATGTCCTTCTGGGACAGCGAAGGGAACTCACTGTGGCCGTGCGCTCGCTCTGGGCTGCAGAGCCAGTGTGCGGTGGGCTGAGGACCTTCCCTGGCTTCCCAGGAAACCACAGAACCCCCTCAGTCTGCTGCCTCCTTTTGTCACCAGAACTACGTATGTCATGAGACCACCTCCTTCCCCTTCGCGTGGGCAATGGAGGAAGGTTGTGTGTGTGGTTGGTGTGTCATCCGACCTGACTCACCTACCCGAGGCCAGGGACTTGCCAGCCAGCCTCCACCTGACTTCCACCACGGCCCATCTCCAGACTAGGCCCTTCTCTTTATTCTAGCGACTGGCTGACCAAGAAAGAATTGCCTCACCCTCTTCCCTCCTGAGATTGCACCTGACCCTGGAGAACCCCTGCCTGGAACTGCCACTGCAGCAGCTGCCAGGGACCTCACCGGGGTCTCAGGGCAGGGCAGGGCAGGCCAGGCGGTGGCTTCGGGGGTGCCCTGCCGGTCCCCAGAGTGCCCTGGCCTGTCTTGGCCTTCCCTTCAGCCACCCATCTCCAAGAAGAGGACTGCATCTCCACCTGGACTGACAGTCTCTGCCCTTGACCAGTCACAGCCACCCGGGCCCACCCTACCAGGAGCAGAGACCTGGGGCGCAGTGTGCCACAGCAGGGGGGGAGTCTTCTGAAAGGAGGGGCGGTGTCTCCCCCACACTGCATGTACTCCCTCAATGAGTGGGTGCTGGTTTTCCTACTGAAGGCGCTCAGCTCATGGCCTGGAGTTTACTCCTGAACCACTGTGGGCCAAGGTCCCCCAGCTTTAAGCCGGATCTCAGTGTAGGGCTCTTTGCCCGCACTCTCCTCCACACAAGCTTTACCCAGATGTCTATTACTTCATGAACGCCACATTCATTCGGCATTCGAGATACTTACCAAGCACCTATTCAGTGCGCGTTCCAGTATTCATCTGAGAATTCAGCCAAAGACACAGCAAAGCCCCACCCGGCGAGACACCCTTATAACAAGTGTGACAGACGAGTGAAGGAGCACACCGTGTTCTGGGGTTTGCTAGCTTGGACACACGGACCACGCAGCCAACAGCGCCCTCTAAAGGCAGACGTGGGAAGGCGCGGGAAGTTTCTTCTGTTGTTTTTTGTTGTTCTGGTAGAGCGAAGAAGGCCTAGTCCAGAATATTTCTAATTACCTAGCATGTGTGTAACTGAGGGGCTTTTTTTAAAAAAAAAAAAAAAAAAGATATAAATATGATAGCTACACCTCATTTACCCTCGGAAATGCAAAGTCTTTGGCTCCTGGGAGACATCAGGGACTAGCCTGGCTACTGGTGCCCCTGGTCTTCCCATCTGGCAGGAAGTGAGCTACCCCGACTGGCATGGTTATGCCCCGGCTCGGCACTGCATGGACTGCAGTTGGCTTCTAAACAAGCTTCACCTGTCTCCCAGCCCACTGTCAATCAGCTGTCGTCCGGGCACGTCAGCCCGTGTACACATCACTGGGCTGTCAGCAAGGCGGCTGACAAGTCTGGCTCAGCACTGTCAATCACGTCTCTCTTCTGCTAGGAAATGTTTGGCTCCAAGGAACAAAGTAGCTGGGGCAGGATTGGCCGGGTTGGCACGTACCCGCACACGGTGGGTCCTAGCGGGCCGGCCATTGCTCCGCCAAGGCACTTGGTGGGTCAGCACGTACCCACACACGGTGGGTCCTAGCAGGGCTGGCCCTCTCACCCCCATAGCACTGGGTGGGTGAGCAGAGGACCACCAGCCTTAAAACTGCAATTCTAGTTCCTGGGCTGTGATGGATTCTGGAGCTGTTGAAGCACAGGAACATTAAACAATGATAATTCAAATGCAAAGTTATCTGAGCTTCTGCCTCAGAAAAGAAAACAAGGCAGCTTCAAGGATGGAAGACTGCTTGGTGGGATATCATCCGCCATTGATCAGAAAGCCTTTTGCGGAGGGATTAATTTTGCGACTGCAGAGTTCATTTATCTCTGGGGACTTCCGGAACACTCTCCAGGGCATGCAACTACCAGGGTACCCCGTGGGCACAGGAGTTCCTCAGCAGGACCTGAGAAGTGGGCTCATCAGTGCCCCAGACTGGATCCTGTCACATGTGAAGACACCTTGAGTGCCCACTGCCTGCTGTCCACCTGGCCCTCTTAACCCAAGGAGTTTCTGAGTTGTGTCCTGTTCCCTCCAAAGCCCACAATGCATGGCTCTGAAGAGGCTCCTCAGTCTCACATGTCCTGCACTCCCTGCCACAGGCACAGGATCGCCATCTGCACACGTGAGTGACCACAGGCACGGGATCACTGTCTGCACATGTGAGCGACCACGGGCGCAGGATCACTATCTGCACACGTGAGTGACCACAGGCACGGGATCACTGTCTGCACACGTGAGTGACCACAGGCACAGGATCGCCATCTGCACACGTGAGTGACCACAGGCACGGGATCACTGTCTGCACATGTGAGCGACCACGGGCACGGGATCGCCATCTGCATATTTGATCGCGATTGATCCACGAGCCATGCAATGGCTACAACAGTGTCACGTTGTCTAACGCCCCCCCGAAATAAAGGAAAGTTGTCTCCCAGTGGCTCTGAAATAGATGTAGTGTCTACAGTCGAAGTTTGTGATTGCGTCACCCATCAGTCTCAGTGCTCCGGATGACCTCATCCAGGCCGGGGCCTCCCAGTCAGTCTGTGACAGCGGGTGTCTCCCTCAGACGCACTTTCGCACCTGCTACACTGGTTTCTGAAAACACGTCTCTGATCTAAGTGGACATTAATTGCTTTCGTGCTGACGTATCTATGCCTCTTGGTCTGATAGCACAGGAACAGACCTGATTTCTGACAAGCTGGCTGAACCTAATCAGGACAGGCCAGCTGTTACCCAAGGTGCCACAGGCTGTAATCTGAGGGTCTTCACAGAGTTCGCACTGGCAGGAAGATAAGTCACTGTGATTCTGTCAACACGAATCCCAAACTGTATGTTCAAAGCAAGGTCCCCCCCTCCCCGAAAGATAGCACCTGTCAGATAAATACGTGAGCTAATTGATAAGAGGGTTAGAAGGAGGGGCTGATGTGATGATGAGAAGAAACATGTTTTTACAGGGACCTTCGGCAATGTAACACGGGGTGTCATGTGCACCATCAGGCTGAAGGGGCTGCAGAGGGCGTGGAGCATGGCCTTCACTCAGTGCCAAGTGCGGTGACGCGCTGAACAGGCGAGTGCCCAGACATCCCCAGCCTCGAAGGAGAGTCCTCCCAGCCCACTGCTGCCACCAGTGACCACGCCTTGACAGCGAGCCGGAGCGCTGTCAGCGGCGGAGGCAGGGCTGTCAGCCCGTCAGGCCATCGGGCCGTCGGGCTGTGCTATTCCCTGAAGATCCCTGCAGTTTTCCAACAGGCACAGAAAGATGGAATATTAGAAAAATAAACTTCTTTCTTACTGTATCGCTTTGGTCCGTCTTCCAAACAAAATGAAAGGGTTAATGTGGCATCATCTTCAAAAAATTCAGTGGCAAAGGCGTCCCACCAGAGGTTGTCACTGTCCTGCAAAAAGACAGATCATTCATTTAACAGGCAAGAGCAGAAAATTTCTCACAGAGAAAAGAAAAAGAAGAGAAAGAAATCGCAGTCACAGCTTGCTGGTTACTTAGCATCTGTGTGGGTGTTCCAGGAGGATGTGGCGGGTGCATGGTCATTCTTCGCATCAATGGCCTCAAACGGGGACCGTATTCCAGTTCAGGCGGGCTAGCACGAACTGAGTGGAAGTTAATTCTAGAGGACACTTTCAGGGAGAGCTAATAAGCCACTCTGGAGCACAGGCGATGTTTTTAACTAAAGGTCTGCGTTTAATGTGAGATACATTTGGCTCCTCTCTGTCTCGGCTCCTTAAGAACCATTTTTACAAGCAGAAGTGACAATATTACAACCAGGTTAAGGAGGGTGTCTAAACATAAGTTAGCTCTCCTCTAGGCAGACTTCCCTCCTCAAGACGGAGGTTTGCCATGTGGACACGCGTGGACAGGCCTACGCACACGGGACCGTCTGTGCACGGAGACTGCTCTCCACAGTTGTCTTACGATGATGGGTAGCCACGCGGGAACTAAAATGATGGCTTTGGAGCAGCTTGGCAGCATGCAGGCCGCCTTGTGAACTGTTGTCTTGGTTGAGTTTTCTCTTGCTCATCCAGAAAGCACTCTGGAGTCGGCCCAGGTCCAGGCCATTGGAATCTGCTGTTCTCTAGGGGAGGGGCCTCTTGTAACAGGAGAGGAGAGTCAGAGTGTCTGAGGAGCCCGTAACCAACCTCGTCCTCTGACCAGCCCCGAGTTCCTCGCAGATGCTCATGTATGATCCTTCCCAGAGCATCGTTGGTTCGTGCCAGAATTTAGGAGAAGACGCCTCACAGCTGCCTGTCAGCTGTGGGGAGACAGGGGGTGGGTTGTGGTGCAGGGAGGAGTCTCCTCTGCACACTGAACAGTCTCCTCTGCCAGGCCTCGCTTCCCCATGAAGGTGCTCTGCCCGAGACAGCACTCAGTTGTTGCCCGGGAAGGCCTCAGGAACGAGCCTCGGTCCCAGCAAGAGTAATTAAGGAGCCGCGGGATATGGGTGCCGGCCTCTGCTTCGGAAAGAACCCCCTTCTCTGGCTCTCACCAGATTGCCAGAAGCCAATACTCTTCTTAGTAAAACAAGGTAAACACAGAACCACCCAGGGGCAATGCAGGGATCCACATACAAACTACCCTGTTTTTTTTTCCCTTTCTAAAACAAATATTTATTGAGCACTTAACTCTGGGCGGGCCCTTGGCACACAGGGCAGAATGAGGATGGCCCCTGTCCCCAGAGAGCTCAAACCACTCTCACCAGACAGCCTGGTGAGCAGTCGGCAGGCAGCTTGGTGGGCTTGGTGAGACCTAGCTGGGAGACACGCTCTGGTCTGTTTGACTCCTGTTTGCGCGCAGGTGGAAAACGAGAGCTAGTTAACACCCCCCTGGTGTCACTGCACCGTGCTCGTCTGACCACACGTGTCCCCACTCCGTACAGGGCAGAGGCCCCGTGGGCAGGGCCTTGGCCGAGCTGGCTGTCGCCTCCCACCTGAGCGCAGTGCCTCACCCGTGGCGTTGCTCAGGAAGATCGTCTGGTCAGTGAGCTAAAGTGCTTGTACCGACGCCCGCCGACCACTGCAGAGATGGCGGTGTGGGAGGCAAGTGGACTTCCCTAGTACACTGGGCGTGGACCCACACGCAGGCCCTGCGTGTCCCAGCCCCCACCAGCCCTTCTGTGCCCACCACCATTTTCTCTGCAATTCGGGATTCCGGGAACAGGAGGGGTGCGAAGGGGAGTGTTTGGTGCCAGTTCAGACTCCTTGCAGCCCCTGTGGCTGGGGTGTCACCATGGCGACTACTCCATGGGCAATGTGGCCCTTCTCACTTTCTCTTGCCCCCGGGCTACCTCCCTCGAGGAAGCCGGGGTCCCGGCCAGAGCAGTGGCTACCCGGCAGGTGGCCGTGAGGATGGATGGCCCAGGACACAGGGAAGCGGGAAGAAATGCCCTTCCCGACTCCATGACATTGTCTCCAGGGCAGAAGACAGTCCTGGTTCTGAAGAACTACCTCAGAAACACGCTACAGGAAAAATCTGTGCGTGTGCCTGTTTATAAACCCAAGGTGCCTTCCGGTCACCAGGGCGGTTAGTAGCTCCTTGGCCTCGTGGGCAGCAAAGTGAAGGGCCTGCAAGGAGGCTCACGAACCTGGAGCCTCGCTCACGGCCAGGGCCTGCCACAGTCAGGTGTTCCACCTGCCTCTCCCCGCAGCGCCCAGTTCTTGGTCTCTGCGCTTCTGCTCACCGTGGACCGGGGACAGGAGAAGCCCAGGAGCCCCCAGCTGACCTGAGGTCCCCGGGAGAAAGGAAAGGACTGAGGCGAGACTGAGATGAGGGTTGTCTGTGAGCCACGGCCCCACGGGCTGGGCAGGGAGTCCGGGCAGGCGCCACAGACCACAGGGTCCAGGAGGAGGAGCTGTCACGCGGTCTACACCGACTGCACGAGCGGGCGGCCAACGGCTCAGGAAAGGTCCTGCACCTCGGTAACCTTGCGGCCAGTCATTGTGGCTAACAAGATGACTGAATGAATCAATGAAATTCCTGTCGAACCGTCACAACCCCCACTCAGGAGAGCTCCTCTGCGAAGTTGTCCGGAGACCTTTGTCTAGCAGTTTCTGGGACCAGTCACGCGGGTTCTGATATGAGAGGCAGGGGGCTGGGGAACGGCCCAGGTGCAGCTGGGAGGGGCTCTGGCAGACCCGACACTCCTGCCTGCTTCTTAGCCACCAACTCCCTTGTGAGCTGTGGACAGCCAGAAGGAAAAGACTCCTTCCCTCCACTTCCCAGCTCTTGTCGAGCACCTGGAACGGGGGGGCCTTGCAGAACAGGTGCCCAGGGAGCACTCCCACAGCGTGCGTCCACGACGCGGCGGCCCTGCGCTGGTCCTACCCAGCCCTCTCTGAGACCCCCGTGCTCCTGTCGGGAAGGCCGGTCTGAGTGATGCACGGGTCGACATGAACCTGAGTACATCAAGGGGCGTGCTCAGTGCGGTCCGACATACCAGCGCCCAGCCCTGCCGGGAGACAGCCGAACGTCTCCACGTCGAGACCACACGAGAACTGGAGAGAGACGGTAACAGCGGATTCTCCCACGGTCCTCTTAGAGGAAGAGGGTGACAGGAGGGTCATTTCTTAACCTCGACTCAGGAAGGAAAGCAGGGAGTCCTAGGGTCTTGCCCATGGCCTGTGTCCCAGCCGCCCAGTCGAGGGGCGCCCTCTGGTTCCAGACACCCAGCCAAGGCCTCCCGTCCGGGGCGCATCCCTGCCCAGCAGCCCAGTGCATGCAGTCCCTGCTGCTGCTCAGTTTACGCATGCTCAGTGACTCTCAGAGGTCAGTGTGTGGGAACTGGGTGCTTCTCCCAGAGTTGGGAAGTGACAGTCACACAGAACCATCTCCAGGTAAATAAAGACGGAATTAACTCCGCCTGGACACCGGCGGAGACGCGCTGTTGACAATTGTCATATATTTTAATTAGGCAAAAGTACCATGGAAGCCCCTCCGTTCGAAACGACCCCTTATATGCATTTCTGCAACTAAAATCCCAGTCCTTTTGTCCCGGCTCACAGGTGAGCCTGCGTTCCACTGGCAGCCAAGCCGTGTGTCAGGACCAGAGACACATGCCTGTCAGACGCAGGAGAGAGTCTTAATTATATTTAAAAATCCACAAAAGCACTTTGCTCCCGTCCTGGGCTCTCTCCTGTTCCCAGCCCCATCCCTCCCCACTGAAAACACGATCCTGGCACGGAAGCTGCCCCCGGCATCTTTAACTTAAGCACTGACAGGTTACGTGGGATTTTTGCCAGAGTAATTATTTTTCAATTCAACAATAATGAGAAATTACCATGGCAACCACTTGTCACGTGGTACACATACACCCCCTCCAAAGAATGAACGATACTTAAAGCTTGTACTCCTTGAAAATGTGATTCTTTTTAATTAAAATAAACTTAAACAGGTCGAAGTGAAGAGTGGGGGTCTGAGAGCAGCGATCCCTGCCCACCTCTGTGGTTCTGAGAACACGGCCACTCCTGCCCTACCCGGCCTCACACGCAAAGTTACTCTGTCACCGTGTGTTCCCTTGCAGCCCTCTCTTTCCACACACACAGCTGACCACTCTCAGGAGGCAGTGCAGGGGAACGGCTGTGCTCGGACAGCTGAGGCAGGAGGGCGTGTGGCCACGTCGCTTTCCCCAAATTTATGGACACGAGAGACAGAAGGCCCCGACCTCAGGCCTCTGCCGATCCTCCCATTGTCGCCCTCAGGATGAAGGACATGCACGTTATTGATTTTCCAGGACTGCAAAGGTCTTTAATACTTAAAAACATTCGTTCATTTATTCTAAGAAAGAAGGAGGCTTCTCACACCGCGATCCAGCCCTGGTCCGGGCCGGCCTGACCGTGCACACACGCCCTCATGTGTTCAGGAATGTCCTGATCCAACCCAGAGCCTCCCTCCCGTGAGCCGAGCTGTGGGCTCCACCCTCACATCACCACTGGGTACAGTCTACTCAATCCCTAATCTTTAATCTTTATGCTTTCTCAAAACATGGTCTCCTGATGCACACACATTTCGTAACACAGCAGGTCCCTAGCACTTGCTGTGTGCCCACCACCATCCGGGACTCATCGACATTAGGATAAACTCCTTAGCACCTCCCAGCATCCCTCTAAATACTGCGGTCAGCTGCATGTTGTAGCTGAGGAGACTGAAGCTCAGAGCAGTCCCATCTCTGCTAGAGGACACAGCTCTCAAACTGCAGAGATAGAGGTCAAACACAGGGTCCTCCATGGCTCTTAACTTTGGGCTCTCAGAACCACTCCCCTCTGGTTCTTTCCAGAATATTCTTCCAACCATCTATCTTAACTGTTCAACACCCAAGCAACTGAGTGGGCCAAGTGCCCAGGGCGCTCCTCCTGCAGACAGCCCAGAGCCAGAACCCCACCACACTCTGGGGTTACACGCAGACGCAGGTGTCGGCGTCATAGGGTGGAAGTTGCTTCCCCCAGCAGAACTGTGCCCCCCCGCAGGGGGTGATTTCTTACTTTCCTTTCTCTCTCTTTCTCCCCCTCTATTTTCAGCATGTGGATGCCCTAAGGCAAAAACCTCTTACAAACCACAAGGACAAAAGCACTGCCTTCTCAAACCCACAGGAACACAGCAGCGCTGTTCTCAGGAAGGCTGAGTATGGTCTCTCTCCTCCGTCCACTGCCTGCGGCCGGGGCTTTTACTCTACCGAGCACACTGGTGGACATGTCTGCAGAGTCTGCAGCTCCCGGCGTCTGTCGGGCCTGTTCTTTCAGGACCTCAGCCTAGATGAGACATGGGACCCCAGGAGGTCAGCAAGGTGTGAAGGCCACAGAGCCAGGAAGTGGCAACGCTGGAATCCACTCTGCTCTGGTCCCTAAACTCGAGTTTCCAGCCACCATGTCCGACCCATGGCCTGCTCTGGTGGAGTGTCCGGTGTGAGGAGTGGTCTTCGTGTCACAGTCAGACGCCAACATGGAGGCTCTCGGACACAAGAAGTCGTGCCAAGCAAGGCTGTGGAGACTGACGTGGACGGTGAGACTCTTCTTGCTGATGACGGGCCGCGGCCCATCTGATGGCCCATCCGAGGTCACCGTCTTGGCGTGAGAGTCCATGTGACACAGACTGCAGCAGTGGGGCAGCAGCTCACAAGAATCCAGAGCAGCTCACTGTCACACAGCTCGTGCTTCCTGTTCCCGCGTGAACACAGCGGAGCAGAGGTTTCTGCAAGAGCTTATTTTTGTGACCCACCCAGCTGTTTCTGAATAGTTGGTCACATGATGGGAATCATTCTTTAAGTCACCGCTAAAAATTGGAGGTCTACGCCAGGACCAAGGCCTCAGGGAGCCACTGGAGAAGAAAACTCAAGGTTTCCCCTCTTCCTACTTGGAGAAAGTGGACAAAGGGTTTTGTTCACAAAGAAAAATAGAAGAAACCCGGAATATTTAGTGATCCTACAAAGAAAAGAATAGGTTTATCTTGATGATGGGTGACTGCTCCCCTCTTCAGTTTCCACGTGTGTTTACCAGGGACCTATCCTCTCCCCGAGAACATGAAGCCCAGCTTCTCCCTGGGCCTCCACGATGGTGGCTCTGCTGTCTCGGGGATGCCTGCGCTTCCCACAAGAGGCGCTGCAGACTTGCCAGGGCCAAAGCTGGGCCAGTTCCATCCCGCCTCCCACCCAGCCTGAGCCTGTTCTCCATCTTCCCCAGCTCCGTCAAGCAATTCCAGCCTCCTGGTCACCAGCCAGCATCTTAGAGCATGTTTTAGGTTCCTCTTTCCATCACCTCATACCTGAATGTAGGGAGAATCTAACCACTGTCCTCCCACACCACCCTTGTCAGGGCCTTCAGTGATGATCTGGACATCAGGGGCTGTTACTGCTTATCCCTGTCCCCCCCACCCCCGCTTCCCTGTGACCTGTGCCTACAGAGGAGGTGGGGTGGCCCTTGAACAAGGCCCACAGACTGTGTCCGCCCCTGTGACTGTCATGGCCCACGGCCAGTGTGCCAGCACCAGCTCCCTCTGCTCACTCCCCCACTCCCTTTGCTCAGATCTCTGGGCTCCTACCCTGGGACCTTTCCTCTGCCGAGGCCACGCTCCCCTCCTTGGGGCCTCTGGACCAGCGAAGCAGAGCCTGTCTTCCTCCTGGCACTCCATCCAGCTTCCTGTTCCCATGAGACCATCAGGAGCCCACCTGCTCTCGCTGCAGCCCGCTCTTTCTTTGGGAAGCACTCAGGCCCTGCCTGTCCTCCAGCACATCAGAGGCTGTGCTCCTGGGAGCCGAGCTCCCACTGCCTGCTTGGTGGGGAGCCCAGCGTGATAAACTGCTCTCTGGGTCTATAAAGGTAGGGAAGCCTGTCAGGGCTGGTAGGTCCCCAGCACTGCAGGGACCACGTCCCACTCGGCCAGCCACAGCCTGGACCCAGCCCCAGCAGCCTGGAAACCCTGCTCAGGGCGTGGGCGGGACTGTGCATGACCACACCCCAGGGCCAGGTCTCTCTCATTCTCTCTTTCTCTATCTCATCTCTGGTGAGTGCACACACCCTCTGGAAATTTAAGGAAATAAATGTGAAACAAGACAACCAAAAAGGGGACTCTCCCTCTGGAGCTTCCGCAGGGCAGCCTTTCCCAGCCCTTCCCTGCCACAGCCCAGCTCACTGCCGCTGCATCGCGGAGCACAGGAACATACCAGAATCTTTCTGCACTTTAATTTTAAAAATAAATATATGCCATGAATTAAAAGCATTAAAAATATTCATGCCCTTTGACTCAGTAATTCTATTTCTGGGAAACTATCCAAAGGACATAATCCAAAAATATGTAAATGTTTTATACTCAAAATTATTCACCACAGGAGCATTCAAAACAAGGGAAGAAGGAACCTGGGACGATGTGCTTGCTCTGCAGCAGAGAAGGGCTTGGGAAACGGTGGTATGCCCTCCAGAATCTTTCAGCATAATGCTTACACGTGGTATATCGTAACACAAGAATGTCATTAAATTTTGATATAAAATAACAAAGGTAGGCTGGGCAAATGACAGCAGGACAGCCTGGACAGCAGGAAATAGGATTAGGGAGTGAGCACTGGGTAGAGACGCCCGTGCCAGGCAGCAGGGCCAGGGGGCGTCATTCGACAAGGAGTGTGAGGACACCAACTTTCATATGGCAAAAACAAACTAGACAGCTCACATAACCAAGTGTAAGGTAAACACAGACAAAGAAAACCAACATTTTTAAACTATGAAAACAGAAGCCCTTGCAAACATTGCCTGGAACTGTAAAGAGCTCTGCCTGGCAGGTAAGTAAAGACTCCCTTCCCGACAGGCCCCAAAACTTCAAGTACAGGTACTGAAAGGCACATCTGAGGATGAATTCCTGGCTCGGCTCAGTAGCCTTGGGAGGCTTTGAGAGTCTACTCTGACGTTCTGGTAAAGCCAACTAACTCAGTATTCTGACGGGCTTTGTGCAAGAAACAGACCACATTGAGAGTAAACTTATTTTTTGCAAATAAGTTAGTTTTACTATGCTTCTCTTTGGTAAAAGGAGAAATGGAGAGAAGAAAAAAATATTTCAGAAGAAAACAGTAATGCACTTGTCACTAGATTTTAGCTCTGCCCATATTTGTTGTTGTGAGGTTTTAGTATCTACCTACTGTTTGGACAGAATTGTACATTTTTTCCTGGCTTTAAGTCTTCAGCAAATTTTTCTTAACATTTTGGATTTTGATTCATGAAAGCTACACGGCTTTTCTTGACTTTTACAAACTGCGGGTGGTCAGTCTGAGACTCCCTCACCAACACAGTAGCCGTGCGTCACTGTAGTCACTGTGCGCAGACTGCACCAGGCAGTCCCAGCAGACTGCCTCGGCCCGCGGTTTCACCGTGTTTCATCGGCAGAATGCGTCTTGGACCATAGCGTGGCTCTGAATGGCATCTTGGCTCTCGGGAGAATTTGCGCCACGGCAGCATTCATGGTGCACATACAGATCTTGGGTCAGATGAGGTCTTGAGTACCGGCTGCTAGTGAGACAGGCCGGCAACCGGCTGCTTCTCGGGGCATATGGCATTCACAAGAGCTTCTGGTTGGGGACGTAACAGCGGAAGCTAGTCGTAGGTGTTGACAATGCAGGAGGGTCCTGAGTACTTTGAAGGGAAGAGCCATTTCCTCTAACCCTAACCGGAAACTGTGTCCCTGTTCAGCAAGAAGCAGCCAGGTAGGTCAGCACCCATTTCCCCTCAGGACTCAGAGGCTGCCCAAAGAAATAGGGGGACTGAAACCGAGCAGGGGTCCCTAGAGGGATGGGTCCTCGGTTTCCCCTTCTGCTAAAGAAAAAGTGAGTATTTTCCAAACTGAAAAATAATAAGAGCTGAACAAACAAGTCAAGTGTATTTTCTAAAGTTCTTGAAATGCATGATCCATTCACTTGTAATGGCCCATGTTGAGGGGTAAGACCTCAGACTTTGGTAATCAACAGCATTGGCCATGAATGAGGGCCTTTAACTCTAAAACTCTAGCTAAAGGAAAGATAAGGTTTTCATTTCAGTATGTAAGATGTCTTGTAGGATGGAAACTGCTGGCTGTGAGCTCCAAGACGCCGGGCTGAATGGCGCCAGAAACCCGAACGAACTTTATCTAAGGCCTGACTGATCAGAACGCCCACGGGGTGGTCACGTCTGAACGGAACTTGATTATCAAAGGCCTCACCGATCAGAACGCCCACAGATGGTCACATCCACCTTTAGCTGCCATCTCTCCCTCATCAGCAGACATCACAACTGGGCAGGCAAAGGCAGTGCAGAAAACGGGCAGAGAGCTGCCGGGTCGGGGTTCAGACCCGCTGTCAGTGTCCAGGGCACCAGCAAGCTGTGCTCTAATTCTGATCTGGGCGACTTTAGATAAGCCCAAAGTAAAGAACCCTGAGTGTTCAAAATGCCCTTGGGCAGTCGTGCATGGCCTGTGTCCCCATCTGTCAAACCTAAGGGCCCTCCTTCATCAACCGCCTGCCCCCACTTATGCTTTGGTGAAGTCCTGGGGCCATTGTCAGGGTTAAAGTGGCGACACATCACCACCAGGGGGTGTCCCAAGAGAGCTTTCTCTGTGCTGCAAGGGGGCAGGGAGGCTCGCAGGGTCGCTCTCGGCAGGGCTCCCGACCGGGTGTTGCCGGCACCTGGAGTGGGCCAGTTCTTAGGGGTGCACCCTAACCGAGCAGCAGCCCCAGCCTCTGTCCAGATGCCCACCACACTGCCCTGGGCTGGGCCAGCCAGAAACGTTTTCAGACACTGCCGGATGCCCTCTGCGGTGGGGCACCCCTGTTGGAGCAGGGGCCCCAGGGAGACCTAGAAGGTTCCAAGTGGGCCTCGGAGGTGGCGAGGTGAACAGGAATGGATCGACTTCCCCCCAGACAGCAGACATCAACCCAGTGCCCCTCGTGATTACATTACAGCTAAACCCACTATCGGTTGAAAATACCGCCAAGGCAAGAAGAAGCTAAACGCAGGGCCAGGGGGCAGGGCGATCCCGTGGGAAGGCCCAGATCAGCACAGGCTTCCTTCAGAACACGTGGAGCACGCTGCAGCCGGGCCGGATGGGGCTGCGGCCAGAGCTGGAATCGCATTCTGTCTGACCCTGGAGGAAATTCATAAATACCTTTAAACATCCATTTCACGCAGAGGCCCCTCGACTTATAAGGAGGGTGAGCCTGTGTGGTCTTCGCACCATTGTCAAGCAAGAACGTCCAGGTGGAATCCCTAAGCCGGGACTGTGGGAGTACACAGCTGCTGCTGCGTTCGCGTCTCCTGAGCCCAGACTGACTCCGCTGCTCACACCTGCACCCCGAACGCTTCAGTCTTTGCGTTAAGTAAGAACTGAGCCTCTTCCCCTGCAGGTGGAGAAGTGGCATGCATTACCAATAGTGTGTAGCACGAGACTCACTAAAACACTTCACTAGATGTAATTTGTTCTGCTCCAACATCTCAGAAGCAGGTTCCCCCCGCCCCCGTTTACTTAGATTTTAGGAGATTATCCTACAGGGGGACCAGCAGTTAGCATAATGGCTCTGCCGCTGGACTCCCACATAGTTGACTGCTGTTCGAGTCCCAGACCCGGTGGCTTAAACTCATGCCGGGTGCATGTGCGTGCGTGCCCAAGATCCCAAGAGGAAAATGGAGGAGAAGGGATTGCAGCATGGCCATCCCCCCAGGGGGTGATTTCTCGCTTTCTGTCTCTGTCTGTCTGGCGAGCACACGCGCCCTATAGCAAAAACCTCTCCAAAAATAAAGATTATCCTACAGGACAGGGAGGTAGAGAGAGGGTTTCCAGAAGCCTTCTAGCTCTGACTTACTCTGCATGCATGGCCCTGGACAAGCCAGTTCACCTCCTGGAAGGTCATTCCCTCATTGGCAAGCTCTGGGCTCCTCACACCTGTGCGCCCAATGGCAAGAGGTTTCCATGAGATCACGCACTGATGACTTTTATTTTGTTCTTCCTGAGACCACATAAAGTCAGCAAGCAGAGGGGCCCACTGGCTTCAAGAGCAACATCACATACAAAATCCGCACTGACTCTCCCAAGTCTGATTCTCATCCAGTTATCTTAACGGAAGGCCAAGTGACTGCCGTAAGGAAGGGAATTACAATGCACAACTAGAAGTTGGAGACCAGTTCCAGCACAGAAACAAGAGATGATATCAAATTAAAATTCTTTTTTAAAAGCAAGGGGATAGAAGGAAAAAGAATCTGAAGACCACTTAAGTCCCCTTAGAAATATTACTGAGTAAAGCAAACTCCATTTCCCACAGAAATCCAATCAAGGGGCATATGGCCACATGAAAGCAGAGCCATCTATGATGGAAAGACTATTCAGAAACCAAGGACAGACAAGGAAGCTCCGAATTAAGTGGTGTCTTATCGTATTCTTGCCACCAAAAAGCAGGACACATAAGAGCGGAAAAGTGTGTGCCCACGACACAGCCAGGGTCAGCCAGACATGCCCCAAAGCCTTCTCTGCATCTCTTCCTGCTAGAACACAAAGAAAACGAAGCTTTAAACAAAGCAAAGGCAGACACAAGCCCACTGAGTGGGGACAACTCCTGGGTGGCCATTCAGGCCTTCTGTGATTTAACGAGGAGAAAATGAGAGCTCTGGCCAGCCTCTCTGTGGCCTTCGAGACTGTAACACTATTCTTCAGGCGGGATTTGATCAGCCATGGGGCTTCTCTGTCCTGGCCATAAATGTCTAATGTAATTTTAATTGTCAGCACCGCGTCACACAGCAGAGGCCTGAAGTCGCACTCCTACGGTCTGGAACTCTTTCAGCTCCTGATGACTGGAATGGACTGACTGGTGTGGCCGACATTATCCCAGACCTCTCGGTTCCTGTACCTCACTCAGGGCTGGCTTTCTGTTTTTCAAATAGTCATATTAACTCCTGCTTCCAGATCTTGGTCCTTGCTGTCCCCCTGCCTGTTAGACTTGTTTGTTGCATGAATCTTCGAAGGTGTTATTTGGATCTCAGCTGAAACATCATGTCCTGGAGGGAGACCTTTCCTGGCAGCATCTAACTGAGATAACCACGGTGCCCTACCACGAACCTGCTTCATTTCCTGGCAGTACTCACCAGTGTCCTGAACGACCCATGCCAAGAACACGAGTGTGCATTGGCTTGCTAGTCTAGCCCACTCCCTTTCTCAGCCTCTCCTGCAGATGATAAGCTTCAAGAAGGTCCACATTTTGCCCTTTTGTGTGTTTGTTCTATGTTCCCAGCTCCCAGCAGTTCCTGGTACAGAATAGGTAATTAATAGCATAATAGAATGAATAAATAAAAGGGTAGATACTTTGAGTTCCTGAGTTTGGGGAAAATGGCTTTACCAAGTGCATTGTTTGTTCATTCTTTCGATATTTGTTGAGTGCCAGGTATGTTCCAAAAGCTAGGAACACAGCGATGAAATAAATCTGATCTCTGCCCACAAGGAATTTGGAAGGATACTGGAGAAAAGAAGGCAGCAACTCGGGAGGGAGGTGGGGAGGAGTGTGTCGGGGTGCAGAGGGGGGGCCAGCAGGTGGCACCTGGCAATGCCACCTGGTCTGAGTTTGGGGCTATAGTTCAAGGTTCTTGCTGCTAAAAAGGTAGGTGAACAGTCTCTCTGGGCTACAGTAACAAACCACCGTACACTGTGGGCATACCCAGGTCTAGAGCCCAGAAACCTGGAGTAAAGGGTGGGCAGGTCGGTTCTGTCCGAGGCCTTGGAGGAAGGCTCCCCTCCGGGTCTCTGGTGGCTCTTGGCGACTCCCAGCCTTGGCTCATAGCACATTGAACTTCACATGGCATTTCTGAACAGATCTGTCTGAGTCTTCGTTTTCTAATGAGGACATGGTCACGGAATTAGGGCCCCTGTAGTCCGGTATAAACTTGTCTTAACTAAGTCTGCCTGGGAAGACCTTATTTTCAGGTAGAGTCATGTTCTGCGCTCTGGGCAGACATGAAGCTGGCGGGGACACGGCCCAGCCCAGTTCGGCTGGCGACGGCTGACTCATTGATCCTGGAAAAGACAGTCCCTGTAGAGCCCCGGCTGTCTGATGGATTCAGTTTGACAGAGCTTCACTCTCTGCTGAGCACGTGGGTGTGCCTTGGAGTGTGGAGTGACCCACATACCTCTTCCTCTGTTGATGACAGCACCCAGGCCCCAGCCCCACACCCCCAGCGGATGACAGTGCCCAGGCCCCAGTGGACGACAGTGCCCGGGCCCCAGCCCCACGCCCTCAGTGGACAACAGTGCCCAGGCCCCACAAGCCGACACTCCCCCGGCCCCCGCCCCAAAAAAACCCGCAGTGGACACCAGTGCCCAGCCCCCAGTAGATGACAGTGCCCGGGCCCCAGGCCCACGCCCTCAGCCGACAACAGTGCCCAGGCCCCAGTAGACGACAGTGCCCAGGCCCCAGCCCCATGCCCTCAGCCAACGACAGTGCCCAGGCCCCAGCCTCACACCCCCAGCGGACGACAGTGCCCAGGCCCCAGTGGACGACAGTGCCCAGGCCCCAGCCCCACACCCTCAGTGGACGACAGTGCCCGGGAGACTCATGCGCTCCCTCCTTTCTCAGGAAATCCACCTTGCAGTATGTGCTCCTCGAATCAGATGAGGCATTTTTGCTTATCCAGAAAGGTTGAAAACTCTAATGACCCTCAAGCCAGCTTCATTTTTTTTCTCCTCAAGTTTTGAATGCAAAACTCAAGGGACTTTCCCCAAAATGAATTATGCAGAAGAGCTGATAAGATGAGGTTCCACCTGCTGCTCGGGGACTGCCTTAGAAAATGTAATCAGATATTCATTTCCTGATATTAACAACCACTAAAAGGAAGCTCTGATTTCTGGAACAAATACCTTAAGAAGAAAGCTTAAACATATATATTTTAATTTAATTTCTTCCCAGCCAGAATGTAACTGATAGGGCCCTATACCCACCACAGTCCACAGGCTCTGAAAGTCCTAAGTCTGCCCCTCTGCCAGTGTGACAGAGTCCTATACCCACCACAGTCCACAGGCTCTGTAAGTCCTAAGTCTGCCCCTCTGCCAGTGTGACTTTCCCAGGTTCTTAATCCTCTTACCACCCCTCAGGTTTCCAGAAGACTCCTGAGCAGAGCTGCCCATGCTGCGGCCGGCTCACACGTCACCACAAAAGTTTCCAGGTGTTTGTTTATCATTTCCTGCTCCCAGGACAGTGCAGTGAGGCAGAGGGTCTGTGCCATGCTCAGCGCACCCTGTGCTGATGGCCCTGCCTGGCACAAGAGAACCCCAGAACATATCTGCAGGCCATGACACGTCGTGAAACTGGAGCCTGGGGTAAACCAGGCGTGCCCTCTCTGACTTGGTCTCCCCTGCAGGGACACGTACCCACACGCAGAGGAGCACACGGGAGTGCGCTCTGGACCCGGTGGTTGGCACAGGCTCTGAGATGAGGGACAGAGGAGTGAGGCTCTCCTTCTTCTCTAAGGGCGTCCCTGGAGTTGAGGCTCCAATGCAGACCACGGGAGAGCCCGCAGGCTCTCACCGAGCAAATGCCTACGTCCCTCCTATGCATCAGGTTCTGCTCAGAAGTGACTAGAAGGAACTGGCTGCCTCTGTGTCTTTTCCTTTCCTTCTAGAATATAGTGTTCCTGCCAACCTGTAGTCTGTACCCCAGTTTTATACTGAACTTGATTTTTCACCTTACATCTAAAGAGGCTCTATGATTAAACAAGAATAACAATCAGCAGAAAAGCAAACGCTTGGGGAATAGAGCCCCAGCCTCCCTGTGCCTTCCTGACCGCCTTCTCTTGATTCTGATCATGCTAGTCCACACTGCGTGCTTTGTATTGGCATGGAGGTATGGTTACCAGATGCGCAGTTAAATTTAAATTTCAGGCAAGCTAACCAACGCACTTGCCCTGTGTGATTTTCAAGTTGCTAGCTCCAGGACTCAGGCTGTACAGTCAGGCATATGGGATCTAGCACCTTAACCACCACATCGACTGCTGGCCCCCTGAGGTTCAAATTTAACTGGGCCTCCTGTGTCATTTGCAGTTTGGTAATCCTGCACATAGCATAAGTTAGTTTTTTGGTAAATCGCTATGTTCAATAACTTCACATGCAGATGCCCAGTACATAATTAAATTAAAATGGAAAGACTTAGTGTCATAAGGGGAGGGGTTTCAAATTAGCCTGGCAGAACTGAGAAGCACACACAGGCTTTGCTGAAAGATTTGATATTTACCTTTTATAAACAATGATCCTTTGATAGTAAACCTTAAAGAAGGTTGAAGGTGGAGACCGTGCCTAAGGAGCTGTGAGTGCTGAGTGCCATAAGAAGTGGACTGGGGAGAGGGCCAGCGGGGGACTTTCTCAGACCCAGATCTGGCCACGCCACTCCCTGTGGGACTCTGCCGAGCAGAGGGTGAAGCTTAAAAATACTTGTCGAGTGAATGGACCATCTACTAGGATGGCACACCCAGGGCGAGGAATAAGGAAGGCAGGGGGCTCGGGCCAGCGGGGTTTTCTTAGGAAAGGTCTTTGGGGGACAAGCCACTAAGGCACCCTCTGTCCCAAGTACTGACTCACTGCCATCCGGTGGCTTCCTTTCATCTAAGAGCGCAGGCCTAATTACTGTGTTGTTCAAGAGTACAATTTTCCTCACTTTTCACATGAAACTAAATTAAAAGATTGGATGGGCCCACCAAAAATCTCACAGTGTTTTATAGTTTTTCTAAAAAAAAGAAAAAAAAAA
>NW_006160218.1:279196-294674 GCF_000334495.1 Tupaia belangeri chinensis
AAAAAAAAAAGAAAAAACAGAAAAACAAACAAAAATTTCCTGTTTAAAAAGAAGTAACAGAAAAAAATATTTTTGAGCCTTACCTACCCACAACCTGGAGAAAAGCTGGTCGGTTTTGAAAGGCGGTTCCTGTAAAGAGGCTGCAAAGTCCTGAGTCCTTTTCTAAAGTGCCCCACCTCACCTTCAATTACCACTTAAAAGCCCAAGGATTCCAGGGTCCTGTAACTCCTCAAGATTCCCAGAGGGCATCCTTTCCAGCCTCTCCTCTCTGAAGTGCTCTCACCCTGCAGGCTGCGGTTTCCATTTGCTTGCCTGGAGCAGGTGAATTAGCCGGTGGTGTTGACTGAACAGCCCCAGCCCAGGAGCATTGAGGACCTCCTTAACCGCAGGCTCCCACGGCCCCTCCCGTGGACATAGCAGAGCTGCTCTGCTCTGCTCTGCTCTGGTGGAGAAAGTGCACCGGGTCCCCTGGGCCCGTCCCTCCTGCACTGACAGGGCCCAGCCAGTCCCACCAGAAGGGCAGCCAGGACTGAAGGCCTGCCGTTCCCTGGCTGTTCACAGCTATCCTGTCCCACACACAAATAAAGCCCAGAAGAGAAGGCTGGAGCCGGACGTGGGGAGAATCAGGATGGCAACCCGTCCCACGTGGCCCTGTGGAGTGGGCTCACCCCGCCAGCCCGTTTTGCTGGAGAGCTGCACCACGGCTGAAGCTGGGGTCCCCTTTCGGGAAATACACTCTGATTCTGAAGGAATGTGAGGACCGGATGCAGGCTGAGATGCAACGAGGGCTGGGTGCCTTCTCGCCCACTCCCCAAGGTCTCTGCGGCACTGTCCACTCCCATTCTCATATGAAAAATGGAGAAAAAGACTCTGGAAGATGTTCTGCAGCCTCCCCGGGGTCACCCAACGAAAAGGTGGCAGCAAACAGACCCAAACCCAAGTCAGATGCCCGGCCCAAACTCAGCACGGCTTGTGCCTGCTTGGAACCTGCGTGCTAGTGTCTGTTTCTGCCATCTCCTCATTTCCCAGCGCTGCTCGAAGGCATTTGGTGCCCTCACCAAGCACAACACACTGTCCCCAAGCCACAGTACTGGAAGGGGGTCAGCTTGGAGACACGGCTGCCCGTGGGCGCTGGGACTTCAGCCGTGGACTCATGTATGAAGCTCGCAGCAGACGGTGACTCCCGAGCTCCAGGGTTGGTATCAGACCAAGGTTCCCAAAAAAGAAAACATCCCCAGACTGAGACGGCATGATGTGGGACCCATCTTTGCCTGGTGCTCTGGGACTCGGGGAAGCCTTAGAACATTCAGGGGTGTAGTCACCCGCTGGCCTGGAGACCTGTCTGCCGCTGGGCCCTGCGAACACTTTGCGTCTCCCTCGTTGCTTAGACAAAGGGCTTTCTGGGCCAGCCTCCTAGGTGGGGTGAGGCAGCTGCACCCACAGGGCCGAGAGGACAGGTTTGCGCTCTGGGAAAATGCCATTCCACTTTGATTCCAAAGGCACACGCTCCAGCCTGCTGGTTCCTCGCCGTTTACTGTCTCTACCCCATTTTCCGTGTTAAGGTCCCTAAGCCTATGAATCTGAGCCATTGTTTCAAATTCCAGAGCTCCACGTTCTTGGAAATCAGGAAAATATTACTGCTCCAACGGCCGGAAATGCTGGCTTTCCCAGAGAGCTACGACTTCGTCAGAACCCCGTGCAGAATTTGGGAGTACGAGGAAAGCAGCATAAATCTACACCTTTTAAGAGAATGGTTCAGAGCTCAGTTTATAAAAGATGGTTTGATCTCAGAGCAGAGTTCATTCTGATTTTAAAATTGAATCAAAGCAGCACGTGTTCAGTCAGGTGAGTAAGCCACCAACCTGCTATGGACGGACAGAAGGATGCAGCTGCCTCAGCTTCATGTGGAACTAGCTTTTCAATCAGATGTGATGAGAAATGGGACAAAGGAAATAAGAACTGGACTGGAGAAAGAAAACCCAGGTTATTCTGTGCTTTCTTCTTTTTCTCTTTTTAATTGCCAGAGAGCTCACCAGAGAGCGAGGGTGAGGGAGAGGGAGAAGCACACTCAGTGGGGTGTGGTCACGTCCCGTCCCTCTCCACATCACCACCCTGTTGGGATTTGGGGCACGCACACCCAAGTGCCTGAGTCCAGGGCCAGGATTTGAACCCTGGTTGGCCTTAACTCTTAGGCTACAGGACCACTGTCTGCTTTCCCATTGTCATGAAGCTGTGTTGCATCCCGGTCTCCTCATCTGTGAAGAAGAATGACCATACACTTACTTCAGGTTGTCCACGTGCTCAAGGAGATGAGGAGGACAATTAACTTAGCAAAATGTTGAGGCCAGGGTGGTCGTGGACTTAACTCTCATTGTCATTGCCTAGCTTTTAAAAATATATAGCTAATATAGCTCTGCATTAGCCCCCAAATCAGCCAGTGTTTGGAAACAAAGAGTCTACAGGCCCTTTTAAAGTGTGGTTACCACAAAAGTCAGACTACTGAAGACTGAACTGATTTTATCACTAGATTAAGTACTCTTAGAATATAATTATTGATTGCATTATGGAGGAAGTTCGGAGAAATTTTTAAAATTGATCCCTATGAATGTATAAAGAGAGGTAATTGACATTTTTATACAATTAGATTTTGTGTATTCTTTGTATACATATAAGAACTTTGTACCAGTTTTTATTTGGGGCAGAATGGAGAAAAAGTATAAATTTATACCATTTAAAGAAAATGTTCAGAGTTATGTACATTGGAGAGGGCATATATAAAAACACAGAGAAAGAGAGAAAGAGAGCATAAAGCAGAAAACCACAGAAGTATCAGACGTTTGGAAAGGCGAGTGAGCAGAGAATGCAAACGACAAGTGGAAGGGAAGAAAGAAATGGCTCCCTAAACTGTCCCCTCTGTGCTGTTGATGGGGCTCCCGAGCTCCTTGAAGTGGATTATAAACACAGCAGGCGGCCTTGCTGTCTCACTTACGCAGTGCAAGCCGGGGTTGGTTTTCAGTGGGATTTGCCCCCACAGGATTGTTTTTCAGTGGGATTTGCCCCAGAAATATGAGCAGAAATATGAAGCTCGGGTGACCACTCTCGTCCTGCAGGTCACGCACAGGCACAGCTTGCCAAGGTCAGTGGGGGGAGCAGCAGGGATTAGTGGGGACTGTGGCAAACTGGAGGTTCCCGTGGAAGGAGAGCAGCCTCTACTCAGTTCAAGGTAGTTCTTGTCATTTGGGAAGTCAGGTATTTTCTAGGTTCGTTTATTGTTTGTTGTTTACTTGAATTTCTTTTTCCATTTTTTCTTTGGCTAGAAGCTGTAAAACTGGGTTTGTGTCATCTTGGGCTATCACACGTAAGCTACAGACTAGGCATCTAAAATAACAGAAATTAAGTTGCTTCACAGTTCTGGAGGCTGGAAGCCCAAAATGAGGATGCCAACATGGTTGGGTTCTGCTGAAGGCTCTCTTCCTGGCTTGTGAGCTGTGACCCTCTCTGTGTACGTATATGGCAGTCAGAGAGAAGGAAGAGGGGGGAGCTTTCCGGTGTCTCTTCTGAAGGCCCCACACTTATGACCTCATCTAGCCCTAATGGCCCCCAAGGCCCCATCTCATTGGGGTTAAACTTAAACTTCAACATATGAATTTCGGGGACGCAAACATTCAGACCCTAACGCTAGATTAGACTATTTAAAATACTAGGTAAGCCAGATAAACGTATCTGCAGATCAGCTAGTGTGTATCTGGCCCAAAGCCATTGGACAAATTCTACCCAGCATGCTTCAACAGATTCTATCGCTTTAGAATTCTAGCGTCCACACATGCACACACACACACTTGTAGTGATTCCCAGATGCAAATGTAGGCAGTCCACCCTCCCCTGTGGAGGAGGGGTGAGAATAATCTCCCCACTCGTGACTGGGTTCCTGGGTCAGGATGGAATGAAAATCCAGGGTGTGGCAGGGGATGATAAAGGAGAGGAGGCCGTTTGGCACGAGGGAGAGCCTGAAGGCTGTGATCAGTCTGATTCCAGCTGATTCAACCAGGAACCACTGTGTAGTCCCAGTGGGTAATTCCAGGGTACCAAGGAGGCAGTGAGAGATAATCCCTCCGGCGTGGTAGGGCAGCTACGTGGGAGAGGCCTGCAGAGAGGGCGGGTGGAGCCAGTGCACATGCGTTCTCACGGATGTGCTGGGGGGACGTCCCTGAGCACCTTCCACTCTGGTCTGTGGGGGGATCCCTGCCCCTCTGCTCGGGCACCCCCGCTTCTCTGATAGCAGCACTACCATTAGGAAAAGCTGCACCCTCTCTGAGGCTGTGTCCTAATGGCTCTAATGACATCGTGTGTCTCCCAGACACTGTGTGACGGGCTTCCCAGGACATCTCTCACTTCAGAGTCAAATCACAGAGACCCACAGGGCAGTGGGATTCTCATCTCATTTGCCAGGATAAGAAACTGAGTTGCAGTGAAGAAAAGTCACTGTCCTCATGTCTCCTGGGCACCCCTGGACCTGGCCATGACCTGAACCCAGACCTGTCTGCACTATGGGTCACCGCACCAGTCCCTGCCTCTGCAGCCGTGGGCCCCTCCTACCTCTGTGCTCCTGGAGGACGGTGCTCGGGCCTCAGTGAAAGCACTCCCTGCTTATCTCGTAAATACCTGCTTCCACGTCTCTCTTCCCTCGAGCCTGTGGTAGCCGACAGGATAAGAACCCAGCTTCTCTGTTTCTCATGACGCTCAGTCCCAGGTCCTGGTGGCACTCGGCAGGACAGAATGAACATTCTCAGGTAGGTCAGGTTCTGTGCTCCAGGAGGGACAACTGGGTCCTGAAAGTGGGCACGGATGCAGCCCTGTGTCCACAAGAGTGCTGGTTGCAGGGAGCTGCCGAGTGGGTGACTTTGCTGCCACATGCCTGATAAACTGCAGTGGGAGTTTGAGTACTCAGGGGGGAAGGTGGTCAAGGCTTGAGCTGGACTGCTGACACTCAGGGCCGTGAGACAGCTCTGAGACTCTCACGCAGAGGGGGGACTTCGGGCTGTGGGTGCTGAGAACGTTCTGCATGGAGAGTGCGCGCCCCGGAGGCAGAGCATCTGCTGCTGACCACTCCCCCCCTTTCCCGCTGTCACTCAGGGCAAGCCACTTAAACACTTCTTTTCTTAAATAATTATTTATTTATTTTTATTTATTAGTATTATTATTATTTTTAAATTTAACTGGAAAGAAAGAGAGGGGAGAAAGTAAGCCACCATGTCTGGGACTTGAACCATGGTTAGCCATGTGGAAGTCCAGCGCCTTAACCACCATGTCACCTGCCAGCTCCACTTAAACTCTTATCCCTTTTTCATTTATAAATAGTGCTAATAACGGGCTCTAGCTTATCGCATTGTTCTGAAGACTAGGCAGATATTTATGTGAAAGGTAGTCAGCAAATGCCATACTAACCCTGTTAGCTAGTGCTGGTACTTCGTACACTCCAAATGTCCTTTGTGGGAAGAGTCACGGATTGGGAGCTCAGAAAACCCATGTGGGGCCCAGATCATACCACCCAAGATTACCCGGAAAGTCCCTCTTACGTGTAGTTGTGGTTCTGTTTTTAGTTATAATCTCTTGAAGATAAGCCCAAAATATGTGCATAATTTTGCATCCCATCTGTAGAATGGACCTTGAAAAATGTAAATAGTTATGGTCTTATTATAATTGTTATTATATTCACAAGTAGAATATTTTAAGAGCCATATGTCTTTAATTAATCATGGGTAATAACCAAGTCATTCTTTAACCAGGAATAATACTGGATGCTAAAAATAGCCCCTTCCTCCATAGGAGGGTGGAGAACAGTGGAACTGCGAGTCAGAAGCAGGACGGTGTCTTCTGTGAGGCCATGAAGCATGCTTGCATTCATCCTTCCCTTGCCTTACTCATCCCGTCTCTCCTTGCTTTCCTACGATTCCAGCCTTGCCAAGCCACACTTCCCTGAGGAACAGTGGCTACTGGTGAGTCATGAAAGATTATTGTCTGTGCAGAGCTGATGGGCCGTGCTCTCTGCTCCATTGCAGAAAACCCACCGGGTCTTCCATTCTGGTTCTCTGGGCCAACCGAGCTGTGGAGATGCACAGACCCTCCCCACACTGGCGTACTCTTTAAATACTGTATTTGGAGAAACGGTGAAGGCTAAAATATGAAGCAGAGAGACCATCAGTCCCTCTCCTCACCCCGGTCTTGGTTTGCCGATGTTTGTTCAAGTATCCATTCACCTGTCAGTCCTGGCTCTTGAGAAATGGCCAAGGCTTTCTAAACATGGTGAAAAAATAAAGATGACCTAGAAAGTGAATTTCTTACCAATGTGGAAATTTTCATAAGCACTTAAATATTTAAATTCACCTACAAAAGGTGAAAGAAGGCTTTCTCCAAAGTATTTTTCTTCTCCCAGTTCCATATGTCAAAGCAGCTTCTGCATGCACTTAAGAAAAAAGAAGGAATGAAGAACAATACACCTTTAAACAAACACTCAATGTACTGTGTAGAATTACTGAAGAGGCAAAGAAAATAAAGAATGAGAGAAAGACAGTTGGGGAGGGAGGGAGGAGAGAAGGAATCAAGGAGAAGAAGAAAGAAATAGAAAAACAGAAGGGAAAGAAGAAGACTTGACCCTCCAGTTAGTGGCTATCTCTTTCTTCCAGAAAACTCTGGAATCTTCCATTACAGCAACGCGCCCAGCAGAAACTTCTCTTTGTCTTTGGATCTCAAATGCAGCTCTAGACTGAGTGCGCCAAGAGAGCGGTGCTAGTTTTATTAGTTTCAGCAAGACACAGCGGGGCGGCTCAGCGTACACTTGTGAGAGTCCCGCAGAGGGAAGGCGGCAAAGCAGCGCTAGGAAAACTGAGCCGCGGGTTTTAGTAACAACCACCGGAGCCCAGCAGCCTGAATGTTCAGTGCAGGCACCTCCTTTGAGGTTACATTTTTTTTTTAAGAAAGAAAACATGAGATGATTACAACCTCTTTATATTTGAAAATTCCTCAAAACTGCTTACCTGGTGCTGATAACAGAGAACTTTCAAAGCACAGACTTCAGAGGTAGTTTTGATTTAGCAATTTACATGACAAAGGTGTGAGTCCATGGAATTCTGGAGAAGTAGAGGTTATCAGTATTTTTACCAGAGAGGTCAGTGACCAAAAACAGCTGCCCGAGGTCTGCTAGACAGATGAGCTGTCTCCCCATGTGCTAGCAACTTGGTGACGTGACATCCGGTGCGTTGTCCATGTCTGTCCAGGTAGGACGACTGCACACCACAGACCCAAGTACCACTGATGCTGGCTCTCTGCTGACAATCTATGGCCCCTTGCACAGGGTGTAGTTGTCACTAGGGCGGCTGCCCATCTAAAGAGATGGTACTGACAAGTCTGTTGTGTTTCTTTGTGGCCCTACTTTAACTTTTATGAGTGGAATCTAAGCCCAAGAGATAGTTGTCATTTTCATATTAGGAATTTTTAAAGTTGTGTGTGTGTGTGTGTGTGTGTGTGTGTGTGTGTGTGTGTCTGTCTGCCCATCTAAAGAGATGGTACTGACAAGTCTGTTGTGTTTCTTTGTGGCCCTACTTTAACTTTTATGAGTGGAATCTAAGCCCAAGAGATAGTTGTCATTTTCATATTAGGAATTTTTAAAGTTGTGTGTGTGTGTGTGTGTGTGTGTGTGTGTGTGTGTGTGTCTGTGTGCCTGTGTTCTCTTTTTACCTACATCCTCAGGCTGAAAATGTAACTTCACTGAGCCTGTAGGGCATGACAGAGCCTCAGCTGGATGGAGCTGGAGAGCCTGCATCATCACAGGGCGGGCTCTGTCCCGTCTCCAGGAGGACTCTACTGACCACATGTTATGCGGCAGATGCTGACCTGGCCCCGTCTGCTTTGTACAGCAGCCAGCCTTCAAACCAACGCCGCATTTGCGTACTTTTGTTTGATATGTAATGTTTAATTCAGCTTATATACAAAATTTGTGAAGCAAACCTCTTCAATAGACATATTGAGTGCCAGTGCCAAAGACTGTCCAGGAAAGAGGGTGAATATCACTGGGAAGGTCTCCAGCTTTCTTTGAAATGGAGAGGAGTTGAGGATTGGGCAGATCCAGGCATGATTCCTGTACTCTGAGACCTTTCATTCCCTATCTCACTTCTGAGGGTGCTGCAGTTACCAGTACGTATCAGAGAACGGGTCTCCCTCCTAGAGGGTTTACAAAGATTCTTTGAGCAAAGGACTTTAATCAAGGTCAGTGCCTCCAGGCATGGTGACTGCAAGTCTTGTACCTAGACCCTTCAGCTCCCCTGCCTTGGGAAATGATCTTAAACCTCTGCTGCCCTGTCAAAAGAAGAAACTACATGGGAGTCACTGATAAACCTGTATCGATTTTCACAGATCGCCCTTGTCAAAAGGATTTATTGATGTGTCAGTGCGTGTTGTTGAAGGGATCATAGCAGGATGGCTTTGAAGGATTTATAAAAAACCTACAGACTTTAATACACTCAGCGGTAAATAACTAACAAGTACTGCACGTATCGATTCTTGTCATGTGGTCAATGCAATCTTTAGCCCACTAATTGTTGGTATCGACAAACGGTTCATGATCTAAATGAGCAGCTGGACACCCCCTCTGAGTGGAACCTTCCCAAGGCATTTCCTTGCAGTTCTCAGCCTAACATTCATGGGCCGCCTTGCAGGCAATCTGCTCTAGGCAAAAGGAGTGGAGATAGTTCCTTCTTCCTTGCTGTCAAATGTTGCTATGGGAGGGTGGCCCAGCTGTGGTGCTCAAGCCTGGTACTCGGGTCCATGATGCGTGGGCCACCGCATCCTCCAGCAAGGCCCATACCAATGCCTCTTTCTAGGAGAATGCTCCCCAAATTACACCACTCAACAGTTTCCGCCATCTCAAACCTTACACCACCCCCAGGCGACTCATCACACACCATCTAGGTTTAATTCATTCATGTTTGTAAGTTGTACTATAACTAAATCTGCATTTTTAAATTGTGCATTAATTTCTTAAATTTGGCAGTGGGGAGGGGAAGATATGGGGAGTGGTTATGAATCTGATTTGAGGAGATGGTGAAAGGTATTAATTTTACACTATGGTTTGAATGTTTTAATTGTACTTACTGAATTTAGTATAATAACAATTCCTATTATAAGACAACATACATACTAACTTTTATCTAGCTCTGCTGTAGACGATTTTGCTCTCTGTTGGAGAAGAGTATTTTGAAAATGCAATTAGTAAATCAGCTGGAAGAGTGAAGCCAGGCTGTGTGTGCTCATTTGGTCTTTGAACACATCTTGTTAAACTTACAAGGCCAACTGTACAGACACGGAGACATGGCTCTGCTTAATGAAAGCATTAGCTTATGCAAGTCTTTCCAATTTTATTTTATTAATTACTTTTCTCCTGAATCTCAAATTCTGCCCCATTATACCTTTATCCTAATTTTGCCGCTGGAGAAATTTGGAATTATTAGAAATAATCTTACACATGTCACTTAGATGAAGTCTTCTGTCCAATCTTTTGTCATTTCTCATGGGGTTCTCTGATATCGAGGGCTGGCACCTGGACGGGAGCAAGGCTGTGTCCCACATTTGGAGACAATGACGGCGCTCCGCCGTCAGAGATGCAGCTTCTCAAGGAAGCCACATCCTGTCTGATCTTACCAATGTCTCCAGTGCCCAATTACCACTGGCCATTTGGGTGAGTGAGAAAGTATCCAGGGGAAATTCTTTCCAGATCACTTTCTCTCCCTCTTTCCTTTCTCTCTTAACACAGGAAGATCTCTCTAGTTTGATCTAAGAAGCGCAGACATTGATTCTGCAGAGGTAGCTAAGTGTTAAAGTAGGCCTGTTTGTTTTGCTCCCTCAAATCCAAATTGGATCAGGTCTTCCCCCACCAGAGGACCGCTTTTCTTTGACCCAGGGTTTAATCTTCAGCAGCTCTGACCCTCAAGGGGAAAGCAAAGACAAAAATGGAAGACACGTGAAGCTGCATTCTATGAATGATACATATATTTAAATTAAGGGGAAACAGTAGAAAGGATATCTATTCTGAAGTCTTTTGCTTTTGAAAATAAGGTGATCATGAGCTAGGGTTGGAAAGATTAATTAGAGAACAAGAGTACAGAAATAGTATGATATTTCATTATTATGAAAATGTGCAACAATAATTGTATTCTCCAGAAGCTTTCTTCCAAGGAACACTAAATATTATGCCAACATTTCCTCATTAATCTTCATAATCTTTTGCAAGATGGTTAAGAAGCAAAAATTAGCATTCAAATATTACCAGTAGGATACGGAATGTGGAGTAAGACGTTGGGGACAGACACTTAGACCTGTCTGAGCTTCAGACCACTCACTTCCATGATGAAAATACCCATCACATTTAGCTCATGGGGTTGTCGTGAGGATGAAATGAGTAGGGCATGGAGAGAGCTCCAATGAAAGCCCAGCGCACAGGGACACTCACCAAACTTGAGCTTTCATTTGAATACTCGGTGCAAGGGAGAGGAAGCCCCCTTCACACGTGGTCTGGAGTCGCCCTATACACAGCGCGTGACCTGCACCGTCAGTCATTAAGCCCACCCCGCACCAGGGCACTGCAGAATTCATCAAAACTGCCAGAAAGAACACTCTGCACTTGTACATCACGCATAAAGTTCGTGGCTGTGTTATCTCCTGTGACCTTCCCAACACCTCATAAGGAAGAAGAAGCAAAGTCATCTCATTTAATAGGGAGAGGGTGGAAGACCAGGACAGATGACACACATGAGGTCTCCAGCAAGTTAAAGCTCAGGCAAATTCGACCTCAGTTTCACCATCGCAAAGCCCTTTCCACCTGCAGTGGAGGCCCATGTGGTTCTGCTGGTTCAGGTTCTCCTTCTCCGGACCCCTGAGCTGATACCGTCTCCTAATGGAGCTGTGATTCTCCTCTGCTCCATGTGTACGGGCAAGTGGGCGGTGAGTTAGGGCCAATGGGCACAGAGGGGTCCAGTGGCCCCTCCAGGGCTTTACTTTCCTATCCTGACAGGGAAACCTGGATTTGGACAATCAGGGCGTCAGTCCCGTGACTCTGTTTTTAATGTTTATTTATATATTTCTTTCATGAGTGAGTGAAAGAGAGAGAGAAACAATACCCTCAACCAGGTTCCAGAATTCTGTGATCTACCCAGACTCAACCATGGCTCACAGGCACACCGGGGCTGGTGTCCTCAAGCAGGTCTCCAGATGTGGCCTGGAATCTTCCCATCAATCATGTTGTGTTTGACTGCTGTACCAGCGTCTAGCCCTTGTCTCTCCTATGGCTTTAAATCTTCAATAGCAGGACACAAATTTGGAAAGAAAGAATGGTTTTAGTCCAGTGATTACAATAAAAACCAAGGTTCATTTCTGCCACTAGTGTCATTTAATCCACAAGTTCCCGACTCAGTCTCCTTGCCACTTCCTCAGCAGTCCCTGGAACCCCCACAGCTTATCTTCTCACCTAAGCTGGAGAGCCACATTCTGTGTTCTGCTGTTTAGAAGCCTGAGCTCATGTAATACCACGAGCCCTTTCTCTTTGCCATTCATCCCTTCAACAGTGCAGAGGTCTAATATATCTGGCTTATGCACTGACAACTTTCAACAACTATGCAAAACCCTACCTGTGATAACAATTTTGCATGTGGACACACCTCAGCATGCACATTGCCAATATAGATACCAATATCAATACACAGTACTACACACTTTCTTCACGAGTTTGAAAATGCCTTTGTCATAGATTACTTTTCTTCAGCTATATCTTGATTTTTAGCTCTTGTTCTCTCTGCGGACAGCTTACAGTTCATCCTGTTTTCTTTTCTGTTCTCACAGCAAGACAGGCACACTAGGTCTCGCTCACCATCACCTCTGTAGCTCGCTCACAATCACCTCGGTTTTAGTCCAGTGATTACAATAAAAACCAAGGTTCATTTCTGCCACTAGTGTCATTTAATCCACAAGTTCCCGACTCAGTCTCCTTGCCACTTCCTCAGCAGTCCCTGGAACCCCCACAGCTTATCTTCTCACCTAAGCTGGAGAGCCACATTCTGTGTTCTGCTGTTTAGAAGCCTGAGCTCATGTAATACCACGAGCCCTTTCTCTTTGCCATTCATCCCTTCAACAGTGCAGAGGTCTAATATATCTGGCTTATGCACTGACAACTTTCAACAACTATGCAAAACCCTACCTGTGATAACAATTTTGCATGTGGACACACCTCAGCATGCACATTGCCAATATAGATACCAATATCAATACACAGTACTACACACTTTCTTCACGAGTTTGAAAATGCCTTCGTCATAGATTACTTTTCTTCAGCTATATCTTGATTTTTAGCTCTTGTTCTCTCTGCGGACAGCTTACAGTTCATCCTGTTTTAGGCACACTAGGTCTCGCAAGACAGGCACACTAGGTCTCGCTCACAATCACCTCTGTAGATGAGCACACTAGGTCTCACTCACTGTCACCTCTGTAGGCGGGCACACTCAGTCTCGCTCACCGTTGCCTCTGTAGGTGAGCACACTGGGTCTCACTCACCATCACCTCCTGCACTCCTCCTTTTGGGATTCTTATCACCCTTCATCAAAGCCCACTGTCCTTCTTACTGGGTGGCTGAACTCCACAGGGTGAGAACTCATCTGTGTTGCTGCCTGAGTCCCTGCAGAATCTCCTACAT
The DNA here is from genome assembly GCF_000334495.1 of Tupaia belangeri chinensis. NCBI lineage: Eukaryota > Metazoa > Chordata > Mammalia > Scandentia > Tupaiidae > Tupaia > Tupaia belangeri. The sequence goes on from NW_006160218.1 coordinate 291,930, forward strand.
AACAGGGGTTCTGTCTCTAAACCTCATCTCATAAAGTGAGGACCTGCCCAACGGACAAAGCTGATCGTAGCCTGGAGGCCTCCTCGTTCTGAGACCACTTCCTGCTTCTGCAAGCCGCTCCTGTGCTGGCTTTCTTGCCATTTGCATCTCGTTCCTGAAGCTACATCCTCAATCCCATCCCCAGCTGGGTCTTAAAATACAGTTTCCCTGAACCTGATTTAAATTTTTGATTTGATGATAGTTTAAGAATATTTTTTAAAAAGAGAAGGAAGAAGGGAATATTAAATACTGAAACATCCAGACAGAAAGTAAAACCCGGGTGCTCAGACCCAGCGAGTCCACGCTCTTTGCCAGGAGTGGCACCAACGACCACAGTGTGGACTTCGTAACCACCTGCCTGAGGTTCCGCAAGGCCCGATCTTTGAACTAAAAACAGAAAACAAATAAATAACTAGCTCTGCTGATTAGTGAGGCACTGCAGCTGCTGAGAGACTCCCACCTAGCTCGCGGTCACGTCTGCATCCCTCCTCTGGCGGGGACGAGAACACTGCGCTATGCTGTGTAGGCCTTACCGAGTTACGCCAGATGATCTCGTAGAGGCAATGTTTGCACACAGACCGGGAAGATGCTCACGGGAACCAGCTGGCTGTGAAGGCTACAAAGGAGGGCCTGATTTCTTTTCACAGAAGTGCCCACTATTTACATCTATTTCTAAGTGTCACACCACACTCCGTGCTGGCTGCAGACCGAAGCGATCTGGGCTCCAGTTCCACAGGGGCAGGGCGGGGAGGACCTTGACCACCTTCGGACAGCATTCGAGGGGCACCGACTGCTGCCTTTGGTTTTAACGTTAGTGGGAAATTTGTGAGAGTTACCGGGGAGAGAATGTGTGTGCACGCACACGTATGCACACATGCATGTGCACGTGTGCTTCTGTGTACCTGACAGAGGTTTGAGTTAGATGCCACGAGCTTTCGGGCAAGACGTGCTCAGGACATCCCTACGCACACGATGCTCGGTGCCCGGCTGGGCTCGCCATGGGCCCCAGCGACTCGGTATGTGTGAGACCAGGCAGATCTTTCCCTTCTGACCCGCACGGCAGCCTTATCTGGAACACACTATCTTCGACTTTATTTTCAACACTTGAGGGATCTTAAGTGCTTCTGTCCAAGAGGCAAAGCGCAACTTGACCCTGAACTTGCGAGCTCTCAGCTCTGTTGGAGCCCCCAGGTCCCTGCTCTGAGCCACCCACCTCTCTCCCAGTTCTCTGCAGTCTCCAGGGAGGGTCGAGCATCTACTCCCAACCCCGAAGACTAGCACACGGCTTCTGGACACGCACACACCTCTGACCAGCACACGGCTTCTGGTCACTCACATACCACTGGCCAGCACATGGCTTCTGGTCACGCGTGCACCACTGACCAGCACATGGCTTCTGGTCATGCACACACTTCTGACCAGCACACGGCTTCTGGTCATGTGTGCACTACTGACCAGCACACGGCTTCTGGTCATGCATGCATCTCTGACCAGCACATGGTTTCTGGTCATGCATGCACCACTGACCAGCACACGGCTTCTGGTCATGCGTGCACCTCTGACCAGGTGCTTCCTTCCCAACACACACGAGTGAGTGCGACCGTGCCCCAGCAGGGCCCTCACACTGGGCACATGGAGTAAAGTGCACGGGGTGACTCTGTCTGCTGAGGGCCACGGGAGGCAGAGCCATTTAAGGAAGGTCATCGGTGCTCACGACACCTGAATGGCCACTGGCACGTGAAGAGTGATGATTAGTGGAATAGCAGACCAGTGTTTGCAAGGCAGTGAGGGCTGAGGTATTACTGTGTCTGGGAAGTTCGAGGAAGGCAGGCTTCCCGGAGGAGGTGGCTATAGAGAAAGCTCTTGAAGAGTGACTGCATCACCAGGCAGTCAGCCCAGAAGGGACACTGCGGGATGAGGGGGACCACTCTGCAGCACAGTGGGACTTGTGAAGAGGGTGGGGACGCAGTTCTGTCATTCCTAATGGAGATCTCCAACGTGGATCGTAGATTCGGAGATCCACAGGCCATTCACGGAATGAGGGATAAACCAGGAAGAACTTGCAGTGGCAAGAGGGTTCCTCTGAGACAGGCTAGAGCCTTTCGGGCCAGTGGTCCAAAGTGTGCAGAGTCCTGGAGTACTCCAGCTCTTCCCAGACCATGAGCCCCAGAGCAGGCCCGGGCCTCCAACATCTGTTGGCCACATCCAGTCAGTGACCCGTGGGGGTGTTTGGGTGAACTGATAAGACCCAGACCCTGCAGGTAGAGAGTAGCGTTCCTTCTTACAGGGAGAGCGGCTGGAGGAGGATGAAAAGTGATTCGGTCTGGTTCTGTCCACACAGGAGATGGTGGGGCCATGACTCAGGGCGTGGGGGCGTGCTCCCTCTCCAGCACCATGGCACACTCCCCAGGCCACCTGCTGTTGCCTCCCCCGCCAGCACCCGGGCAAACTCCCCAGGCCCCCTGCTGTTCGTCCTGCTGAGGCACCTTGCTATGCGGCCAGTGAGGCCCGGAGTCTGGGTGAGCTAGGGTAACCTGCCCTGAGGGCTGGGAAGTGCAAGCTTGGAGTCCTGAGGGCACCACCTACACAGAGCGGAGTGGCTGTACCTGTGGCTTTGTCTGGGTCTGGCCTCATTTTCTCCACCTCTGCACCCACCGAAATGCAGTTGCCACTACAGCAACGGAGGCCCCACCCCAGGGCCGTGAT
>NW_006160218.1:295941-310307 GCF_000334495.1 Tupaia belangeri chinensis
GCCTCCCCCGCCAGCACCCGGGCAAACTCCCCAGGCCCCCTGCTGTTCGTCCTGCTGAGGCACCTTGCTATGCGGCCAGTGAGGCCCGGAGTCTGGGTGAGCTAGGGTAACCTGCCCTGAGGGCTGGGAAGTGCAAGCTTGGAGTCCTGAGGGCACCACCTACACAGAGCGGAGTGGCTGTACCTGTGGCTTTGTCTGGGTCTGGCCTCATTTTCTCCACCTCTGCACCCACCGAAATGCAGTTGCCACTACAGCAACGGAGGCCCCACCCCAGCGACGTGATCACTGCTGAAGGCCTCAGCCTGGGACACCGCGATGTCCCTTTACAATCCAGTCAGTCAGTCCCGGGACGTGGATCTGTCAGGCACGGTCAGTTACCACCCCGAGACCGAATTCCTAACAGGAAGCTTCGGGGACGCACCATTACCCTAACCGAATCACCTGTACGTAAACCCGAGGGCAAAACGTTTTATTGTTTATTCCTCAGTCTGTTCACTTGCCAGTGTTTTCCCAGTCCCGAGAACACTGAGTACATCGTTGTAGGATAAATGGGTCGGCCACTCCTCCCTGTCTTCCCGAGCCCAGGGTTCGAATGCTTTCGGCAGCCACGCCGGTCAGCAGAAGAGGCCTCGGAGATGGGGCCACCTGGACCAACTGGTAGTGACAAGATGGGGCCACCTGGACCAACTGGAGTGACAAGCCTGACAGCTCTGGCCAAGACTCTGCCCACATATGCCGCATGGAGTTGCTAGGAGAATTGAGTAATATATGTGATTATAAACATAGACACATTTTTCCCATGGTGGTAAATAAATAGCAATTTTCACTTTACCTAGGAAGTTTGGTTAAAGCACCCCAAATGTAGTTTATTTACTAATCACCATGAACCTATCTCCTGTGTGTGTGCACACCCTCCTACAACCCTTTGTCTGATCGTCATGTGTACAACCACATGTGTGCATGCATCGTTAATGCAAGCAGTGTGGGCTAGCCCTAATTCTCCTATGCGTGTGTACATACCCTCCTATAACCCTTCTGTCTGACCGTCATGTGTACAACGACGTGTGTGCATGCATCGTTAATGTGAGCGGCGTGGGCTAGCCCTAATATAGCTACCTGTCCATCCATTTATGCAGTGCAGAGTAGGCAGAAGATGTGGATCAAGGACAGAGTGCACCGGCAGGTCTAGAGAGCTGCAGCATGAGACCGAGCCGCGTTCAGATCATGACAGGACAGCCCTCACCACACACTCACTACCGGCCGCCAGCCGCCAGCACACCGAGCCCAGCTTTCCAGTACCCATCTCTCCCGGGCTGCTTTTCTTTCCGTGCAAATAAAAACAAAATAATAAAAGCAAATCTTAGTTTCATAGAACCTGGCCATTTAAAACAAAGAAGTAAGTAATACATTCACGAGAGCTCTCTAGAGTTCCCATTTCACAAATTTGTAAATACTGACACTTGCACCCCCAGCATATGAATATTCACCATGAGTGGATGGATACATTGTTATGCAAAAGACATTGTCTCTCCAGTGCATTGAAATTCCCTGTGCCTCACTCTGGTGAGCAAGACCCCTCTGGAAGCCAGGCGGTTTTGTAAGGTAGACCAGTTCTTCAACAAGCATTTCCAAGGACTGCTAAACCTTAGCGCTAATGTACACCGCAAACGGGAAAATCCTCTTTCCAAGTCCATTTATGATTTATTAGCTTATTCATTTGACTGTAAATGCCTGAGAAAATCTGCTCTTTTCAACAAGCTTAAACTTTTTTTTGAGGAGGGCAGAATAAGAAAGAAAGAAAGAAAGAAAGAAAGAAAGAAAGAAAGAAAGAAAAAGAAAGAAAAAGAAGGAAGACGAAAGAGAAAGAAAATGCATATGCTTGTGGGAAGAGCTCAGTGAAGCACCAAGACAGGCTTTTGAACAGCAAAGACTGAGTAATTTGAGATTGATTAAACACTGAACTAGGCTTGATTGGTGTAGAGGTTCAATCATCATCATGATCTGGAGACCCGAACGTGGAGGAAGGTTCCTGTGAGAACCTCGGTCTGAAGAAAGCACACCAGCTGCACTGCAAGGACATTCAGAGACTTGTTTGCTGCTCACGTGATGATGTCCTGCCCTACTCCAAAGAGCACTCCTGAAATAAACGCCCCCACACCGGGGAATGAGAGTCCAGACTGGAGCTGAGCTTTGCAGGGGTCTCCTTGAAGGTGCTGCCCGCAGTCCTCCATCAGCAGAGGGGCGTCCTCACTCAGAGCAGGGGCGTCCTCACTCAGCACAGGGGGATCTTCACTCAGAGCAGGGGTGTCCTCACTCAGAGCAGGGGTGTCCTCACTCAGCACAGGGGCGTCCTCACTCAGAGCAGGGGCGTCCTCACTCAGAGCAGGGGGGTCTTCACTCAGAGCAGGGGCGTCCTCACTCAGCACGGGCGGCCAGGACAGGGTTGCAGGGAGAAGGATGTTGGGGGCTGGCCGTGGTGGAAGTTTGTAAAGGGCGTTGGAGTTACTGAGATGAAAGAACAAGTGCTAGGATATATCTAAAAAGATGCCATTTATTTTTTGCTCTAAAACGGTCAGCGTTTCCCGGCCAGACGTCAGGACAGGAGCAGCTCACCCATAAGAAAAGGCGACAGCTCTGACGTGCCTGGCAGTAGATTCGCAAGGCTTCGATTTAGTTCCTGAGATTTGCTAAGCAGATCAGGGTGGAAGAGGCCTGATTTTTAAAAGCAACAAAGCATGTATCTTATCATATCATCTCCTGTTTTATAATAAAATATGTAATATGATATGTCTGGAATGTGATTCGATCATGAAAATTCTCTTATCCACATAATCCAACATCCACATTTTGCCCAAACTGCAAAATCAACAACATTGTTATCTTCTTTTCAATCCAAGATTTTCACCCAGGCCTATGCTTTGACAGCTGGATGGCGGACAACGAGCTCGATCACAGCTCGAGGAAAGGCCCAGTTAGCGTCTGGGGCCCTGGACAGGTGACACGCCGGGGCCTGGCTGGACCCCGCACCCCGCAGTGCTTCCTCCGCTGATTTGACTGACGGGAATCTGCCATCGGCACCCAGGGCGTGCCTTCTCCTCTCCAGGCTGGGCCGCTGGGACTCTGTCCCTCCTGCCTCTTCCTGGGTCTTCCTTGCTCCACCCTCCGCTCCTACCAGCCTGCTCCCTTCCCTTCCTGCCTCCAGCTTCGTTTCCTCCCGTCCCAGGCCCTCCGCCTGCTCCTCCCAGCCACCCTCCAGAGCCCTGCTCAGTCTTACACTCTGTTTTACCAAGCTTTTTATGTATTTCTTCCATGAGAGACAGAGAGAAACAGTCACCCTAAACAGACAGCCAAATCCCCAGATTTTTTTTGAAGAGAGATTTTTTGCTATATGGCATGTGCACTCACCAGACAGAGAGAGAGAGAGACGGAGAGACAGAAAGTGAGAACTCATCCCCAGGGAGGATGGCCATGCTGCAACCCCTTCTCCTCTATTCTTCAAACAAGAGAAAGAAAAAATGCCGGAGTCAGAAGAAAACCTCTTTTTCAAAGCACCATTTGATTTTTAAGCCTCTTTGTCTCTATGCTGCTTTGATAAACACATGTCAATATAAAATAGGGTGCATTCTTGGGAGTATTAAAGGACTGGAGTTTGAAATACGATTCCCATGGTTAAAAACTATCTGTGACAGAGCCAGCATTGTGCCGTGGTTAAGGCGCTGGACTCACACAGGGTCGACTGCGGTTTGACTCTTGGAACCAGCAGCTTGAAACACACACCAGTTACATGTTCATGCATGCCCCAAATCCCAGGAGGAGAACAGAGGAGAAGGGATTGCAGCATGGCCATTCCCCTGGAGGGTGATTTCTTACTTTCTCTCTCACTGTCTCTCTGTCTCTTGGTGAGCGCATGTGCCCTATAGCAAACATCTTTCTTAAAAAAAAGAAAAAAGTATCTGTGACATTCAAAAGTCATTGCATCTCCAAAGCTACATGGCACTGTCTTAACTCATGGGTGGTTTGAGGGTTATGAGGAAGTGATGTAACACAGTGTGAGGGTTCGTGCTGAGTGGTGGTTTCGGGAGGTTTCCGTTACCAGTTCTACCCACTCTGGGCAGGCAGGACTCGATGTCCTCTGGCTGGAGAAACAAATGCAGGTGTGTATGCAGAAGAGACTGTGCACTCAACTGCAAAGGACCCTCGGGCTTTCTGGAGCCCAGTGAGGCCCAGCTCCCAGGTTAAGTATGTGACCTACAGGAAGAAGTCCATGGGGGCAAGAACACCCTTCCCAGTTCTTTCCAATCAACTGCACTGGTCGGCACAGAGGCAGCCGAGTGTGGGCTGAGAACCGCACCTGACTGCTGCACCGGAGGGAGTGACCGCGTGATAGCAGCTGACACGCCCAGCCTGGGGAGGCCCCCTCTGATCCCAGAGTGGTCACTCCAGCTGGTCCATGGAAGGGAGATGGCTAAGGCCATCAGCCTGGGCAGGCCTTCCATTCTCATGGCTACAGGGCTCAGGGTGGGCTCCTGACGGGGTCAAGCATGGACGGAACCTAGAACACATTTTCATCTGCAAAAGACTGTGTGGCCATCAGAAAGGCCAACAACTTTCCTCAGGACTGCCTGTGTCGGTGTCCATGACAGCCGTCCAGCATCCATTCGGTGTGGAGTCCGTGGGCTGAACACGGACACAGAGCCCTCAGCCAAATGCAGTGGGCAGGACTCTGACTCCCTGCGTCTGAGCTGCACAACCCGAGACTCACTCCAACGCCCTGCGCGCACCTTCCTGTTTCTAAGTCTGAAGACCGTGAGGCAGGTTTGCAGCTGCAATCTTTGACTGTAAGGAACAACTACTCTCCTTAGGAGTGCCGCACAAGTCCAACCAGGCTGGGCTGGCTGGAGTACAGAGATGAGGTGACGTGGAGACATGTAGAGCGAGGGGGCTGGTCACAGGGACCTCCCAGAGCACAGCAAAGTGTCAGCTTCCCCTCAGTGATACGAGGCCATCGGAGAGTTTTGAAGAAGAGAGGCCTGGCCTGCATTTCCGAAGTTCACTCTGACCATTGTATGGAAAATACTGTGGACTCAGAGCAGAAAATCCCACTGGTGGCTGCTGTGACAACCTGAGGATCGTGTGTGGCGGCGGGGATGGCGATGGCTCTGCTACAAGGTCGCCCAGGTTTTCTAAGATGAAGGGAAATGCACAGGAATCTGAGTAGGGACAGAGTCACATAAGGAGGATGTCACATACCACAAGGCTGTAACCGAGCAGGTGCCAGCTGCTCGTTTCTTCTCAGCCCTGGGGCCCCTGGGAATTTAGCTGAGCGCATGACTGCCTGGAGAACGCTGCCTACATATTCCAATCTCCCCAGCGGACAGGTGTGACCAGGTGACCAAGTCCTAACCAACGAGACTCCGTGGTGCAGCATCTCTGGGGAGTTCCTGTTACGGAGGAGAGGCGCACCTGCCCGCTGTCTCCCCTTCCTGTGGGCGGGCACAGGCCTGGCCAGAGCTGGAGCCACCGCCCAGACTCTGGATGGGGCCGTGTAGACATGGGCAGTGATCCCGGTGCACCCTCGCGAGCCCCGGAGTGCCTGCATCCACACATAACACGGCCAAGTGCCAATGGAGTGCGACACTGTGTCTCGTGTGGTCTGTCATTCAGAGTTGAACCTAACCTAACAGAATCAGAGGACAATGAAAGAAACAACTATTCATGCATCGACTGACGCTCGCCGTGTTCTGGGTGACGGGGGAGTGTCACTGCCACATATGTTCTCTGTCTCAACCCCGAGATGGATTACCATTCTCGGTATTTTACAGAGAACAGCGTTCACATGGTGAAAGGGTAAATGGCTTGTCCGAGACCTCAGTCCAGCTTATCATCGGCCGAGTTGGGGTCGCTCGAGCTGGACAAAGGGAGACGGGAGGGCACGCCCAAGGTGTTGGAAAGGAAAGCGCTTGGTGTCCTCGTTTGGCAGTGCCACGTTTTGACCTCTTACATGGATATCAAAGTATAAAGGAGCTCAGGTTATATTCTTTAAACTGAGCTACATTTTAAGGAGTAGCACTCTTTACAGAAAGTGTTCATGCATTTGGTATCTATGCTGGCCACAGTGACACTGGCTCCACGATTAGAAAACTTTGAACGGCATGAAGGAGGAAGTTATGCACCTAAGTCTTGACATTTGCTAGGACAGAGCTCAGTTAGCAGCTTTAAATTTCGGGGCTGCATTTCAACAATCCACCCCGCTGCCCTGAGAGAGACTACCATGCAGACTAGGATCATCAGACCAAGGGGTGTCTGTGAGAACCCCCACACTGACGATGAGGGGAAATTAGAGATGCAGGGTCAGCTGAGGGTGCAGCTGGGAACCTCACACGTTCCTGGAAAGAGAACGTGAGTTTAACTTCTGAAACTTACGCATAATTTTAATAATATGCACTTACGTGGACTTCTGATGACCATTCCCCCACATCTGAGCTCACAGCTAATGGGGGTGAACAAAACAAAACTGAAAACCTGGAGCAGCGATGCAAAGACCGGACGCGAACCCTGGTCACATTCATCCCCTTACCTCGTCCATGTCCCTGGTCAATACCATCTTTCTGAGTTTTTTCCTGAGTTTTCTCTAAATTGTGTCCCCTTAATTTGATATATTTTCCATCATGGCACTTATTTCCACCTGACATTCGATCATGTGTTTGTTTATTTTCTAATGTTGTGTCTCCCCCACAGGGATGGGGTTATTACCTGTCTTCCTCACTGATTTTTGGTGCTTGGCTCAACGCCAGTCCACACTAAGGACTTACAAGTGATTGTGTGAATCAGTGAACTTCACAAGAGGTGACAAATGTCAGTTTTATCTGTAATCTGTTTTGGGAAAAAGTGAATGAATTGTCAAACTTTCAGTATCAGGATTTTCAGAGTCCCTTGGAAAATCAGTTCACGGTCAAGCTAGAGCAGACCAGGGACTGTGCCGCTCACGCCAACGTTTGGGACAGCCCCACGGGCCTCATCGTCTTCAGCCTCATAGACACGTGAGTCGTGGGGTCCTCGCTTTCAAAGGTAGGGTCAATGGGGCAGGGGTCTGTCCTGTTCTATTGTATCCCAGCATGCCTACGTACCAACTGGCGCGTGGAATTAGTCATTGAAACAATAGATTAAGATATTGTCCCTGTATTTCAAATGAGGAAACTGAGGGTCAGAGTGGAAAACTTGCCCCGCACCAGAGAGCTGTCGTACACTGAGGGTAGAACTTAAAATCCAGACTGTTCATTGCAATACCTGGCTCCTACAGCTTCATGGCAGTAGAGGAGGGCTGCCTCAGCTGCTGCCCGTGCTGAGGGGTTGGGACTCTGATTTCTACGTGGCATGACATGCACAGATCTTCATTCACAGATGAGTCTCCAAGTATGTGTACACTTGGAAAAGGGAGTATGTGATCACACAGACATACAGTGACTGCATTTCATATTTCAGGAATGTCTGCGTGTTTGTATTACATATTTCGAGTATGCACACCTCTGTGTGTAACCACCATTACCAGAATGTGGGCCTTCCCTAGAAAACTCCCTTCGCCTCCTTGCAAGTCAGTCCCACCCCACACCCAGGGCTGACAGTGTCTGATAAATCTCCAGAGAAGTGGACTCACCCCTGCTTGAAGTTCATGTGGGTGAAACTACCGCCATGTTCTTTGTTTTGACTTCTTTCATATATTTTTTAAACTTCTATGTTGTTGCATGTATCAGTAGTTTCTTCTTTTTATTTCTGAGTAGTGTTACAGTACACAGATGCACGCAAATTGTTCATCCATTTTTGTGTCATGACTTCTGGTCATTATTTTTAAAAATGAATAAATAAACTGCTAGAACATCTTAGTGAAAGTGTTCCTAGGAATGCAAGTTTTGTTTCTCTTGGGCACATACCTAAGAATGAAATCGCCAGATCACGCATGTGGGTATAGATTTCACTTTAAAGAAACGTCAGAGTGTTTCCCAGTGGTTGCACTAGTCCTGCCCCAGAACCGTCTGTGAGAGTTCTGGCTGCCCTCACACTCGCGGGTGTCAGCTGTGTCAGTCTCTACAGCTCAGCCGTTCTGTAGGTGCCGTGTTTAGTTTAAGGCGACTAAAGAGATGCTCGGCTGAGGTAGGAGTGCTCTCACTGCCACTAGACAGGTCCTCTCCTCGTGTCCACCGCCTGCCCCACAGCACAATGCGGCTAAGTGCTTAGTAACGTAACGTTCAGAGGTGCTGGGGCAGAGAACACGGGCTGCATCGCCCATGCCGTGGAGTAAATGCTCACTAGCACGACTTAAGCTGCCATCACTGTCCACAGTCAGGAAGAAAGGTCCCCACTGGGCTCTTACCAGCCTTCTCCGACCCTCCCCTGCCTGCCTGGCCCTTCACTGTGAGATCCGGTCAATAGGAAAGAGCCTTCACTGGGCCAGCCCACGGTGCGGCGGTTAAGGAGGCTGCGTCCCATGTGCCCAACTGTACAGTCTGAGCCCCAAACCTGGTGGCTTGAGAAACAAACTAGACACACGTATGGCATACTCAAGGTCCTGAAAGGAAGGAGAAGGGACTGTGGCCTAACCATCGCCCCTGGGGACACTGTCTCATTTTCCCTTCCTTTCTGTCTCTGTTTCTCTCTCCAGGGGACACATGTATCCTTTGGCAAATTAAAAAAAGAAGAAGAAGAAGAAGAAGAAGAAGAAGAAGAAGAAGAAGAAGAAGAAGAAGAAGAAGAAGAAGAAGAAGAAGAAGAAGAAGAAGAAGAAGAAGAAGAAGAAGAAGAAGAAGAAGAAGAAGAAGAAGAAGAAGAAGAAGAAGAAGAAGAAGAAAAAAAAGAAGAAGAAGAAGAAGAAGAAGAAGAAGAAGAAGAAGAAGAAGAAGAAGAAGAAGAAGAAGAAGAAGAAGAAGAAGAAGAAGAAGAAGAAAAAAGAACGAAAGGGCCCTCCGGTTTACTGAAGCAACGACCGAATAAGGACATGTGGGGACACCAAGTGCCGCTGGTCACTAGCGAGGGAGGAGGAGGCTTTCCACCTCACAGCTGACCTCATCCTCAGCGTTCGAAGAACCTCACATTACTGAACGGAGGGACTCGGGTCTTAAAACTTGATCCGCACTGACCGAAAAGCTCGACTGGGAGGATGAAAAGGATCTGGAGAACTCCCTGGGCCCTGAGAGGAGGGCTTTGAGAGCTCACGGACATATTTGTTCCCAAGTCACAAAGAAGTCCATAGGATCCACTTGATGTTGGGTAAATTTACTTTCTGTATCGGGACTCCACGGCCTTCCAGACCTGGGCTTTATCTCGTCTAATCATTGCTACTTCTCGACCTCGGCTATAAACTGCGAGCTTTCACTGCTCAGAGAGAGGCCAAGGTCACCCCTCCTTCGGACTCCTCCGTCCCAGCTGTGTCCTTGTCTGCACCACCCTCTCCCGCTCTGCTGCCTCCTCCAGTTCATCTGTGCCTCACTTTTACTGAGTTTCACTTACAACCAACGTTGTGCTCAGTTTTAAACACATGAAATGATTTAACCCATTAAAATAGTAACCCCATTTTATTTTTTTTTTAAATTATTATTTCATTTAACTTTCTTTCTTTCTTTCTTTCTTTCTTTCTTTCTTTCTTTCTTTAATTGGACCAGAGAGAGAGAGAAAGTGAGAAAGCAAGCCACCAGGTCTGAGCTTCAAACAGCAGTAGGCCATGTGGGAGTCCAGCATTTTACTTTTTAAATAACTATTTTATTTCTGGTTATATCTTAATATGATAGGACATGTGTGTTCATCAAAGGGAGACAGAGAGAGAGGGAGGGAAAGTGAGAAAGCAAGCTGCCAGGTACAGGACTTGAACTGTGACTGACCATGTGGAAGTCCAGTCACCTGTTGGCCCTAGTAAACCCATTTTAAAGATGAGATCACTGAGACCCATAAAATTTAAATAATTATATTCCAGAAGTAATATTGCCAGATTTCAAATGCAGCAATTTTCAAAACCAAAACCCAGATGTTTTCCATTTTTTTGGGAGAGGTTCAATTAAAATCTCTAGAACTCACTAAGACATTCTCAAATGATGATTAGCCCTTATGGGTGGTCTGTCTTTTATACACACTGCACTTCCTACATAAGCAGTTGTACCTGACCTAATTCGTTTCCCCAAATGGCTGCTAGTTCAGGCTCGCGTGGACGTTGTATCAAGACAGAGTAAAATTGGCTGTGGGGCTATTTAGTTTGGTGCTAAGACCCTGACCCGAAGCTTGCTAGGCGGCTTTCACTTCTGAGTATTTGGAATAATAATACCCACCTTGGAGAACTTGCCTGTGTATTTAGTGAAATGGAATATGGGAAACGCGAAGTCCCACACCATGCACAGTCAGTGCTGAACGAGTCAAAGATAACTCATCATTTTAGTCAGCTTCTGACATGGTCTCTTCCCACCCTGACTATGGGCGTGGCTGGGCTACATGACTTAATCTATGAAATGCTAGAAAACAGAATGAAAGTAGAGACCTGCAAGTTGCTTCCATACTGGGATTGCTTGGAAAAGCCTGGGTTAGCCAGCTGGAGACACTGGCCAGCCAGCACCCAGCTCTGCTACCCTGCCCTGGACACGCTGCCAAACGCCTGCAGTCACACGACAGATCCCAGGCAAAACCAGAACCGCCCAGTCCAGGGCAGCCAAATTCACACGGCACTTACTTTGAACAAAAGAAAGTGGTCATTCTAAGCACTGAACTTGGGGCTCACGTGTTGGACAGGGTGGTGGCCTTCACTGGGACCCCCAGGGAGGCAGCTGGGGCATCTTCACTGAACTCCCCAAGGTAGAACTCGTGTGGGATGAAGGCGTTATACTTCCCTGGCTTCTCACGTAGTCTGAATTCAGACAAGGTGTGAACAAGGCTCCTTGCAGCGGGGGAAGCCCAACTTCCTCTGCACGTGAGGGAGGCCCAAGCCCTGGTGATAAAACAGCTGCGATGTTTAGGCACCCTCTCCAGCAGGGAGTTCCTCCCGACGTGGAATTTCTCAGACATGGCAGTAAGTCAGCGGAACTTCTCACTGAAAGGCATGGCCCGCTCTGGGCTAAGAGCCACCTCCTCCTGGGCCCTGCAGTTCCACCTGTCTGCTGCTTCCCCCCAGTTCCCCACCTCGGCTCCCTCGGCTGGCCAGGGCCCCTCTCACCACAGCCCCGGCATTTCTGTCTCCACATCTAGACATGCGACTTTGAAACCATTTCGCACACTCTGTTCCCTTCCTCCTTTAAAGACCCAGATGCACACTGAGAAGCCTCCAGCCTAGAACCTCGGCCGGGCTTTGGGAAGTACCATGAGCCATGTGGCCCTTCCTGCTATAGCCTGCCCCGGTGCCTTCTCACTGAGCACCAGGAGCACGGGCTTTGCAGCCCGAGCTCAGCCCACAGTGTCCCAGGCTCAGCTCACAGTGCCCCGGGCTCGGCCCACGGAGCCCCGACTCCATCCAGCTGAGCCTCTGCCCTGCACAGCGGCAGCTCCCTGCACCAGGGAACGACGCGAACCCGCTTCCCGTTGATGCTCATAAATGATTCAGGCTCCCATGCCCAGAGCCAAGGGTACAAACCACAGAGCGGGCCGCTTGTGGAGCCCACGTGGAATGCCAGCAGCAGGGTCAGGTGTGCCCTCTGCTGGGGATCCACATGCCTTTGTTTTTCTGTTTTCAGATAACCTAGCTATAGGGGCAGGTCTCCCAGGAGAGACAGAGATACAGAGAGATAGCGAGAAGTCACCCCCCAGGGGATGGCCACCCAGCAATCCCTTCTCCTCTATTCTCCTCTCGGGATCTTGGGCACGCACGCACACACGCCCGGCATGAGCTGCAAGCCGCTGTCCACCGTGTGCCCGTCTAGCCCAAACCACTGTTCCTCCTTTGTTTTCTAAGCCTCTGGCCTGCATCAGTGAGAAGCTGGAATTTTGCTGTCTGTGGGAGGTCTCACAAGAGGCAGGACTACCATCTGCAAATTCATTCTGAAGGTTCAAAGGTTCTTCAGAAAATTAATGGAAAATATGTTTTATGGAAAAATCTATGCTATGTTTAAAAATGTTTGCACAAAAATAAACTCATACTTCATTCCATTTCAACACCCCAGGTATGTGAGCTAGCAATGGATGAGAAACGGAGAAGGGAACTTGTGAGTTTTGGAGTTCCAGGTACTTAACACACATGTCCATATTCAAGGGTGTCCTCGACCACTAGGCGGGAATGACCTTCCTTAGTATGAGGCACCGGAAGCGGAGAGGGTGGTATAATTTGTCAAAGTTAAGTAACACATCAAGTTTAATTTAAGGAGTCTGTCCAAACTAAGGGGTTCATCATGGTTGGTACGGGGTCAGGGTGGGCATTTAATGAATGGTAGAACAGAGATCTGAAACAAATCCTACCTGTGCTCTTAATAAGGAATCTTGAATGGACCAAGATGGTCTTATAGTTACACTGAGCTGTTAGTTTCACATCCATTTTCTTGTTTATACTATGAGGAAATTATTACCCTTCCTTCCACGTGAGGGAACTGCTCTGTCTGCATCTGATTCCAACACTTTCTATTAGGCCATTAGGAGAGTGATGACATACTTTTATGTGTTTGTATGCAAAAATGCACCATGACTCTCCCGATAACCCATTAAAAAGATCTGTGAGTGACACACACACACACTCACACACACACACACACACGACTTTGGGGCCTTCTAAAGTGGCCAACATTTCCATGGAGTGCGCTGTCCTTGGGCTGAACGCAGTCTGAAGGTCTTCTAAATCCTTTGTGTACCAATAATAAAGACGCCTACCTCTAAAGCGGTCCTCAGTGCACAAAGCCCAGCAGTCCCCAGGGAGGGACTACTGCAGGCCCTCTGCAGCTGGGGGCTGAGGGGCGGGAGGTTGACGAATTCCCCCACCTTCGCCAGCCGTGGTAAGGGCAAGGTCAGGCACTGACCAGCCCCAGAGCCAACTCAGCTGTGCCGAAGTCGTTAGGTAAAATGACTTCAAATGACAAAGCGTGAAGTCAGTTACACGTGCACTGCCATCACAACTGCGTTTACACACGCACACACACCCCTCACGATCTTTTCTGAACGGGCCTGACTACAAATAGATACAGAAATCCGCACGGTAGCTTCTATCCCATCTTTCTCAGAACATTTAGTTGTGTGCCATGGCAGGGAAAACCTCACAGAAATAACTGGGGAGAGAAAAGGGTGCACGTGGGAGGTTACGTTTAGCATGCAGCTTCGGTCAGATGGCTGCTTGGGACAACATGCGTGGAAGGACAGTGCAGTGGTTAGAACACGGACTCTGAGGCCCAACCGACTCAGGGTCAAGTCCTCGCTCAGCCCTTTACCAACCAGTTGTGTGAATGTCTATGACTTATTTAGCACCTCTGGATGTCCAATACAGATACCAGCTCACAAGGACTACAGAATACATGACAGACAGATGCTCAACTCACAAACTAGTGAATATCTTTTTAAATATTTCTTTATTTAATTTTATCTATTATTATTTAGTTTTTAATTTGACCAAAGAGACAGAGAGAGAGAAGGGGTGAGAGAAGCCAAACCAAAGTGAGAAAGCAAGTCACCAGGTCCAGGACTCGAACTGCAGTTGGCCACGTGGGAGTCCAGCACCTTAACCACCACGCCATCTGCCAGCCCCAAAGACTATCAAATACCTTACAGGATTGACACAGTATGCCAAACCCACACACGCTGCAGAAATCGATAGCTCTTACTAGGAGTCAAAGCATGGGCAGAGATGGCTCCTTCTCTTCCTGCAGCTCCCAAGGTGAGGGCTGTCCCCCGCTCGTGGCCGGCTGGTCCAACTTAGAGGAGACCAGACAAGGCAGGAGTGGCCTCCCACAGCGCAGCCATTTAAGAGCATTGGAGGGTGTCTGTGCGGTGTCCGCAGCACCCCTGCTTCTGCGCACTCACACCCTGGCTCCACCAGACCACATCTCATGCAAGCTCATAACCTGTGAAATTGTGTTTTGATTGGGCACACCACATATGCCCAGCCTGATCTACCCAAGTCCCTAAGGAGAATTATAGAACACCATTTTTTTCTCAGCCCCTGTAGAAAAGATTCAGTTATTACTTTTTTTAAAATTCAGGGCAGGCATAGCCACAGCCAGCCCTGACATTTCTGAGCAGACTCGAATTTCCAAGGAAAGCACTGTGAACACCAGCAGTGCACTCAGGCCAGCTTCCGCACTTAGCAAATACGAGCGCATTCACAGTCTCCCAGGACGATCGCTACCCTCCTTCTGTACCTGAGGCAGGTGAAGCAGACATTTAAGTTTGATGATGACATGTTTATGCAGATCCCCACCTGGAGG
>NW_006160218.1:310338-314346 GCF_000334495.1 Tupaia belangeri chinensis
ACCGCTCTGTGATGGCACTAGACCTACCGTGAGCACCTACGTAACAGGTCTGACACCCTTCAGGAGATGCCACGTGTGGGTAAGCTTCTGATTCTCACAGTTATCTTCGAATAAGAGCATCACTTCCCACCTTGCAAGCAACTAACACACAGAAAAATTCTAGACACAGTTGTACCCTAACCTAGATTGAATGGGGACTTTTCCCTGCACAGCACTATAAGACAGGATGAAGTGCATGAAAAACGTTTGGTAAGCTTTAAAGTCCTACACAAATATAAATTGTGCCATAAAATAAACTTTACATTTTCCTCAGAATTAAACAACGACAGAACTTCAGGGCTAGGAGGGAGGCAGGAGGTCACAGAGTCCAACCTCCCATTCTCAAACGGGCCTCTACAAATGAAAACCAGATGACATTTTGAACAGACCACTTTACAATTAAATGTCAGCTCTATACACCGAGGCCTACAGCACCATAAACTCTTAGAACACAAAGCGCTTCCCCAGTTTCTCCAAGAGGCAGTCAGACCCATGTGGAATTCATATATTCATTCTAGAAGTCTGTGAAGGCGGATTGCTAGGCACCTCTTGGGAAACTCATCTATTTTCATGACTTTGGAGAGTACGTTTTAAGGTTATAATCCTTCCACATGTTTTTCGGGGTCACCTTTGTAATTCCACACCACATATTATTTTTTACTCATAGTCAACAGACATAAAGCATCATAAAGCAACCTACCCCAGAAGTTCCAATTGCTGGTCGTGAATTTAAACCTTTGGCTTCCAAATACCTTCAAAGTGCAAATGATAGTGGTTTTTTGACCTTGAAGGGGACAGTGAAAGAAAAAACTCAAGAGAAAAATCACGCAGTGGGTAGGACTGAGAATATGAGAGAGCATAAAAGAGAGCAAAGAAAAGCCAAATCAGAAGGAAAATTAACTGATAAAATTAACCCTTTTTTTGTATTGTTTCCATATTTAAGTCCATGTTTGAAACAGTTATTTAAAATATAAAACCAGCTAATTTCCATGTATATACTTCAACAAAAATACTTGAAATTATTTAATATACAGATTTATTGAGGCCTCCAAATAATTTGAATATGCACCATGGTTGACCTTTGAATGGAACTTCAAAATTTATAAAAAACTCACAAACATCATCACTTTTAATGGGCAGTGGATGTTATTAAGAGCTCCATCTCGCCAAGAAACCATCAGAGTCTGGGCTCCAGGGACCATTGCTTGGATTTGTGTTTTTAAAGTCAGACCAATTTAGCTCTCTAAACGAGCAATTTAGTATAGAATCTAAGAGGTCAAGTTCTGGAGCTGGAATTTTTGGATTTGAATCCAAGCGTTGTAACATCATTACGCATGCCTGTAATAAGGGATTGTTGAGAGGATTAAATGTGCAAAATGTATGTGGGGGTCAGAAAGCCTAACTCGGAGCAAGTTCGTCAAAAAGGGAAACTGTTGTCATTACATCTGAACAAAAAGAAATTATTGTAAGAAGAAAAATCACATCCACCATAATCTTCACTCGGACGTTACCACACACCCACCACAATCTTCATCACGGCCGTTACCACACATCTACCATAATCTCATCACTCGGCCATTACCACACATTCGCCATAATCTCTTCACTCGGCCATTACCACACATCCACCACAATCTCATCACGGCCGTTACCACACATCTACCATAATCTCTTCACTCGGCCGTTACCACACATCCGCCACAATCTCTTCACTCAGCCGTTACCACACATCCGCCACAATCTCTTCACTCAGCCGTTACCACACATCCGCCACAATCTCTTCACTCAGCCGTTACCACACATCCGCCACAATCTCTTCACTCAGCCGTTACCACACATCCGCCACAATCTCTTCACTCAGCCGTTACCACACATCCGCCACAATCTCTTCACTCAGCCGTTACCACACATCCGCCACAATCTCTTCACTCAGCCGTTACCACACATCCGCCACAATCTCTTCACTCCTCTGTTCCCACACATCCACCACAAACTCTTCACTCGGCTGTTACCACACATCCGCCATAATCTCATCACTCGGCCGTTACCACACATCCGCCACAATCTCTTCACTCAGCCGTTACCACACACCCACCACAGTCTCATCACTCGGCCGTTACCACACACCCACCACAGTCTCGTCACTCGGCCATTACCACACATCCGCCATAATCTCTTCACTCGGCCATTACCACACACCCGCCATAATCTCTTCACTCGGCCGTTACCACACATCCACCATACTCTCATCATGGCCATTACCACACACCCATCACAGCCTCATCACTCGGCCATTACCACACATCCACCGTAATCTATTCACTCGGCCACTATCAACACACCCACCGTAATCTCATCATGGCCGTTACCAGTTTTCTGTACTTGCCTTCTGTTCATGGTTTCACTCACTCAGTACACATGACTCTGTACTCCGGCCTGTGTACTCCATCCAACATCAACACTTTCTGCACAAACACCTTGTCCATGTCTACAGCCAGCAAATTTATTAAAATAAAAGTAACCATTTCCTTAGCTTTTAAGCAATGAGGGTTTTGTTGTTGTTGTTGTTCCTAATGTTAGTCTTAAAAATAATGTTGTGATGGGGGGCCAGCAGGTGACTTGGTGGTTAGGGCACTGGACTCCCGCTTGGCCAACCACAATTCAAGTCAGATCTGGCGGCTTGCTTTCTCACTTTCCCTCTCTTTCTCACTCTGTTGCTCTCTGGTCAAATTAAAATAAACAAATAAATGAAGTTAAATAAACTAATTCTTTAAATAATAATAATGTCAGATAGACGTCTTTGGCAATTAGCATTTTGCACATACTGGATAATCGCCTAGAAGTCGTTGTCTCTGTGTACGCTTCGTAAGTGTGAGAACGATGCCTGTCGTCTTCACTATTCAGCCTCCAAAGACCAGCAGGAAGTCTGGGTCAAGAAACAGTTGCCGGGCCAGCCCTTGTGTGGTGGTTAAGGCAACTGGATCCCACATAGCTGACTGGACGGTTCAAGTCCTGGGCGCAGCGGCTTGACAAACATGCCAAACATATGTACATGAGTGCCCCAGACTCCAAGTGGAAAGACGTGGAAGAGAAGGGACTGCTGCATGACCACTCGCTGTGGGAGGTGCTTTCTCTCTCCCCTTCTGTCTCTCTCAGGTGAGCACATGTACGCTCTGGCAAATGTTTTTTAGAAAGTTGTGAATGAGTGAATAAACAAAAGAATGAATGAATGAATCACTTTAAGAGATTCTTTTTTTCTTTAGCTTTGTTGTTGTTATAGGATATGTGTATTCAACAGAGAGAGTGAGAAAGTGAGAAATCAGACTGTCAAGGAGATGGCCTCACCGCTATCCCTTCTCCTCTATTCTCCTCTTGGGGTTTTGGGCATGCATACACATGCATCCGGCATGGTTTTCAAGCTGCCGGGTCTTGGACTCGAACTGCAGTCAGTCACGAGGGATCCAGCGTCCTTAACCACCACGCTACCAGCTGGCCCTCAAGAGATTAAACATGTTAAATATTGGACATAAGGCTATATATAGTTCATTAAAATGTAAATGTCAACTCCTAAGAATAGTAGATACTTTGTACATTTTTTTAGGTTTGTTTCTTACATGAACAAGAAAGATAGAGAGACAGAGACACACCCCCAACAGTGTCTTGATGCCATGATCCACTCCCAACTCAGCTAGCCTCACTCAGAGCCACAGGTGTGCCCTGAGCACTCAGGACGGTCCCAGACAGGGCCGTGGGTCAGCTGTGGGGAGGTCATGGGAGCCTCATGGGACCGCTGCACTGCCTGTGTTCCTGGAAGCATGAACTGGCATGAAGCAGGGCCATGTCATTTTGAAATTCCATTTCTTCAAACGATTGCTTTCTGTTAGCACAGTTACTGTGGGTGAGTAGCGACAGGTGAACAGTTACTGCGGGTGAGCAGCCGACAGGTGCACAGTTACTGCGGGTGAGCAG
>NW_006160218.1:315017-331193 GCF_000334495.1 Tupaia belangeri chinensis
TGACCAGTTACTGCGGGTGAGCGACAGGTGCACAGTTACTGCGGGTGAGTAGCGACAGGTGAACAGTTACTGCAGGTGAGTAGTGACAGGTGAACAGTTACTGCGGGTGAGCAGCGACAGGTGAACAGTTACTGCAGGTGAGTAGTGACAGGTGAACAGTTACTGCGGGTGAGCGACAGGTGCACAGTTACTGCGGGTGAGTAGCGACAGGTGAACAGTTACTGCGGGTGAGTAGCGACAGGTGCAGAAGGAAACGCTCAACACCTCACCATCCCCTGCTCCCTCAACACCTCATGGCAAGCTCTTCATCCACTGGCATCTCTTCACTAAGGACATCCTTCACTAATGCTTTATTTACATTTCTGCACTTCTACATCTGGAAAGGAGCCTTTAAACTCTGTTTCACAAGAATTCTTGTGGCTCCCTCATGACCTTTTACCCAGTAAGGATACTAAGGATTTGTCTGTTATTTTTCTGTTAAGCCTTTTTTCCCCCTCTCTAATTCTGCTTTTTGATGGTATAATTGGGATATGTCCTTGAGGCACAGAAGTTTTTAATTTTTAAGACAACAAATTGACTGACTCTACTCAATACAATATTCCCCATGCCTTTCCTCACCTTGGTTTTTCTTGTTTTGTTCTGTCGATGACTTCTTAAGATATTGGTTCAAAGTCCTACTTCCTGGCTTTTATTGTTGAATTTCCTCACATTAGCACGTTTTTCAGAATCCCAGAAACCACTTCTCCCTGGTCTATACCATCTAGTGTTTTCTCCCCCACCCCCATCTGATTTTAGGCTTGATATTGCATTAACCTTACAAAGCAAGTGGAATGTGGTCTGTAGCTAAAGGCACAGGGGAACTCCATCAAGCGTGTTCTGGTAAAGCAGGTGCAGGGTACACGTGGGTAAGCACAGGCAGGAGGGTGTCCCCTGCTTTGGGGACGTCCACACTGGCTCTTTAGGAGTAGCAGCTCAGACTCACTGAGCGACTGCCTCAGCCCAGCCTAGAGAGCTGAGGGTGCAATCTCACCACGCTGGAGTGAGGTTAGGGGTGGACAAGGTCAGTGTTCTTAAAGACCCAGAGAGCTTGCAGGAGAGAACTGGGGTGCAAGGGTGTGAGCAGACCCTCCATGTTTATATGGGAGCCCCGTCACTAAAACGCAGTCCTGGTCACCGAAGCCACGCCTGCCCTGTGTCACTGTGCTCCCCCTCTGCAGCCTGGCCTCGTCCCACTGGGACCAGCCCTTCCGGTGACAGCGCCCTCTGTCCAAGGCCCTGACAGCAATGGTGGGGCTCCCTCTGCTTGCCTTCCTTCCACGGACACCCGGGCATGGCTCAGTCACTTGATCAGCTCCGGGTTGGATGGTGGCACAGCCGTGAAACGTTTCCTGTTCAAGGCTAACCCCCAGGAACGGTCAGTGCTTCTTCAGACCTCCCTGAGGACGTTCACAGACGTGTGTTCCCGCAACATGTAAACGCACACAGACGCTGTTTCGGTCCCTCATGTTAATTACGATGTCGCCTACTTACAAGGTCCAAATGATCTGTTATCCCACACCCATTGTTTTTAATAGTGACTTCGCTTTCTAGTTTTTTATTATTGTCATTATTGATTTATTTACTGAGAGAGAGGGATAGAGGGATAGGCACCACCAGGGTCTTCACACTGGAGCCCACCCCAGCCGAGCCGGCCCGTATCATAGCACACACCTGCATGGCCGCAGTGCACAGGGAGACCCGGACAGGAACTGGGGCCTTCTCGTGCAGTCGGGAATGTGGTGCCCATGCTGCTGCTGTGCCCCTGGTCCACCTCGTAGCCTGTTTCTCCAGCAATACGAAGCAAGTACCCCTGCTGACGCAAGGACTTACAGAGTGCCCGCTATGGGCCGGGCCTTTCAGTCCGGACAGGTATTCAATAACAAATGCATGAAGGCTTTCATAGGGAGCTGAGTGCCAGAGAGCTCAGATAGTTTGCCCAGGAAGAAATGAGCTAATACATAGCAAAGCTGGATAAGGCCAGGTCTGCGCGCAATCGCCGGAGAGAAGCAGAAGGTAACTCGCCCCGTGCCCCCATGCTGTTTCTAAGATGGCCCATTTCTGCCATAGGGCGGGCGCCACCGCGCCCCTAAGATGGCCCATTTCTGACATGTTTCACACTCCCAACACACTCCGCCCATGAGCCAGTTGTTGGTAACATGAGAAGTCTCACCGTGACATGTAAACCAAGCTTCCATAATTCAAATACAGCCCTGTGGTTGATGGTTTATAAAGAGAAGGCCAAGTCTCTTCTCTCTTGTCCTCCCTACTGGTGTTGGTAAGCAAAATATCCAACTCTCTAGTTGAATTTTAACTGATTGGAAGTGGGCCTAAAAATTCTATGTATTTTTTATGGCCTAAATGCAAGAAAATCAGACTTTTGAAGGACATTTTGCTATGTCTATGGTAGTTTGAGAGAATATTTCCAGAGCTATGGAAACACTGAACATGTAAATGTTGGAAACATCCTATGTTAAGAGTACTGGAGAAGCAGCCCTGTGTAAGCGCTGGGAGCAGGTAGGCCAGGGTGGGCATTTGCAGTCCGCAGACTCCCAGAGCTCTTCACTAACTCTGTCATGTCATTTACATGAGAATGGCCTCCTTTGTGTGAAGCTGTTGAAGCCAAATCACAAGGACAATGCAAATGAGTCAGCAAGAAGTGCTTTGTCATAAAATATATAATTTATCTCAACAGTTTCTGTGGATTTTTGATATCAAAGTTTCCGATGCTGACAGTCATCAAGCGGATGTTTGTCAAAGTGCATTTCTCAGCTGTCTAAATAAAGCAGTTTTGCTTTGATGAGTTTTACTCTGAGAGTCAGAAAGACTCACTCTGTTTGAATTTCTCTACTTCTGGACTAAATGTCATATCTTTCTCTTTTCAATTTGCCTCTCACTCAAAATTTGAATAGCTAAAGTTCCAGTTATTTGAACTCTAATTCATAAAAAGTGTTTTTATACCAAGATAAGGGACAGCATAGTGGTGTGAAAAGTAGGGAAATGTCTTAAAAACAACAGACGCTCAACTGACAAATGGGCAAAAGCGAAAGTGCGCGGGTCAGCAACGAGAAGATTCAGTGGCTAATACATGTGTAGAGAAGACTGATCTTCCCTCGTGAGCCACAAAATACAACATCAACACCAAACAGTTCTGACTATCGGATCGCCAAATGTTTCTTTTAGTGATAAAGTTTGACGATCACCAGGGCCTGGACTGCCACGGTCAGACTAACATGGTTCGGGGGACTCGGTGTCGTGTGGACACTAAAGGCCTCAGGAAACGTCCACACTCTGTCACTGTGTGACCTCTTATGCCCATTCCCCAAATTACGGGGATTCCGATGATCGAAGATGTTGACCATAGCAGCAGTGAAGTGACAAGTCATTGAAATGTCCAAGTTTTGGACCAGCAGATGGCATAATGGTCATGCCGCTGGACTCCCATGCAGTCGACAGCGGTTCGAGTTCTGGACTCAGTGGCTTTAAATTCACGCCCAGCACATGTGCGTGTGTGCCCAAAATCCCGAGAGGAGAACAGAGGAGAAGGGATTGTGGCGTGGCCATCACGCCAGAGGGCCATTTCTCACTTTCTGTCTCTCTGTCTCTCTCTGTCTCTCCAGCAAGTGCACATGCCCCATAGCAAAAATCTCTCTCCAAAAAGAAATAAAACCAAATCTTTAAGTCATCTATTGACCGAAAGAAATGTTTGGCAGCATTGGTAAGTGTGCAAAATGCTCTTTGGGAAACATTTTTAAGCAATATTTTGAAATACCTGTTATAATGCAAATGAAAAAGAAAAAAATATAAATGTTCCTTGTGAACAAAATTAAAGAAAGAAATACTGAAACAGAAATAAGCCTCATACTTAACTGTCAAGATATTTGGATGGTAAAATGCTGGAAGATACCTATTTTTTCTAACTACCTACTTTTCTCTATTTTTCTTATATTTTACAATAAGCCTATATTACATTAAAACTAGGGACAAAGTGGATTACGAAAAGCAAAAAATGATCTATGTAATAGGTCTTGGTGAGAGTCATTAATAAAGGCTCAGTGTTCATTCTAAATGGAGGCTTATAAGGTGCAGTTTTACGCAGAAATTACAAGCACAGTGTGATCTAACTTAATGGCATTTCTATTCAAACTAATGTGAAAGTTTAAAGTTTTAAACAATGTCAAATATCTTGGCTATTCAAATATTTGGCACGACTTTTTGCAAAGACCGCAGATGTGTTCCATGTGTTCCCAGTGAAACGAGCGTGTCCACGTGGCTGGGCATCACAGGAAAGCAGGGTGCAGCTTCTCGTGGGGAGGAAGCTCGCTCACCTCACGGCCCTGCAGGGGTGGAGTAAGCTGCCCAAGACCACATTAACCCTCCTCTCCTCAGATGGGTTTGAGCAGAGGCTGCAAGGAGGCACTAAACACAGGAGAAATTACAGTCTCCGTATTCTCACTCCCAAGAAAGCAATCCTCGTCTTGGTAAGTAACACCGGTGTCCATGCAGTCTGAAGACAGATACCCGCATCTCCCGTTTCCTGTACCACCTACTTCACACCTGAGCGAACAACAGCCTAATCCCTCCACGTCCCCTGTCCCCACCGCCATCCCTGTTCAAGCCAGAGTCGTGTCTCCTGTGGAGTGCCCACTCTTTCTCCTACCCTCTCTGCACAGCCGACCGGAAGACCTGTCTACACCGTAATGACATCGCACCACCACTGCCCTCAGCCCTCAAAGACTCACCAAGTGTCAAAGCAAACCCCAACTGAAAATCAAAACGCCTTTCCTCGGTCCACAATAAAAGGTAGCTCCGAACGGTGCCGCCTGACCCCAGGCCATGGCTTCAACCGTAGTTGTCCCACTTCTCTCCCTCGTCCTTGCCACTGGCTGTCTCCAAGGAGTTCACAGGGCTGGCTTCTCTGCAGACAAGCCTTTACTTAAGCACCGGTTCCTCGGGGAGGTCTTCCCCAGCCACTCCATCTAAAATAGTGCCACACATACTCTCATCCTCGTCTTTTACTTACTCCTAGTGCTGGGATCTGCACTTGATACTCTCTTACTTGTTTTTCTCTCTAAGGTTGATTTTGTCCAATGCAAACTTCCTGAGAGAGGGACCTTGTCAGTCTTTCTCATGGCTTCATTCAAAACATCTAGCACAATGCCGTCATGGGATTAATACAGGTGGCATCACCGTCAGGTATACTGTGTGACCCAGCTCACACAGGGAGAGCACAAAGACCCCATTTAAGGTGTCTGGTGACTCACTGGGGGAGCCTTCCCAGAGACTGCTACCTGCTTCAGATCCTGCTGGCCGGTCCACTTTATGTACTGACCCTTTGGGCACCTTTAACAATGCGGTGACTAATGGACTCTCAGAGTGACACTCCATGACATGGTGATTCCTATTTATCGAAAGACAACACACTCTGAATTGCAGCTGGTGAGAAACAGCTGTCCGAGCGCACGGGCTCTCCCCCTACCTTCCCTGTCGGCCATTCCGCGGTTGGGGGTCCTGGAACCTCCTGAGGCAGCACCTTGAAGGCAGGCACCATGGCTCAGTTTTACATCTGGTCTCTGCCACGGTTACCCCCCAGTGCAGAAGGAAGCCATATGTTTGCTTGCTCTGAGTGACTTAAAAACAAAGACACAGACAGACAAAAACAGCTCTGAAAACCAGACTTTAACAATGATCACCAAAAGGGTGAAGCCCTTTCGGTCTAAAAATTCCAAAAACTGTCAATGAGCTTTGCGTCTGTAATCCAGGTGCCTCAGGGCTCTGCTGCCTAGGTCCCCTGGCGGGCGGCGAGATGCCTGCTACAGCGTGACGTGTCCCCCACAGGTGCGCGTGTGAAACTGGTTACTGTGACAGTATTAAAGGGTAGAAACCTGGGCCAGCAGGTGATGTGGCAGTTAAGGCACTAGATCCCCACGTGGCCAACCACAGTTTGAGTCCTGGACCCAGCAGCTTGAAACTCACGCCAAGAGTGTGTGCATGCATGCCCAAGATCCTGAGAGAATGAAGAAGGGATTGCAGTGTGGCCATTTCCCTGGGGGGTAATATCTCTCTCTCATCTGTCTCTCTCTCTGGCAAATGCATGCTTCCAATGGAGGCGGGGGGGACAACTAAAAAAATTGTAGAAACTTACATTAAACAGTGGGGCTTTGAGGAGGTGGTTCAGGTTAGATGAAGACATCAGGGTGGCCCATGTGGACTCCTTATAGAAGAGGGAGAGGCCACAGACCTGATGTGCTGCCCTCCCCCTAGGGATGTCCTGGGCCACCACAGGCAGGGACCCTGTGGAAAAGGACATTACCAGATGTGGTCCCTGACCCTGAACCTCTAGAACCTGCACTGCATAAACCTTTACCCACTTAGTTTCCCAGTCTGCAGCATTTGGAAGCTGCCAGCAGACCGAGTAAGCATCACATATGGGAGAGACTGAGACGGTGCTGGAGATGGGAGGGTGTGGAGAAATTTTCCTTACATGCCAAAAAAGTTAGACGGTTATGGCTACATTACAGAAATCTTCAGAAGATGAAGCAAATCTATGCATGGAAAAGCTCCTCAAAGCCTAGGCACCTATCAGATACATCCCCCCTTCCTGAGCACAGAGGAGAATCTGCAGGTGCCAGGTCCCCACACTGCAGAGACTGCATCAGAATGAAAGCCACACTGTCATTCAAAGTCACTGTTTTCCTCATTTACCCCCTCAAGACTGCCCTAGAATGAGCATCCCTCTTAGCAGTGTTTGCTGGGTCGCTGAGGAGGATGTCACCCTGAGTCCTAGACTGCGTGGAAGGTCCCGGCAGGTGCGTTGTTGAGATCGGAGACATGGGAAAAGGGTGAGGTGGTAAGTCTGCTTTGGGACTTGAGGGTTTATCTTGTCTGTTCAATGTCCACGTGAGTGTTTTCAGGAAGCATTTGGGTCTGCAGGTCTGAATGAGGTCAGGCCCAGAGCAGATACTTGGGTGCAATGTCATCGGTGACAGGGCTGTCTGTGTGCGTGTGTGCACATGTGTGTGTGTGTGCGCATGCATGTGTATGCACGTGTGTGTGCGTGTGTGCTTGCGTGTGTGTGTGCATGTGTGTGTGGAGGGGTGTGCATTAGCAAGGGTGAAATGCCATCAGGGAAGGTGTCAAGTGAGGGACAACCTGCTCAGAAGGGTGTCCTCGGGAAGGACACCCGTGTGTGTTATGTGTATATCACCTCTGTGTTATATGTAATAGCTGTGTGAGTGTGTTTATAACTGTTTTGGGAAGGGGAATTTACAAGCGGTATATTTCACATGTTCTGAAATTTGCTATTATTTTTACAGTGATTATTTGTAGGCCTTTCCGTGTTAACACATTTCATGCAATGTGGCGTTTTTCTAGGTGTGGGTGCACGTCATTATTTAGGATTTTCCCTGTTGGTAGAAAGAGTTGGAATACATGTTTCAAACCCACTACCCTCTGGGCCAGCATGGTGTGGTGGCTAAGGTGCCTGCCTCTTTGCACTTGAAAGCTTCCTAGCACCTGTCTAATGAGATTAATGGTGATATTAATGAATGCGAGCTTTTGCTACTGCATAATGAAATTCGTCAAATTTGGAAGATACACAAAGCTCAATGAACCAATATTTTCTCAATAACCAATGCATGATATTACAAATTCAGGAATGTGTAAAATAGCTTCAAAACACAAGGCAGACTAAGGATTTTGCTATTGCAAAGCATGAACATCGCACTGACACGATTCCAGACTGCACACTGCAACTAACCCATAAGAAACGACCATGCATAGGCTTTTGATGAAGCAACAAAGAATATTTATAATTACCTCAAGATGCCATTAAAATATTTCTCCCCTTTCCAACCAAAAAATCTATGGGGCTGATTTCCTTCAAACAAAACAGAGTATCGGTGGGAGGATGTGGAAACTGGTATGAGGACCTGTCTGTGGTCCGTACTACACAAGATTAAAGAATGCCAGTCTTCTCATTTAACTTCTAATTTGTTGTGAAAATATAGGGTTTTTATTTTTTAAATGTCATTTATGTTAACATGTAAAGGAATTGTAATTATCTTTTAAAATGTCTAAGCTTTAATTTCTAACGTGGCAAATATTGGTTTCTGTAAACCATAGAAGTGGAAGTTCCTTTGGGTCTTCAGCATCTTTTAAGAGTGTCAGGGACCACAAGACCGAACTCCTTAAACTCCTTCATCAAGGAAATACAAGTTAAACACAAACCCACTTTGATCCACAGGGTTTGGCTAAAATTCTCCAAGTTAGTGGAGTCGGGTGCTGGGGAGTGCACCGAGCAACGAGTCCCCACTCTGGGCGTGAAGGGGCACGTTGGCTGGCCGTCCCCATGAGGGCTCCGTGGACTGGGTGCCAGAGGTCGGCCGATCTCCTCGGCTTTGGCGGGCTCTGAGTCTGCTGCTACCGAGGGAGTGTGAGCGCACGGCCACAGCTGTCCCCAAGCCCTCATCTGTGTCACAGTGTGTATGTGCCATGACTCTGTAATTCCCATCGGTGCCCAGAAATGCTCACGTCTGACATGTAACATGCTCTGAGCCCTATTCCAGCCACTCCAGGTCTTGGCCCTTTAATACACACAAGACCTGTTGGGTAAATACCTCACGGAGGCCAGGATGGGTAAGGAACGTGTCTGGAGCCACACTGCTCACACACGATGCCTGCTGCAGTGCGCTCTATGTGAAAGTGGGAATAACCTAACGGTTCGGATATAGACACTTCCATTTGACCGAGGTGGCGGTTCCCTTTTACAGATTGCCCAGAATCAAGGGCTCCCCTTCCTTCATTCCTTCGCCCATCAAAGTCCCCAATGAACGTTTGAAGTCTCGGTTTCCATAAAGCCTTGTGGGCCACGCTGGCCCTCGTGGTCCCTGTTCACCCCACAGAGCGCTGTCTCTGTGGACGTCGGCCGAGTCCCTGCACCCTGCTGTCGGGATGTGAGAAGGGGCTGTGGTACGGGGGTGCTTTCTCACTTTCCTTTTCCTTCTCTCTGTCTCTTCCTAATGAGCACTCTCTGGCAAAATGTTTAAAAATTGTTGTTATTACTTTTTTATTAAAATGTGCCATCTAAGGCCAGGGGCTCTGCTCAGCCCTAGGGCTGCAGGCCCTTATAAACCCCTGGCAGCAGCCCCGTGAGCAGGACGGCCACCACCCACTGTGTGGAGAGGACACCGAGGACAGAGGGTCCACGTCACATGCCGGCTCGCAGCGCCACAGGAAATCACGCAGGTGGCAGGCATGGTGAGGGGCTGCCTCCAGAGCTGTGAGGGACAGAACAGGCGAGGCCGCGGAGCTCTCCCGGAGCCCAGGGATCGCTGTCCATCCTGCTGCTCCGATGGGCTGTGGGCCGTGCAGGAACTGCCCGGGTGGACCTGCGCCTGTCTGACTTGGGGTCTGTCTCAGAGAGCCGCTGTGACCCCAGGGGCCTGCCCGGTGGAAGAGGACTTCTCCTCCAGAAGACACTTTCCTCAAACACTGCTGGGGAAGGGTGTTCGCGGAGTGGGTTTTCCGATCAGATAACATTTGCCATGAATTCTTCTGTTTTCCGCTGGCACCAGCCCTGGCTCGACTCTCGCCCGCGGGTTATCTGTGTCGCCGGGAAGGAACCTGGGTACGGGGCAGGAAAGGTGGGTATTGTTGGAGCTTCCTGCTGGCCGGCATGTGGCCTATTGTCGGGTTTATTTTTTTGAACTATCACATCACAATTATTTCGGCAACATCCTTTTTCCATCCTGGACCTGACACAATATTTATTGAACTATGCAAACTGCGTCACACGACTCTTCCGTGCCATCACTCACGTTCTGTAGGGCAGCTTTCAAGTCAGTCCACTATGAAGTCTTACTGCCTTTATGTCAGCCAGAGTGCGGCCCCCATGAGGTCTCCGTGGACTGGGTGCCAG
The DNA here is from genome assembly GCF_000334495.1 of Tupaia belangeri chinensis. Taxonomy (NCBI): domain Eukaryota; kingdom Metazoa; phylum Chordata; class Mammalia; order Scandentia; family Tupaiidae; genus Tupaia; species Tupaia belangeri. Next base: position 324,973 of record NW_006160218.1, read on the forward strand.
AGGTCGGCCGATCTCCTCGGCTTTGGCGGGCTCTGAGTCTGCTGCTACCGAGGGAGTGTGAGCGCACGGCCACAGCTGTCCCCAAGCCCTCATCTGTGTCACAGTGTGTATGTGCCATGACTCTGTAATTCCCATCGGTGCCCAGAAATGCTCACGTCTGACATGTAACATGCTCTGAGCCCTATTCCAGCCACTCCAGGTCTTGGCCCTTTAATACACACAAGACCTGTTGGGTAAATACCTCACGGAGGCCAGGATGGGTAAGGAACGTGTCTGGAGCCACACTGCTCACACACGATGCCTGCTGCAGTGCGCTCTATGTGAAAGTGGGAATAACCTAACGGTTCGGATATAGACACTTCCATTTGACCGAGGTGGCGGTTCCCTTTTACAGATTGCCCAGAATCAAGGGCTCCCCTTCCTTCATTCCTTCGCCCATCAAAGTCCCCAATGAACGTTTGAAGTCTCGGTTTCCATAAAGCCTTGTGGGCCACGCTGGCCCTCGTGGTCCCTGTTCACCCCACAGAGCGCTGTCTCTGTGGACGTCGGCCGAGTCCCTGCACCCTGCTGTCGGGATGTGAGAAGGGGCTGTGGTACGGGGGTGCTTTCTCACTTTCCTTTTCCTTCTCTCTGTCTCTTCCTAATGAGCACTCTCTGGCAAAATGTTTAAAAATTGTTGTTATTACTTTTTTATTAAAATGTGCCATCTAAGGCCAGGGGCTCTGCTCAGCCCTAGGGCTGCAGGCCCTTATAAAACCCTGGCAGCAGCCCCGTGAGCAGGACGGCCACCACCCACTGTGTGGAGAGGACACCGAGGACAGAGGGTCCACGTCACATGCCGGCTCGCAGCGCCACAGGAAATCACGCAGGTGGCAGGCATGGTGAGGGGCTGCCTCCAGAGCTGTGAGGGACAGAACAGGCGAGGCCGCGGAGCTCTCCCGGAGCCCAGGGATCGCTGTCCATCCTGCTGCTCCGATGGGCTGTGGGCCGTGCAGGAACTGCCCGGGTGGACCTGCGCCTGTCTGACTTGGGGTCTGTCTCAGAGAGCCGCTGTGACCCCAGGGGCCTGCCCGGTGGAAGAGGACTTCTCCTCCAGAAGACACTTTCCTCAAACACTGCTGGGGAAGGGTGTTCGCGGAGTGGGTTTTCCGATCAGATAACATTTGCCATGAATTCTTCTGTTTTCCGCTGGCACCAGCCCTGGCTCGACTCTCGCCCGCGGGTTATCTGTGTCGCCGGGAAGGAACCTGGGTACGGGGCAGGAAAGGTGGGTATTGTTGGAGCTTCCTGCTGGCCGGCATGTGGCCTATTGTCGGGTTTATTTTTTTGAACTATCACATCACAATTATTTCGGCAACATCCTTTTTCCATCCTGGACCTGACACAATATTTATTGAACTATGCAAACTGCGTCACACGACTCTTCCGTGCCATCACTCACGTTCTGTAGGGCAGCTTTCAAGTCAGTCCACTATGAAGTCTTACTGCCTTTATGTCAGCCAGCTCCCCAAACTCGAAAGCAGAGTTTCCAAAACATGAGGCCTCAGATCGGACCACCACCGCGTGTGTGAGAGCGACAGCGAAGCAGCACTTCTCACGCTCACTCAGGGTCAGGCCCTGGCAGGGGCTCCGGAGCAGTGCCACGTTAGGGCGGCCCCGAGCCCCGAGCAGTCGGAAACCTGCATGTATAAGCGTGGGAAGTCGTCGCAGTGAATGCAGCTGGCTGGGCTCTCCCCACACAGACCCAGCCAGGATGGCCCAGGCACCACAGCAGCCATGGCAGAAGCAGTGCACGGTGCCTGCAGGTGGTGTGGCATGGTGGTTAGGGCGCTGGACTCCTGCGTGGCCTGGACCACGTGGTCTGGTGGCCACCTTCTCACTTCCCTCTCTCTCGCTTTATGGTGTGTGTGCCCTACAGCAAATTAAAAATATAATGGCAAATAAAGTGAAATAAGTATTCTTTAAAACAAATCGGTGCGAGATAATTTGCCAAGAAGGCAGATTTCCATATTGCTAGAGGGCTCCGCAGCTCAGAGAGAATAGAATGGTCACTTCCAGGCCCGCTCAGCGCAGTTAGGGAACGGGAGACATCTCTCTAGTGTAACTGAGTCTACCACAGACACAGAGACTCCGGCCACCCTCCTCCCAGGCTGTGGAACCCGGTCACGAGAACAGGCTTGGTCTCCAGGCTGTACCTTCACACATTTGCTATCCAGAAACAGAACCACCCCCCACCCCCAGTGTCCCTTGGCTCTGAATCCAGAGTAACAGTCCTTGTTTTCCAGTTTGGGTTTTTAGACTTTTCTCTTGAAAGAGAAGAACCGTTTGATACCAGCCCACGTGGCCCTGTCCTGTGGACTGAGGTGCCCCGAGTGGACAGCGCTGCCACGACCACAGTGCTTGCCACTGCCTGTCATTTCTTAGAGGCTTCCAGTTCCCACGGGAGGAGGAAACTGGAATGATTAAACCAAATGATAAGAGAAGCGGGGACAAAGCCACAGGCCCTCCCTGGCGTCCAGCAAATCAGACGTTCTTTGTGTAACGTTTAAGGATGCCAGCCCCGGAGGAGCGGTCGCTGGGAAGGAAGTGCCGAGGGCAGGGGGGAGCGTGAGAGGACGCTGGGCCAACCATCCTGGCTTCCTGGGCAGCTCGCAGCTCAGGTGGGAGGCCCCGCCGGACAACCCTGCCTCGTGGCGGGAGCAGACTCCGGAGGGGAAAATCGCTGATGACTCCGACGCTGCCCACCGCTCCCCTGCTTAGAGCCCAGAGTCTCGGTTCACGCAGCGGCACGCTCACCCCACCGCTCCCCCACTTAGAGCCCAGAGTCGCGGTCCATGCAGCGGCACGCTCACCCCTCTCAGAAGCGGCCAAAGGCAGAGAGGGCAGAGAGGCAGGTGCCTTCCTCAGGCTTCCTCAGACGTGAGGGCACCCACTGCCCTTTCTCTTGCAGCACCTCGGCCTCACACGCATCGCTCAGCCCTGGCCATGGGGTCCCCCAGCCCCCAGCCCCACGGCGTCTGCAGTCCGTCATCAGAGAGCTCGGGCATCTTCCACACTCCCCAGCCTTGACCCTGCTACCCTCCAACCTCTGCCCTCGAACACTGCCCGCCCAGGCTTGCGGCTTCCCGCCTAGACCGGCGCGGCCTCCTGGCTTCCTGCAGCTGAGCTGGTGTTTCCTCAGAGAAACTTCCTTTCTAAATCAGTCACCCACAGCAGCCCCTCTCTAAGCCCGGGCCCCTTCACATTCGCCCAGGGCCTTATCTGCACGTGGAACGGTGACAATGGCTGCTCTGGCCCTACAGGATATCCAGAGGGTGGTGTGAGAAGGGCTGGGCCCGGCAAGAGGGAGGTGACTGTGCAGCTCTTCCTGAGCACCGTGTGAACACAAGCAGCACACGGAAGGCATCCACACGGGAATCCGCACACCGCTAGACAAAGAAAGTGCAGGTGACCGAGTGGCCACTTCGCTGCGAGCTCGGGTAAGGCCTGGGCTCAGGCGACGGAGTCGTAACGACGCTTCCTTCCACAATTCCAACGGCACTTTGTGTTCCTTACTCGTCTTGCGAATGTATTTAATGAAATAAATAAACTAAAATACGTGATCCCGCTGGAGCAAGCGCATCATTCTGTGACAAAATGGAACAGATGACAGGAGTGTACGACCCGACACTCATTCCAGATGAAGAAACAGAGCTCAGGGAGGAATGAGCCCAAAGTCACAGTCGGGGTCAGTGGACGGGGACAGAGCCGGGGCTGCGGGCTCAGGGCTTCCCCGCCCGCTGGACTCCCCGTGAGTCGGAGAGAGGCATTACAAGGGCAGCTGGGGAGGGACACAGCCTAACTCCAGTGACGTGTGCATCTGCGGACACACGGACATTCTGCAGTCTTAGTAACAGCACCAACTGTCTCATGCTCCGCATCGATCAGATTTATAAAAGTCGAAACAAACGTGTGTCTGGAATCTGCAGGGAGGCTGACCGTATTTCCAGGACGGTCACATCGCTGTGCCCTCTGCCCCACAAGGCGAGGTGGGTGTCCCATCATGCCTCCCTGACTGGCCGGCCCTGTGTGGGTGCCTCAGCAAACAAGACCTAAGGGGCCCAGTGACAGCAGGGCTTCCTCCCAGGACGTGGTCAGACACTCACCTCGGAGCCCACTGCCGTGCTGTGACAGTCGCGGGCCCACAGAAAGACCACACAGATGCTCAGCTGAGCGGTGCCAGCCAACAGCCAGCATTGATGGCCAGACACTGGCATGAGCGAGCATCTCCTCATTCCAGCTCTCAGCCTCAGAAATTCCGCAGGTAACGCTGCGGGCGGGGAGTGACGCCCACCGAGCCCTGGCCAAGTTGCAGCACCCGAAGCAGAGTGACGGCTCCTGTTCTTGCACGCGGGTAGAAGGTGGGTTAGCATGGAAAGCAGCAACACACCGCACGGTGTGTGCGAGATGTGGACTGTCCCCGGGAGAGGGGCCATGGGTGGCCCAGTTCCCTGGAGGGTCACTGGCCTGAGGGAGAGGGCCACATGGAAAACGGAGGAAGACGCTCCAGTAACCTACAGCAGACAGTCAGAGAACCAGGGTCCAGGGAGGCCAAAAGCTCGGGGAGCTGGGAGGACACTCCTGTCCAGGCCAGTCCAGGGATGGACAGATGGGCATGCTCACAGACGGAGGGCCTCCCGAGCTCAGAGCAGACCTTGGTAATCAGACAGTGCTGCACCCCTGCCCTGACCCCAAGGCTTAGCGAGCACCCGCTGGCGTCCGTTGGAGCTGTCACATGGAATGGAGCTCACGCGCTGTTTCCGATAAGGTCCAGACCTTCCCGCGACCAAGGCCCAGGAGGAGCGTCGTTACCAAGTCCCAAAGGAGTTACATGTACAGTTCCCCTTTTGTTTTTTTCAAGCTCGTTAGAATCATGCGTCTTGATGATTTGAATGAATGAATGAATGTTAATAAATTTTCTGCTCTGTCTCTATCATCGAGAAAGTAGGTTTAATCTCTTCACTTTACTTTTGGGTGAATTGAGCCCCACAAAGGTAAAACACTTGCCCAGAGGATCCCAGAGCAAGAATAGGGCCAGACCTTTGTGCTTAGAGCCCGTGGTAGTGCGAAGACACTGCTGTGACTCAAAAGCCTCAAGTTGCTTCAACACCAGATTCTCAGATTCCAAGGGTGCCATTTGCAGATGTCAGAACGCAAACTACAAGCTGCCAAAGTGAGTGTATCTCACTGATGAAAATACACAGCAACTACTACCATCCACAAGTATTCTTAATATCAGAGAGGCCAGTGTCACCACCTCCTCCCAGCCCCTCAGAAGTGACACAGCTCTGCAATCAAAGCAAGGCTGCGGCATCTCACAGCAAAGCATGATGGAGGGAACCAGCAGTTAGCGTAATGGCTATGTCGCTGGACTCCCACGTAGTCGACCGCGGTTCGTGTCCCGGACCCGGTGGCTTAAAACTCACGCCGGGCGCGTGTGCGTGCGTGCCCAAGATCCCGAGAGGAGAATGGAGGAGAAGGGATTGCGGCGTGACCATCCCCCCTGGGGGGTGATTTTTCACTTTCTGTCTCTATGTCTCTCTCTGTCTGTCTGGCGAGCGCATGCGCCCTACAGTGAAAATCTCTCAAAAAAAAAAATAGAAAAAAAAATAGAAAAAAGCATGATGGCTATGCACTGGGGCAGGTGAAACGGCTGCTCCCCCACCTCTCATCCACAGCCCTCCTTTACAGGGAGGAGGCCAGAGCGGCCTTACCCACCAGAGCACAATGCCAAAGCACTTCTGTTCATGTGGACACTGATTTTCTAGCCCTTCACCCCAGCTCTCATCTACAGCTCTCCTTTAAAGGGAGGAGGCCAGAGCGGCCTTACCCACCCAGAGCACAATGCCAAAGCACTTCTGTTCATGTGGACACTGATTTTCTAGCCCTTCACCTCTGTTCCTTTCTGTGGTCGAGTCATTTAACCTTTCAGGGCTCCCTTTCCTCTCACAGGAGATGATGATGTTGGTAGTGACGTTGGTGAGATGTGGGTGGTGATGATGGTTGCTGTTGGCAATGATGATGGCAGCGGTGGTGATGGCGGTGATGCTGGTGGGAATGGTGGTGATGGTGGGGATGTTGGTGATGATGGTGGGGATGGTGGGGATGTTGGTGATGTTGGTGGTGATGGTGATGTTGGTGGTGGTGATGGTGGTGGTGGTGGGGGGGGTGTTGGTGGTGTG
>NW_006160218.1:331639-342744 GCF_000334495.1 Tupaia belangeri chinensis
TGGTAGTCATGGGGATGGTGGTGATGGTGGTGATGTTGGTGGTGATGGTGGTGATGGTGGTGATGGTGATGATGTTGGTGGTGGTGGTGATGGTGGTGATGGTGGTGATGATGGTGATGATGGTGGTGATGTTGGTGGTGATGGTGATGGTGGTGGTGGTGATGTTGGTGGTGATGGTGGTAATGGTGATAATGTTGGTGGTGATGATGGTGGTGATGATGTTGCTGTCGGCAGTGATGTGGTGATAGGATGTTGCTATTGGCAGTGATGATGGCAGAGGTGGTGATGACGGTGGTGATGTTGGGAATGCCAGGGTGTTGATAACACTGAGTGATGCCCTCATTGGTCAGGCTCCATGCTCAGGGCCTCGGTGTTTCATAAGGACACTGCACCGAATTCTCAGCCACAACAGGAGGTGTGTGCCGTGACAGTGGTCATCACACCCTGCTTTCCTCAGGTGACAGGCTGGGCCTGGAGAGGTGAAGTGACTCCCCAGTGTCACACAAGCAATCAGAAGTCAAGCTGAGGCACACCAGTTCCAGGGCTGGAATTCCAGGACACAAATGGCAAAAACCCTCAAAAACAGTTCACAAATCTCTGTGGTTTCAGGAAAGGTAGCTACTGCTGTGCTTACCACTCTTGTGTGGGCATGGCAATAGCAGCCGGCCCCTCAGGGTGGGGTGCTCCAAGGAGAAAATACAATCCCAGATGTGATGGCGCACAGACTCTGTGCACAGGACTCACCATCTGACTCAACGACACCCACACTGGGCGGCGGCTGGTCCTGTTACCTTGCACCTGAAAATGAGGAAGCTAGTATAATCAGACAACTTGGCTGAAATTCAAATGCACACAGTCCGGTCCGAGGACCCGGAATCCTAACCACTGCCCATCAGGTGTCTCTAAGCTTATGGTTATTCTGGGTTGGGAGCCCCTCCTTGCAGGGCACACGCACATGCTACATCCCTGAGGGAGTTGGCTGGGGTTGGCCATCACCAGCATGTGGTGCTCACTGTCCCCGGGGGTTTGTGACCACCCTCTGCATCAGACATTCGAGAAATACCCATTCTGTCCTACAGAATCCCAATTCTGCTGCTCGAGGGAGCCAGGGTGGGTCCGATCTCACACTGCAGCCTTTCCTCAGGTATGCCTCTCATCCTCGGGGGACTCTTCATCTGGAGTGACAGGGACACGAGCCAATGTGAGTGTGTGACCATGCTGGAACGCCAGCCAGCAACGGCACTGGGAAAGAATGCAGCCGCTTCTCACCTCTCGCAGACGCTCTCCTGGAAACACAGGTCACTGAGCTTTCCGCAAGACAGCTACAAAGGCAGATCCCACGCCCAGAGGTGAAGGGAGGAGACGCAGAAGAGGCAGTGGTTCAGTGCTGGCACACTAGCCAGACCAGAGCACTTGGGGACACGCTGTTCCAGACAGGCAACAGGCAGCCGGACCCAGTGCACCCACCACATGAAAAGGATGTGATGCCTTATCCAGATTCAGAGATTGGTAGAACTGGAACAATTCTGAATGGCAGGGCCAGAAGGTGGCATGGTGGTTAAGGCACTAGATTCCCACATGGCCATTCATGGTTCACGTCCCAGACCTGGTGGCTTGCTGTCACACTCTCTCTCTCTGGTGAGTGCCTACACCCTGCAGCAAATTGAGAAATAATAATAATGATAATAAAAAATAAGATTAAATAAAAACAATACTTTTTAAAAAAGTTTAAATGGCACATTAGTCTAATAGTCTAGAAATCATTAAAGAAAGAAAAGAGATCTTATAGTGCCTGACTGGACTTAACTTTCAATATTTTTTAGCAAAAGGTGACAAGGTCTACAATTAGGTTTTATGAGTCCTGCAAACAAAACGAGAGAAGCCAGACCACCCCCATTTGAACCACGACTGGTCAGATCGCAGGAGGGCAGCTTGTCTGCTTCGAAGGCCACGTTCTTAGAGCCCCATTGGCCGTTCCGGGGCCAGAACACTGATGGGAAAAAGAAGGCGGTCGCCATCCGAGGGGACCTGCATGGTTAGGGCGCAGGTGGGTAAGATGCCGAGGAGGAGAAGGCTAATGGGCTTCTCTGCTGCCCCAGAATAACTGCGACTCCCAGTACCTACACAGCAAGACCAGAAAGGCATTGCTAATATGCATTTTGGCAATATGCAGGCTGGAGATGTGCAGACCTGAAGTCCATTGTTTATGTTGTATTTAATGCAAATTTGTTAAAGTATATTTTAATGGGAAGAAGGTTATAAGATTGTAAGTGCCATTGGATTCCAAATATTTATATTTCCATGCAATTTCATTGATTCTAACATGCACACATTTTTTTCCAATCTGTATCTGGCATCTCAAAGCATGATCTACAATCAGATTGACTTACCTGTTCCATCAAGCCATCAGTTGTCATCACACACTTGCAAATATTAAAACAAAAATGCCATGATTTGCCAAATAGGCATGAGTGCCTTACAAGAAGGTGGGAGACAGCCATGGGTTACTGCGATCCCTCTTAAGCCTCTCAGAATCCAGTGGCTGAGGGTAAGGGGCAGTGTGCGTCCAGGTGGTCAGCCACATCCCTGAAAACCGAATGCACAACTAGACAGGCCCCACAGTCACAGCTCGCCCGACCCCAGCTTCACCCATGGCTCTTTGTAAATTTTGAAGAACGCTATCTCGCCAGTGTTTGTGCCGGCAGAGGACAGACCCTACCTCGAAACTAGTGAGTCAGAGAACAACCCTGGCCAGTTGAACCCTGGAAATGATGGTGTGAGGGACACCCAGCCAACTCATTCTATTTACATTCCTGTTTATTTGTGCACAGGAGTGATAGTTGTTAGATAGTCAAAGAACTTGTTTAACTCTGAAAAGCTTTCTCAAGGATTATTTTTATTTAATGTTATGTATCAGCATTTTTTTTTAAGTTTGCTACAGGGAGTGCACACCCACCAGAGAGACACACAGAGGGGAGAGGGAATGCGAGAAAGAGACTCAAACCATGGTCAGCCACATGGGAGTCCAGCGCTTAGCCACCACGCCACCTGCTGGCCCCACTTACATGGATCTAAAACAAAAACTCTGTGTGATAAGAAAAGGCAACAGGAACCGCACAGATACAAGCATGTGGAACTGACCCCCACAGCCATAAGACAAGCCTGTTACCAGGACCTGGGCAGGAGGAGACAGGAGTGGGCAGTGAAACATCTGACAGGCCGGAAAATAAGTGAATCATACGAGCCTGGGAAGATTCCCTGGAGGTGAGGCCTCTGATTCGAGGCTCACAGGGGAGACAGGAGAGACTTAATACCCAAAAGCCAATTAATATTATGCCAAATGAGGAAGCAGAGTGATTAGGACAGGTTTCTGGCTGGCAGGCAAAACTCTGCTCTGGGTGGTAGCCAGATCACCTCATTCTAATTCCTTAAGCTATATAAAATTGATTGATTGGTTTAAAATAAATCTTATAAGATTATCTTGGTTACTTGCTAAAAAGCAGATGTTGTCTATTTCAGACCTAGTGAACAGTCAAGGAGTACTAGGGAATACCCAAAGTCAGAGGGGAAGAAACAAACCAGCTAGAAATTGGTTTTACTTAACATCATTTTAAAAAACTCAACTGCATTTTAGAATGAATTATCCTTGTAACCACTGCCAAAATTTCCTCCAATTTCATGAAATGGATTTTTGTCCAGTAGAAGAGTTCTAGACTGATCTGGAGGAGGTAGGCAGTACCCTCACGATGACTCAGAGGGCTGGGCGCCCGCAGGGTGAGGAGACGTCCCTCGGCGTGAGCAGACGCCAAGGAAAGGCTCTGTCCAGGGACAAGCCAAAGGCAGTCTAACCGCAGCATGCCTGCCTCATGAAGGTGGCACACGCAGCGGTGACGCCATTGCCGGCGGGCAGCCGAGCACCCACCGAGCAGCCTCACCTTTCCCTCCCACTGCCATGCTCCTTAGAGCCCTTGGCATAGGCGGCAAGGGCTGCTCGTGGCACGAAACTGCAGGTCCACGAGGCGGGCTGGTGTGCCGAGTGGTGGGCGACCGTGAGTCCTGCCCCTCCTCTCCGCCTTTCCTCAGCCACGGTGTAGTCACACACTTGAGACCCGGAGGGTTTGGATAAACGACCTGTGTTAGACAGACACGCTCCTGCAGTCCTTGGCCCGTCTCGCCATCCACACTGAGTGTTCGGAGTCCACCGCTCTCTGGGACACCCACTGCGCTGACTGGTGACCGATGCAACAGCGCCTTTCTACTGCATTCAGTCTAGGGACCCACCTCTCCTAACACTTGCCTCTTGTTTTTCCTACCTCATTTTCTTTAAAGGAGCCAAACCTGGGTAGACACAAAAGACTTAACAGCAGTTAAAGCCTGGAGTTTAAGATATAAAGCGTTGGGGCCAGAAGGTGGCATGGTGGTTAAGGTACAGGACTCCCATGTGGCTGACCATGGTTCGAGTCTCAGACCTGGCAGCATCCTTCTCACTTTCCCTCTCTCTCTTTAGTGAGTGTGAATTTAACAAGTAATAAAAATAAATAAAAATTAAATAAACAATTCTTTTAAAAATACACACACACACATATATATATAATAGGTCAGTCAGTGGCATGGTGGTTAAAGCAGGTGGCTCCCACATGCCCAAGCATGGCTGGATTCCTGGGTCCATGCATGCACGTGTGTGCCTGTATGCCCCAAATCCCAGGAGGCCAATGGAGGAGAGGGGATTGCAGCATGACCATCCTCCCCCAGGTGTGCTTTCTCACTCTCCTCTCTCTCTCCCTATGTCTCTCTCTCTGTGTCTCTGTCTCTCCCCAGTGAGTACATCTGCCCTCTAGCAAATTAAAGGAAAAGGTGAAGAGTTGCTAGGGTCACCCTGACGTATCCACTGCACCTGTTCGATGTAGGATTTTTCTCTACTAATAGATGATTAAATGTAAGTTCTAATGTACATTCCATTTTACGTGCAATTGGGTTAGTTACTGTTGCTATGGAAACCTTCGCTTTTGCATTTACTGATTTTAATTCTGTGACATTTGCTGACTTCAGTACAATGTAAAGTTTATAAATATAACATACAGGTTTGTGAACATTTTTTTTCAAGAATCCAATTTGCATAACTAATTCCATCACAAATCTCTAGGTACATTAGGAGAAAAAAACATTAAACTGATCCCAACTAACAGTAACCAGCAAATAACAGGCTATTTCCAGAAATAACTATTTTTATCGATCCTCAAAAATCTCCTTCCACGACCAAGCACCCCATCTATTGTGTAAGTCTTTTGACCATTGTTTTGGTGTTAATCTGATGCAGATTTTGTGCAATATTCTTATTTATTAAAAAATGCTTTCAAATCTGTTACTTCCTTTTATCTTTTTTTTTTTTTTTTGGAGAGGTTTTTGCTATAGGATGCGGGCGCTTGCCAGAAAGACAGAGAGAGACAGAAAGGGAGAAATCACCCCCCAGGGGGGATGGCCACTGCAATCCCTTCTCCTCCATTCTCCTCTCGGGATCTTGGGCACGCACGCACACGCGTCTGGGATTCAAACCGCGGTCGACTGCTGGGGAGTCCAGCAACATAACCATTACACCAACTACTGGTCCTACCTCCTTTTATCTTTAACATTAACCTGGCCAAAAAAGACAGACCATATACCGTTGGAAGGGAAGGCCCTCACTTTGGAGATGGCGTTCAGTCCAGGGCACTCCTTGACTTTCAGCTGCAATCTCCCTCTCTGCCCTCTCACTCGGTCTTCGGCATGTTTGTGTCTTTGGAGCCCGTGTGGCTCCCAGACGTGGAATAGAGGCAACTCTCTAAGTGTCCCTTGTTGTCGTTATTTTGCTCCGATTATTTCCATTTTCCAGATAAAGGAACCAAGACCCATCCTGCAAGTCATCTGAAGCCATCTGGCGACCCGCTGGGACGAAAACGCCTCAAGAACTGACATGCATTTAGGGTGAGCACTCGGAGCTGTTGAGGCGTGGGTGAGAATTCAGGGTGTCCTCACAGACCTCAGAGCAATTGTATCAATATTTTGTGCGTCTCCCAGAGGAAGCCTGGATGCAGGTGGCCACACGCATGCATGCACAGATATAAATAGCATGTACAAGGAGCTTTCTAAGTGAGGCCATCAAAGTGTGTACGTCAATAAAAGGAGGAAATTTAAGCAATATTTGCTGAGCCTCTGCCATGAGTCAGGCGCTGCGTAGCAATCTGGGAAGAGCAGTGTTACGGTTGTACCTGAAGGAGAGAACGGAGATGAAAGGACGCTGTAATGCCATACTTACGGCTCATGGCAGAAGGAAGACGAGCCAACAAAATGGCAAATGGGCTTAGAGACTCACGAGAGCTTTTCAAAGACAAGAGGCACTTGAGAGAGAACGGGACACGGATAACCAAGGAGGAACGGAGATAATTGGGCTCAGAAAGTGGGGAGGAGGATGAACTCTTAATCAATTTTTGCTTTAAACACATAAAAAGGATGTTGAGCGAACTGGTGGGGAGTGAGGATGTGAAAAGTAGAGCCTTCGAAAGCAGGTGAGGCAAGGGCGCTCGGGTGTGGCAGATTGGGAGTGGGGGGACGGCCACGGAAGAGCACAGTGCAGTTGACAGCAGGCGGGTGTGGGATCCCGGGAGCAAGGGTGTGTGCGGATTCCTGGAGCAGGCGGGTGTGGGATCCCGGAGCAGGCCGGTGTGGGATCCCGGGAGCAAGGGTGTGTGCGGATTCCTGGAGCAGGCGGGTGTGGGATCCCGTGAGCAGGCGGGTGTGCGGATTCCTGGAGCAGGCGGATGTGGGATCCCGGAGCAGGCAGAGCACACGTCACTGCATCATGCGTGGATGTGGGTCTCCAACCCAGCCACCGCCGTGGACAGTCAGCCACACCCACCTGCGTCTTCGGCCTCCAGTGCATCTTGCTTCTCTGCCTTCCGAACCGGGCCCTCCTACACGGGGCCTCAGCACTTCCACTCCATCCTGGGGTGCGCCTCAGCACTCCTGTGTGCTACGTTTGCTACTTCACTCGTTCCTTACATTTCAGCTAAAGCTTCACTTCCTCCAAGAAGCCCTCCCTGACGCTGCTTTCGCCGTGTGGTACAGGGTTCTCTATTTCACACTAACAGAAACGTGCTTAGCTCGCCCCGAGCACTTGCGGCGCCGTGGTCTGTGTGCCCAGGTCACGCACCAGAACGTCCTAATGCGGGCGGATGTGCAGCTGCCGCAGGCGTCCCTCGCGTGGCTATAAGCTGCCATCAGAAAGCTCATGTCTGGTTCACGTATTGCCATGCACTGGCCGCCAGCTCCACTCAGTACAGATGCACAGCAAGGTGGTGTGCAGATGTCAGGGGTCCATGCTAGAGCAGAGGGGCCGTCCACTGCTCGAAGGCCAGACCTGCTCAACACCCAAACACCGTCCCCTGTAGGGTCCGGGGAGACAGAATCTGGGCGGGTGGGCACCATGGTTAACGTCGACCCGACTGTACCTCCGGGCGCTGAGATAGCTGGCCATGCATTACTTCTGGCGTGCCTGGGAGGCTGTTTCCAGCAGGGCAGGCCAAGTAAGACCACCTCCTCTCGACGAGTGAGCACTTTCCATGTCGTTGTGGGCGGAGTGGAGCAAACACCCTGCCCCACTGCCCGGGCTGGGACTCTACGCCCTGACCCTCGGACCGCAGAGCAGCCTGGGGTGCCACCACTGGCTCTCTGGCACTCAGGCCTCTGGTTCTCTGGGTCTCCAGCTTGAAATGGTAAAGATAGAGATGTCTCAGTCTCTGTGATCATGCAAGCCTCAGCTTCACACGGAATCTCTTCCTGGGGCCATACGTCCTTGGCGTAGCTACGTCCTGTCGGTTCTGCTTCTCTGGAGAACCCGAGCCACCCACGCAGAGAAGAGGGTCTCTCCCAGGAATAGGAAGCTAATTTAACCACACTGTGGAACCTCACTCAAAGTGTGGACACGGTGCCCACACATGACAGCGCCCACACATGGACATGGTGCCCACGCATGGAATGCAGTAAGCAGTGGCTCTGTCAGGTGCACAGCCCCCTCCATACCTGTGTGTAGACTGTCCTGTGCAGAGAGAGACCGCCCGCCTGCACCCTATTCCTGCCCGGACCTGTTTGTTCAGTCATACCTGAGGTCTTTCTTCTGACCACGTGGGCCGCCCTTCTCCCCGCAACAAACCCGAATCTCACAGAACCAGCTCCAGTTCTCCACGACACAAGATCCAAACACCCCGCAGTGTGCACTGTCTTATATGGACAAAAGACAGCTCAGCACTGTCTAAAATGTGTCGTGTGCTCAGTCAACATTCAGTGAACCTCTACCAGATCCTGGGTCCTGTGCTGGGTTCTGAGTGATTAAATTAAATAAGAATAGTTCTTCTTTTACAGCTGGACAGTTTCCACACTGCAGGAAGGCAGCCGGCCAAGGAAAGAGGAGGAGGGAGCCAACATTCCAGTCCCTCTGCCAAGCTTGGGGTCGGCGTCTGCTAGCAGACCAGGGCATGGCCTGTGTGCAGAGGGGCCTGTGGGCATATCCAGAGGGAGCCCCGCTCTCTCGCACAGGAGAGGTGCCTCACAGGCTCCACGCCTGGATAGACAGACGCGGGAGCTCCTCTTGTTTGTCTTCTCTATTGCCAGAGGGTGTGTGCGCTTGCCGGAGAGGGAGCCCGAGAGAGGCGGTGGGAGAAAGCACCCACGGGCGTGGCCAGCATAACCTTTCTCCCTCCGCTTCTCCGTCTGTCAGGGTCTACGGCACATGCACACGCACTCGGCATGTTTCTCATGCTGAGGGCACTGGGATTTGGGCAGGTTCAGCGTGCAGGGACAGCTCCAGGGGGCAGGGCTGGCCAGGTGCCCTGCTTACCTGCGGGAGCTGGCTGGCCGCTGTCCTTCCCACTGCGTCTAACCTCCAGGCCTGGGTTTCTCTCGTATTCTTCACTAGGTCAGGAAAATTCCAGATGGCCTTTCCTACACCCTGTGCGCTGATGTGACCAGATGGCCCTCCTTCAGGAAATCCTCGCGGCATGATGCTACTGTGTGTTCTCTGGTCACCTCAGAGCCGAGTCGCGATCCGTGGTGAGTTGTCACCAGCCACTCCATGTAGCCAGAGACCTACTCTGCCTCTCAGGGCTGTGAAGCCTGGGCCAATGACTAAAGCTCTCTTGGCCTCAGTTTCCTTATCTGAAAAATGGAGTGACCGCCGCTCCCTCCGCAGGGTGGGCTGGGCTGAGACAGCGATGTGAGTCCAGCCTGCAGCGGTACCTGTGTGGTGGCTCTGCGACCCACCAACACGGCCGAGGCAGGAGCACGTGAGTTCAAGGCCGGCCTTAACTCCTCTAAAGAGGGCCACAGACGCAGGGTCTGCAGGAAGTGAGCCACAGACACAAGGTGTGCAGGAAGTGAGCCCTACACTGGACTGAACATACGGAACCCGGGTCACTATTGACTACGGGACACAAGAAACTCAGGCCTGGAACGTGCGTGTGTGTGAACGTGTGCATCTCAGCAAAAATACCCTGTTGAGAAAAAATGAATAAGTAAAGGCTGGGCATGGGGGTGCTGTCCTGTGGTCCCAGCGAGAAGTCTGAGGCAGGAGGATTGCCACGCAGGGAAAACCCTGTCGATAATTAAATGACGTTCACTATGATTATCATTGCTCTTGCTCTTGAATTTTCAAGGTTCTGTTTATTCGACTTTTCTTTTATGTTTGCTTATTTCTTCCATGCGAGACAGAGACAGCGCACTCTGTAGGATGTCGATGTTAGGACCCCTCCACCCTCAGCCGTCCACGGCCACGGGCAGGTCGGACCACGACACACTCGGGGAGGTCTCTGGACGTGAACCAGGGCTCTGCAGGCACGGCTCCTCACAGGGTCACGTCTGACCACCGCGCCATCATCAGATCGGGCCTGCTTTTCCCCATCAGGCGCCTGCCTTCAGTCCTTCGCACTCCACTCTCTTCCTGAGGTTTTCCAGTCCGGTCTGGGTAATGTCATAGGCGGCGAGAGGGCCGGGAAGGCATCTCTGAGCAGGGTGCCGCTGACTTAGCTCCTTCTGTGTGGACGCGGAGTGGCAGGTGCTCACTGACGGGACCCTGGGGGGGGGCCCCTGCCGATGTCAGCCCAGCCCTGGATGAGACACAGCAGCTTGGTCACGGAGTACCCAGCAGGAGCTCTCGGAGTGCCAGCATCTGTGCGAGTCAGTGTCACAGCCCTGCCTGGGTAATTCCTCTCTGCGCGGCTCCTGACAGTCCCTCTTCTCAAGGACACTTGTCACCTCCGTCCCGGTGAGGCGCTTGTTGCTGACTCCCCACCGGGCCGGGAGCATCCGGAGGGCAGGCCGCCTGGTGGTGCTCCCTCCCCGGCGTGTGATAAAGAGCACCGCAAGTTCCTGGAGAATGGGAGCCCGTGCAGACGCCTGGCCCACGGGCGCCAGCTCTCAGGTGGTTTTCAAGTCAAAACTGTGACAAAGCTAACGGCAGAGTTTTCTTCTCTCCTTCCGCTGGCCCTACTGAAAACGCCCACAGGAGGCCTAGCATGAGGACGGGAACCATTCCCTGCCCACTCTCCTCCCTGCCCCGTTGGTCATCACGCCAAGGGTACCTGGTTCCAGAAGGCTCCAGAGATGGGGCGCTATTATGCAGGGTCGAGCTCGTTGGAACATCAGCATGACAAAGTGAACTCAGGAGGACTTCGGTTTCTAACTACAAATGTCTTCACGTATTCCCTTTTCAGACAAAGGCTTTGAAATATAATAAAACTATATTTTAATGTTTACTTATTTCAAAGATAGTATTTCTTTCAATCGACAAGTGCGAAGGTTTGAGTCCAGAAAACAGCAGGTTTGAGTCACCATCAGAGTGGGAGGTCGTGTCAGAGCAGTGTGAGACGGCGCACACGGGTAGTCGTGTCAGAGCAGTTCGGGAGACCATGTCAGAGCAGTGTGAGGCGGTGCACACGGGCGGTCATGTCAGAGCAGTGTGTGAGACGGCGCACACGGGAGGTCATGTCAGAGCAGCGTGTGAGACGGCGCACACGGGAGGTCATGTCAGAGCAGCGTGTAAGACGGCGCACACGGGGGGGCATGGCAGGGCAGCGGGG
>NW_006160218.1:343494-344482 GCF_000334495.1 Tupaia belangeri chinensis
TCATGTCAGAGCAGCGTTGGAGGCGGCGCACACGGGAGGTCATGTCAGAGCAGCGTGTGAGATGGCGCACACGGGCAGTCGTGTCAGAGCAGTGTGAGACGGCGCACACGGGCGGTCATGTCAGAGCAGTTTCATGCACATGGCCAATAGGCGTTAACAGTCTTTCAGAATAACCTGACACTTGGTTCAGATGAATTCCAACCTTCTAGAAACCCCTGACGTGGACGCCCCTCGAGCTCTGCGATCTCAGCACACCTTCATGGTTCACACTCTGAGCCTCTTTCATGATGACAGGAAAAAACAAGCAGCAGGCCTTCCTCTGTGTGCCGGCTCTCAGACAATGGCCGGAGCGTTCCCGTCCAGTGCGGAACAGCGGTGACTCAGCGGACCCTCGCCAGGGCGGCGGGAGGAGGGAGGCGGAGGCCCGCAGAGCCTCGGTGGCACTCTGGGCCAGACTCGCATCTCCTGCATCACATGGAGAGCAGAAGCAAGCAGTCCACCCAGCGGGATCACAGGCCGTGGAGTTTAGAAACGGCCATGGAATTCCCATCTAGACCGGTCAGGTCAGGAAACCCAGGCACAGAACTGGGCTGGGAAGGGGAGACAGCCCTCTAAGGCCACAGGGTCAGGTCGAGAGAGGAGGGAGTAGAAGCAGCCCTCGAGGTAAACAACCATGATCTGGCAGAGGCCGGCCGGTGGGCCGAGGGGCGACGTGCCCTGTGTGTTCCGGTGCAGAGGTTTCCTGAGCGCACCGTGGCAGGGGTGCTCCTGCCTGGCACTGGCCAAAGCCGGCTGAACTGGGCATGGGCCCTGGTGGGGTTCCTGTCTGTCTCTGGAGCTCACGGAGCAGAAGTCCACGGGGGTGCGCTGTGGCACGGGGCGGCCGTGGGAAAGGAGCGGCCACCGCCAGCACCCGCTGGGCTTGGACTCGGAGGTGACCTGTGTGGTCCCAGCCACGCTCAGGGCTCCCCGGGGCCACCTGCCAGGC